>NC_054832.1:5396432-5701432 GCF_018345385.1 Vulpes lagopus | reverse complement strand
TGATCACTGAGAAGGAACAGAGCAGCAACCCTAGGGCCTTTTCTTCTCAGTCTTTCTTACTCACCAGTAAGCACAGGTACCAAGGGTCCCTACAACGTGTGCCTAACTAATCCAATAAAAACAGTTGAGTTTATTTCATGCACCATTTATGTTGTTCTCGCGAGATTGAAACACATGAATGTGTATGAGCTGTGAAATATAAATAACATATTTTAATGATTCCACATATGACTTAAATACTTTAGTCTGCATTCAAAACTTTACTTTCACAAGATAAACATACAGTTCATGCTAAATAATTTTTTATTTTCTCTTTCTTTAGAATGACATCAAGTAGCAAGTAAAAAACACCATGACAAGTCAAGAAAGTGACCATGGGAAGAATGAAAAAGCTTTATAATAATTGTGATGTGAGAAAGAAAGGCAAAAGAAAAATTATCAAATTTCCTGACTACTTACAGCCCACTGACAAGTCCTTGAAAGAGGCAGAGTGACATGCCCCCCAGGGACTCAACTGCCTGGATGTTGACTCTTTGCTAAGGGCAAAAGGCAGTTTTAGTTTGACCCCCACCATCCTCTAAGTCTACTTTAACATATAAAAATTCCTTTGGAAACTTCTTTTATCTCTACCCCGCCCCAGATACATGTTGGCAATCATCCCATGAGTGTATGACCCATCTGTATATATCTGAAAGGTCTCATTGAGTAAGGGACAGTTGAGGCTACATAGGGAGAGATAGGTAGGGGACTATGGAATCAGGCTCACAGAAATCCCAGAAATGCTGAGGTATACGGAAATCATAGATGAGGGAACAAATTAGACCACCCTGCCCTGGGCATTAGAGGTGGAGTCTTTTTATGGCAGTCACATTGTGACCAACAAAGAATAACCAGACCCCAAAGAAGAAGACATTAAAGATTTTATCACCAATCCTTACTCAAACTAAGAAGTCACAAGAATGATAAGGCCACAAGCTCCCTGGTCAGTTCTAAATAAAAGACTTGTCAGGGGGGCCCATGTTGGCAACCAAGTTGGAACTCCTCTCCCTCCTAAGACCTTTTTCTGTATCCTTGCTTAATAAAACTCCATCGCTTTACTCACTCTCCTTTGTCCACAAGATTCGTTCTTCAACTCCGAAAGACATGAACCTCCCTCTCTGGTTTCAATTCTACTTCAAAAATCCATCCTAAACATCATCTTCCTCCATATTCTTACCTGATCTCCCTAGTCCAGGGCCTGATGATCTCTTGCCTAGAGAGAGAAGATCCACATGTGTTTTCTCCATCTGACCATCTTCTCCCATATGTATTCCCTGCGGCTTCGTCTGTTAGGAGATTTCACCTTTGCTCGAGCATGTCCACTCATCCTCCCTACTCAACAGGATCCACTCCAAGCCACTGCCCTTGGCCTAACAGATGCTTCCCATTCTGGAGCTGCCTATATATATTCAGCAATACATATTACCACTTTGATAAAGTATCAGACCATCTGAGGCATTTAAAAGTGTGGGATAGTGGGACATATTTGAAGTTGAAACTAGTCAGTAAGAGTGATGTAGGAGCCATCTTGCAAGAATCTGTCTTCAGTGATCCTGTTAAAGTATTTTAATAAGGATGACTGCAGAACTCCAGGCATCTTTGAAACACCTCAGAGCTAAGTAAGTCATAAAGATGTATGTAAAAATGCCAGGCATTTTGTTTCTTCTTTGTAATTTTTTCCCCTTTCAATTTGGACACTTTAAATTATGTAAAAATAGTTCACAGCAGCATTTTTTTCCACCATATCAATCAGATGTTTCACATGGAGTTTCCAATTAGCTTAAATCCCTAATTGATTTTTTTTTTCTTTAAAGTATGATACAAAGTCACATCTTCTCTTATCTGTGGTTTCCTATACCTGTGGTATAGCTCCCTTTAACAATATGTTAGAATCACTTTGGGAGCTTTAAAGGACACACAGTCCCCACCTGCAGACTAATTTAATCAAATAATTTAGGTGTAAGATCTGTACATTTCCCCTTATGTTTTTTTTTTTTAAGTCTCCCAGATGATTCAAATTTGCAATCACAGTTTAAAAAAATTACTGGCTGTTTTCTCTTTTGAAAAATGGCTACACCATCTGTATCCGCTGTTTGATGACATCATTAGCTGCCTGACATATCTGTGATGGAAAAAGCATCTGAGCATCTAACATGATACTTGTTATTCATTATTGTTGTTTTGTCCTGACTTTCCCTAAACTGGCGTATTTAAGGACCACTACAAATTCTAAGACTTACCAGAAGAAATCTTTTTAATATTTTTGTATTAGAATTTGTCCTCACTTTCCCTCTTTTTCCCAATGAAAACTGTAAATAGAAGTTGAGTATCAGGTTCTCCGCAGAAGACAATACAGCTGTTGAGGTTTTCCTGGTTGAATTACCAAACATCCTAACCTCTATTTCTTCAGTCTAATTTTCAGTTACCAAATGAAACCACTAACACCATTTCTGCATGGGATTTTACAGGCCTCTGGGTTCTATTAGGTTCACTGCTTTGGAAATAGGCCAAGGTATAAAAGTGAGGGAGTGGCTGTTATCTTATAATAATGGCTGACCAATGCCTCTGAAAAAGAATCCACATTCCCCTGAGACCCCATCCTTTCATCCCATCTCTGCTTGACTCTGTTTGGGATGTATAAAATATATCCCAGGAAGAAATAAGCCTTGTTAAAATAGCCTGTAATGAGAAGTCTGTTTACCTAGTTTGCTTCGTCATGCATCAGAGCTTGTCTGAAATGTCAGATAATATACACGCAGACTAGATAACAATCTATACCAGCACCTGAAGTGGTGCTTTTCTTACCTCTGGATTTTATAAGAATAATAAAACGCACAATAAAGAATGAGTGAACATTTGCCACGGAGTACAAAATAGGTACATTTTCATTATATGTTAACATCATCACAAATGTGTGCAATAAACAAGAAACAATGGGAATGTGTTTATAATGTAAACTTCCAAGTTGTGCTTAAGTAATGTCTAAAAGAAAAGGAATTAAGAAAATATGCCATATTCTTCCTCCTTCACATTCTGCTCTCTTCTGCCTCTAATGCTGATGTACTTGGGAAAGACATTTGTTTTTCCCTAAGAGCACATCTTCCATCTTTTCTTCTACACTTATTCAAGCTTAAGTAGCTAAGGAGCTTGCAGGACTTATTTCTTTCTGGGATATCTGATTCTTAATAAGCTGTGCAAATTTCTGTGTGCCCACTCTATTTCTTGATGAAGAATCCTTCTCCCTTTTTGTCACCAGCTCAGTAAGAGAGACCCTGGACTAGTCAGTTTACTTCTCTTTAGCGGCTCTTCCACTAGCCCCATCATCAGTATAATAAAGGGTGAGATAGTTCGATGATCTCTATGGCACCCTCTAATTCAGAGGTGCTGTGATTTTGTTGTTGCACATTCTAGATTTACAAGGACAATACGATATAACAGTGAACATAAAAGTAAAAACGAGATTAAACAAAGACTTCTTTGAAAGGCATGAAAAAGAGTTGATTTTAACCAGAAGATATCTCTAAAACATACTATTTTGTTTATCATTTTGTATTTAGCCAAAGGAAAAGATGTGTACAACACACTCATGTGTAGTGTTGTAAACTTCTGAAACCCTTACTCTGTTTGCTCATGTACCTCTCAATGTACTAAATGCATTAATTGATAAGATGCATGAATTAATACTTGTAAAGTATTATGAAACCTGTGACACAAAATTTTATCTCTGGGGAGGATAAAGAGACACTTGATCTCTCTATTTCAAAATCCTGCAAGTGATCCAGGCTGGCTTTCAGGAGCCCAGTTATAGTCTGACCTTTGAAACTGGACTCCACCTCTCTGAGCCTCACCTATAGACAGGAGAATCCTGAACCTCGCCCCCTCATCCATCCTTCCCCTTATCTGCCCCCAGGCAGCCCTGGTCACCATTCCCTCACTAGGAAGACTATGTGGGTCTCTTGACTTCTTTATCTCTCCTGCTGCCCTTCCCCGTTCCAGGTATTCTTTCAAAAATAAATATTTGGAAGCAGGTGCTTGAGTCACACAGTTTAGACGACTTGGCCATCCTGACGGAACCTAAACAAAAAAAAAAAAAAAAAAAAAGAATTTGATAGGATTGCTCCTGACTTAAAACATTTAAAAGGCTTTCTAATTTAGGTAATAGTATAAAAACTAAAGTGCTTGTTATGCCTTCTCACTATACCATGGCTTGTTTCTTACCCACCTCCAATGTCATTTGCCTCACCGATGCCCCAGGTAGCAGCTAGCCTTACTGGTGTCGACACACCTGGCTCTTGTGGACCTGACACTGCCAGGAGCATCCTTCCCTGAGCTTGCGGGTGGCCTAATCACCCGCATCTTCAGCTTTCATTCCAGAGGACACCTCTGTAGATGGGCTTCCTGGCCATTTGACCTTTCACAAATACTCTAGCATGTTATTCTGTTTTATGCCCTTTATAGCACTTTTCACAAACTGAAATAAAAATGCAAATGTATTTACTTGCTTTCAGCCACCCTGTATCCCTAGAATGTAGCTGTATGGGGACAGAGACCTTGCATTCTACTTCCCACTGTTTCCCAGGATAAGCACAATGGACAGTGGACACACTCCATACTTTTTGTGCAGAATAGATCTATTTCATAAATCTAAGGTCAAAATGTTAACTTCTTTTAAAAACAAAGAATAAACACAAGGATTCTATTTTGATGTAGAAAGCTTTAATTGGGGGTTATAATACATATCACATGGGTCTATATTTTATTACTTTTTTAAAGATTTTATTGATTTGAGAGAGAAAGCTCATGCCCCTGCATGTGTGGGGGGAGGCGCAGAGGGAGAGGAAGAAGCATACTCCATGCTGAGCAGGGAGGCCCACATAGAAATTGATCCCAGGACCTTGAGAGATCATGACTTGAGCTGAACTCAGACACTTAACCAACGGAGCCATCCAGGGACCCCAATTTTATCTTTAAAAACCCTAAAATTGGCTTTTATTTTTCATTTTTCTGTGTATTTTCTGAGGACAAGCAGTTGCAAAAGATGCGTTTCAGATATCCTTGCTTTTGAGAATTTGCTTTCATTATGTACTACTCCATAATCTGGAATGAGGCAAGGCTTTATTTCAAATTTGAATGAAATGTTCAAACCATAACATTGAGTACTGGAGAAAGCTAATAAGTGTTTTCCAAGCCAGAGAGTCTTTAATACTATGAAATATTCAACAACGTGATTGCAATCTCAGCTATCTGAATATATGTCTTTATCAAAATTTTACTTTTATTTAACTTTTTTGATTGCATGTGTCTTTTGTTTTGCATCTCTTGGAAGTTGAGTCAGAATTCACAATTTCATTGCATGACTGATGTCTCCAGAGCAGGGCCAGGACTAGGGTGGGGCAAGAGAGGGAGGGGCAAAGTTGTGTGAGCTTAACACCTGAGAGTGAGGACCTCCTTCCCTTATGTGCTCTCGTCACCTTTCTTAGCATACCTTAGCCAGAGCCCTTATCTGGACTTATAAAAATAGTAATGCTGAGGCTCTGCCTTTCCAAAGTGAGCTCATTCACTTGATTTTGAATAACTACAGATAAATCATTGTGTAACTCTGTTCCATTAGAGAGTGATTTAGCTAAATTAGATTTTTTTATTAGCTACATCCCCAAAAGAAAAGAATTAAAGTCTTATGCTAAACACTTTATATGAGCATCTAGCCCATAATTGATATTAACTTTTTGTATCAGAAGTTAATGTTACTCATTGAACATCTCATCTACTACATCTATACTGTATACAGTATTAGCTCAATTTGCCACCCTAATATACTGATACAGGTTATACCTGATTAAAACACATTTTATTTTGCTGTTTTCATGAAATGTTTTAATAAATAGTACTCAGTGCATTAACCTGGATAAGCATAATATTTAAAAACAAGCCAAAGTTAGAGGAAGTTTTGGCCTCTTGCCTATCCAAATTGTGAAATTTCATGTAATTTCGGTCTCTAAATAACTCATCAGAAAAGATGGATTCAAATTCTTGAATTCTTCTCTGATTTTATTTTTCTTACCAGTTTTTCTTTTTTAATTTGAAAAAAACAGAAGAATCTCTGAAGTTACTGAGGCTTTTTTTTTTTTTTTTAATACCACTGGACTAGAAGACCTGTACAGTGTTTTCACTTCTATAAAGTTAGGGACCGTGAAGAGCTGGAAGTTGGCATATGTATGTGAAGCTGGGTCCTGAGAGTTCCAGAAGAAACAGTTAGGAAGAGAGAGTGCTGGGGAAATTTAACTGTGCTCAAAATCCTGTCAGTTGATGAGGATGCAAACTAGAAGACAATGCCCCCCCCCACCCCAGGGTTACTGTTGCAGATGTGATAACTAAATCCAGATTCTTCTCCCCTAAAATGATACAGCTACTCAGATCAAACCCTGTGATTGAACTCTCTGCTCTTCTCTGCCTTGACCTGACTTTCCTTCTTTTCCTGCTTGGTGCTTTTCCCCCACCACCTTCCCTGCCCTGCTTGCTCAGAGCTCTAAGCATGACCACTGTGCAGTTGCCAACCCGACTCATACCTCTACACTCTGCTTCTAGCAATAATCATCCCTAATAGACCTAATAGCGCACTAACATTGAAAATATCCATTTCTCATTAATAGATTTAGCAAAAGTTGCTAAATAATGATGATAGTAATAATTATATAAAGGGTCTAAATACAAAATAAATTTTGAATCAGGTTAGAATGCAGAGGAAAATTCAATTTTCCAATTTGCACTGCCAAGAAGAGAAACTGCTGCCTGGTGCAATTCAATACAAGTCTGTATGTTTAACTGAGCAAATGAGACCTGCATGCCATAACTAAAAATGATATAAATGCAGGACATCAGCCTGGACTCGGGGCACTTCATTTACCACCAGTGGCTCTGTGCATTTGTGCTTCTTGTCTTTGTAGCTTAAGTAAATCATTGCTCAACTACGGTAGTAGAGAAATATTAAAAATGCTTGTGCTTAATTATGAATGATCATAAAAATATAATCTTGCACTCCATTCTTTAAAAAAATCCCTTTATTAACTCCATTGCTTGTATGATAAAGAAGTTCCTCCATTTTATGACATAGTAGGCTCAATCTCTATCTTTTACCTCATCTCTTCCATGTCCCTGGCATATTCTGTGCTCCCTGCTTATAGTAGGGTTTTCTACATAGGTGGCTGAGGACTACAAAGAAAATTAAATAATATTCATCTTTAATTATCCCCGAAGTACTTCTGGTTGATGGAGGTGGTAGCTGGGCAACACTTGAAAAAATACTGACTCAGAGCATATAATACAAACACCTTCTAGTCTTCTCCAGCTCCTTCTACTTTCCTCCTTCTTCGTGCTCCAATTTTTAGTCCTAATTGTAAACAGAGAGGAAACTCAGGGGCAGACACCTGCTTAGAATGTGCATGGATCTAATCCAGAGGTGCTCTATCTATCAGCTTCTGTCTTCGTGTATTCAGCATATGTGTTATCTTGGTACTTTTAACCCTCACATTCCTGCTGCAGGGTAAGCCGTCTTACAACCATTTTACAGATGTGGAAACAGCCTCAGAGAGATAAAATTTCCCAAGTTACACGCTATAGATATGGGGCTGTTAGAGTTAATATGGAAAGCAAGTGACATGAATCTCTCTTCTTACACTTGCATTGCTGCTTGGAGAGGTTTCTGCTGCCATGACAGTTCATGCTGCTTCATGGATTTTGTGAATAAAGCCTTATGTTTCACTTCTTGAGAACAACATGAAGTCACTGTTTTTTACAAGTAACAAATAATATGTATTATTATTTTATATTTTATATTTTATAAAATATATTATATATATATTTAAATCCTACAAGAGTCACACAAAGTAAGGCAGGTGTCAGTTACAGTAACTTCTTGTCCCAAATCTTATACCAAATTGCTTTGTGACCTAAATAAATTGTCACATTAATATCTCTTAGTATTTGTTTCCAGATTAGGAAAAGTGATGATATATTTAAGAAAGGTTGTTTGTTTGTTTGTTTAGATTAGTATTCATTTGTTGTACTACATCCCACACATATTTCATATTCTGGCCTAATAAATTAATCCCCTTTTTAGGATTTTCATGCTTTCCCTAGAATTTTTTGTTGATATTTGAGAATACAGAGTAACCAATTAATCTTCTAGATTTTAAATCATTTAATAAATATATTTTTGACACTGATTGTAACTCAAAATCCATACCTGCTGTGTTACTAACAAGTCTGGATTGGAGAATAGGTTTATATCTGAGACAAAAATAGGCTTCCTACAGTATTCCCCAAATCTCTATCTTTGGACCCATACATAATAATATGCATCATGTCTTTAGTGATTTCATCTATTCAATCATTCTTCAAAAATTATTTCTTGAGTGTCTACCATGATTCTGCAACTTGTTTAGATGCTTTGTATATAGCAAAGAACAAAGGAGACAAAGTCCCATGCTGTCATAAACCTTTTATTATTGAGGATACTGACCTAGCCAGCCAGTGAGCATTTAGCCTGATTCCTAGAAGGATGTGCAAACTCTGACCTGTAGTGCTTAATATATGGAAGCAGGTTCAAAGAATACAAGAAGAGCCTGCCCTGTGTGAAGTTCTGTTGTTCCGAGGAAAACTCAGAAGAGGTTAGACAACTCGTCCTCAGTAGAGAAACGCACCTCAATGAATGCCTGTCTTTCCCTCTCACCACTACAGGAAACTTCAGGAGCATTTTATAATATAATCCCAAAAGGGTAAAATGTTAGAAGAAGATGTTATAGCTGCCTTTGAAATAAGTTTCAGAGGAAGTAACTGCTTCATCTATTACAGTTCCACAAATGTTTGTTCTTGAAACCCCACTGAGTTTATCAAATAATCTCATGGTCAACTAGTAAATTCCTCTGAAGGAGGAGACTAATAAATTAGGGGAAAATTCAGCTTTTATTCTCTAGAAGGTTCTGAAATGGACAGAACAAAGCATGAATAAAATTAACTGTAGGGCTTATTCATTCCATAACTGGAAGTCAGAGGAATAAAAGGCACAGAATAGGGAATATAGTCAATGGTATTGTAATAGTGCCATTTAGTGACAGACGGTAGCTAAGCTTGGGGTGAACATAGCATAATATACAGAGATCTTGACTCACTATGTTGTACACCTGAAACTAATACAACACTGTATGCTAACTATATTGAAAATAACATATTAAAAAAGAAAACATGAGAGATTCTGTGCAGTAGTATTGCCTCCTTCTCCACCCAGGTGGTAGTTACATAGTGTACCTATCATAATTATTCAATTATGTAATTTTGATTTTACCTTTTCTATATATATGTGATGTTTAAATGGAAGAATCAATAAAAATGGATTCTTAAGTTTACTACTTAGGGAAATGAAATTAGCACAGTGGAATACATTCATACCTGACATTGATAAAATATATGTTTTAAAACTTACACTGTATGAACAGTACTGGGAAGAATGTGGAGTGACAGAGACCCTTTATAGTGGGAACTATTGGCAGTTACTAAGACATTATTTTGCCGTTTATAAAGTCCATTCCGGAAGAATTGTGGGATGGAATTATTAAGTGGGAGGTTTTGACTCTTCATATCCAAATCCAACATCCTAATGCTCTTTCAATACATAACACTAGTCTCTGTAATACTATTTTTTGGAATAAATATTGAGTTTTTATTAGCTATGGAAAACGGATGTATAGTATTATTGATAGAGGTGCATAGTGTGAGGTTCCATATATGCCTTCAATTATTCATCAAATATTAACCAGCTGATTCTTTTGGTCCAACAATCAATGAGTGCTTGTTGGTATAGATCAAACAAGATCCCATTCTTAATTTAAAAGAGCTCCGAATCTGGCAAGAAAAAAATAAAAATACACTAAAATTTTGAAACTATGCATGAAAATAGATAGGATTCTGGGGTCTGTATTTGTATAAATCCAGTAGAGTGATCTATATCTGTGGTGAGTTAAATGGCAATATGTAATTGACTGTATAGAGGTGTAAATTCTAGGTCTTGGCAGGAAATCTGAGTAGTTCAAAATTTCTTGAATACAGGATAGGTTGGAAAGAATTGCAGAAAATTACAAATTCAGATTAGATTTCGTTAATAATTTGAATATTTTTTCTTTATGTAAATATGAATTATCAAAAACTTAAGGTTTTTAGTCATTGATCCTTTCATCTATTATATGTATTTATAATGTGCATATGTATTTATTAATATATTATGTTAACATATAATATTATATATTATACATTATATATATGACATACGTACATAGTATGTATTTATTTATTAAACCAAGGTTGAATTTCTGATATAAATATGTCTCCTTTAGCTATTCTCATTGGTCTTGCTGCAGTTTTGCTCTTGCAATAGATGATCAATGGATGTCTGGTAAATTATGTTATTTTTAGAAAGCAAGTAGGTAGGAAACTCCAAATACCTCTTTAAAAACTAGCTATAACAAGTTGCTTTGTCATTTCACCCTTCAGTGGACTTGTTTTCCCCATGAATTAGTGGCCTACATAAATAAAATTTCCTCACCCCTGTTCTATAGCACATTAATTCAAGAAGAGATGAGATCTATATATAGTGCCCATAGGATTTTGTATCGATTACAACTTCATAGGTCAAATATTATTATAACAAATAGAGTTCTGATGGATCAGCATCCACCACCTTCATTCATTTTTGTTCATTCACCTAACATTATGGAACATCTATCTTGAGCCAACTTAAATGACCAAAGCATTAATTAATGGCAAGTTGGTGGCAAATTTCCAAAGCATTGTACTAGAGCCATGCTGCAAGAACATATTTTATTAGACACAGAGCTTAAAGAAGAAGAGTAAAATCACACATGCAGCAAAATATTTTTATATTCTATTTCCCAGACCTACTAGTACCAAGGCAAAGGGAAAATGCAAATAATTGCACAACTGTTGCTCCAGGGATCATTCCCCAGAAGCTAATCATGTTTGAGTCCTTTCTTTTGGCTTAAAAGTAGAACTGTAGCTTTGATTTCACAAATATCCATCAAGAATTCTGTCCCATGGGCTTTTAATTCTCTTGTGTAATTGAAGCGCTGAGTGGTTATGCCAAGGAATCTAAGTGGTACTTGGCTTGACCCTTTACGCAGAAATATTCTGAATGTCTGTTCTGCACCCGTGCTTCTTCCCCATCAGTGCTGTGCTTGCTACCTTAGAGATTCACTGGTGCTTTGCTCCCAGGCACCCTTGCTACTCTTGGGAGGCAGGGGGTCTCCATGCACATTTCTTCCCCATTTCTCATTCTTTCTCATTTTGCGGAAAGAATACTCTTTTTGGGAATTTAAAATGCAAACTATGACCCCAGGGCATCAAAACAGACTCCAGAAAGGCAGGCAAAGCTTTATGCTTGGAGAAGAAAACAGAGTTCTCTGTTCCTGAGGGCAAGGAGAGTAAAGAAAGGTGTTCAGGCTGAGATGATAGAGGAGCTAGAAATCTTTTCCTAAAAGTTAGCAGTTTTGCTTATTGGTATGAGTGGATTTTTGAAGAATTTCAGCTTTGCAGTTTGGTAAACAGAAGCAGCCTGCAGAGTAGAAACCAAATATGAATGTTTAGAGGAGCTTCAGTCTCAGAGGCCTGGAAATGCTCTGGTGTTTAAGCCAATTATACTGAAATCGTTGAGGCGAGTAAGAGAATCCCAATTTTCATTTAATACCAATTTAACAAACATTTACTAAGAAAACATTAATGAATAAAACAGACGTGGCTCCTTCCCTAATGGAGCTTAACGGGTGATCAAGAGAAAAAAAGAAAAAAAAAGGTAACAAATAAATATATAATTACAAATGGAAAAGAATTGTGGAAAAAAAGCATCAGTTGTAAAAATAAATAAATAAATAACATAGTTGGATTAATGTGGCATTTCCTGAAGACTTACCATGTTCTAGGATTATGCTGATCATTTAAATGTGTACCAAATTTTGGGGCACCTGAGTGGCTAAGTCGGGTAAGCATCAGACCCTTGATTTCAGCTCAAGTCGTGATCTCAGGGTTGTGAGGTGAAGCCCTACATCAGGCTCTGCACTTAGTGGGAGTCTGCTAGAGGTTTTCTCTCTCCCTCTGCCTCTTCCCTATGCGCGTCCATGCACACACACAGCCGTTCAATCTCTCAAATAAATTAACTGATTTTTAAACAGTTTTTAAAAATGTTTACCAAATCTGAATCCTCCCAACAAGCCATGGAGATAGTCCCCTGAGTTAATTCCATTACTTGTATGAATAAACTCTCCCTTAAAGAGGTTCTTTGTGAGTGAACTCAGTCTCAAGAAAGTTAGTGCTTCCTGGACCATCATTCCTAGGCCTGGGTAAACCCAGGGGTTTTTCTTATGTTTTCTGGAATCAGGCCCTGATGGGGCCCACTATGCTCCTTCTGATTCCATTCTGACTCCTGGAAGCTGAATCCCCACTTGCCTCTGATTTAGATCCCTCTCCAGAACTGCATTTGCAGATCGATTCCTGCCTTCAGGTGTCCCTTTAGGTTGGTTGTGTCACTCCCTAAACCCTGACCTTCCCACTGAAACAGAGCTCACTAAGACTCAGTGATTTAAACTCAGCCAAGTTTGGTTCCTGTCTTCCTCTGTCTTTCTGTTTTTAAATCACATCATAATGGAATTTGAACTCAAATCCCTTGAACATATCAAATCTCTTGAACATTTATTTATAAAATTAATATAAATCTTACACATTCAGCAATAAAGAATTAAGAATGGCTTTATAAATTACACTAGAACCATGCACAGGAAATATTAAAAAGAGTTTTCTAAGAACCTGTAAGTTTATATATTTCAAACTGTTAAAAAATAGAGGGACACATAGAAACATTTAGAGTTCTTCTAGAAAGCAGAACATTTAAATACAAAATAT
The DNA here is from genome assembly GCF_018345385.1 of Vulpes lagopus. Taxonomy (NCBI): domain Eukaryota; kingdom Metazoa; phylum Chordata; class Mammalia; order Carnivora; family Canidae; genus Vulpes; species Vulpes lagopus. Next base: position 5,688,433 of record NC_054832.1, on the reverse strand, counting down.
TTTTCCATTCTCTTTCCTTATGTTCATCTGTAAAATACTTTTTAGGATAGAGAACAAACTGGACATGTGGGTGGCTCAGTTGGCTAAGCATCTGCCTTTGGCTCAGGTCATGATAGTGGGGTCCTGGGTTTGAGCCCCACGTCAGGCTCCCTGCTCAGTGGGGAGCCTGCTTCTCCCTCTATTCCTCCTCCCTGCTCCTGTTCCCTCATGTGCTCTCTCCTACATAAAAAAATAAAATCTTTAAAAAACAAAAAGGATAGAGAACTGAAGATTGAAGGAGAGAAGGGGGGGGTGGACTAGGTGGGGGATGGGCATTAATAAGGGCACTTGTGATGAGCACTGGGTGTTGTATGCAAGTGACGAATCACTATCACTAAATTCTACACTTGAAACCAGCATTACACTATGTTAACTACTAGAATTTAAATAATAATATTGGGGAAGAAACCTTTAATATTAGACAAAATTTTTTTCTATTATGTGTTATGTTTCAATTTTAAATCAGAAAAATTAGATCAATAAGATTATATTTATGAGGAACATGATTATGCCATTGAAATGATAAAGATATTTGTAAATTTGAAATAGTCAAGGTGGCTCAATGTTTTATTTTACTTTTTTTTTTTTTTCAAAGAAGGAAAATACAAAGAATGAGTTGGTTTCCTAGAATTCACACACTTGGTGAGCCACAGGGACAGCACCTAGAGCTGATGTCCTTTCTGCCTCTTAGGCTAGTGCCCTGGGTTCTCATCAATGCAGTCCCAATGATCTTTCCCATGAGGCCCTTGGCAACTCAAAGATTAGGACACTGATAGTCATCTTGGTCCCTTTTTGCCTAATGCAGCATCCCCCAAATTAATAAATGCACAGAGTCAGAGATGGGGTTAATTTTTCTTTTGAATTCCTTCTTAAGCAGCTAACGTAGTTCATTGTGTAGAGAAATATTCAGGAAGTACATGCTAAATTACTTTGAGTGAAAGCTTATCATCAGATAAATTCAAAAAGAAATGCCACCCAACCTGTGATATTTATATGGAAAATTAAAATCAGCCCAAAGACAGGCATGCTGTGAGGTAAGCTTAATGCTCTGTTGGGGGTTGTAGGGTAAACCATAAACTTTCTGTACTTAGAAAATAGCATTTTGAGTATGTTTTCCGTCAGGAAATTTGTGATTGAATACAGAGTTCAGAGTAAATGCTAAATCAATCAATCAGTCAGTCAATCTATCTGGAGCTACTTTTTCCTCAGATGCAAAGGCTGTAGATCGAGTATCCTCTGATCCCATTTCCCAAATTCATATGTTGAAACCTAACTCCCAATATGCTGGGACTTGAAGGTGGGGCCTTTGGGAGGTAATTAGTTCATGAGAGTGGAGTCCCCAAGAATAAGATCAGTGCTCTTATAAAATAGATCTGGGGTGCCTGGGGGGCTCAGTCTGTTAAGTGCCCGACTCTTGATTTCAGCTCAAGTCATGATCTCATGGCTCTGAGTTCAGCACAGAGTCTGCTTGTCCCTCTTCCTCTGCTCCTCTCTCCACTTGCTTGCTCTCTCAAATAAGTAAATAAATAAATAAAATCATAAAAAGAGTGTTCCCAGGAAGTTCTCTAGACCCTCCCACCATGTGCAAAAAGATAACCCTCTATAAGACACCAAATTTGTAGGTGCCTTGATTTTTTCCAGTTTCCAGAACTGTGAGAAATAAATTTTTATTAAGCTACCTAGTCTCTGATATTTTTATTACAGCAGTCCTGTTGGGACTAAAACAGATGCCAAGGTATTTCTTATATTTTTATTCAGAAGCAGGTGGTGGGAGAATCAATCACTTTTCCAAAAGAAAGAATATTAATTCAATAAAGAAAAATAAAGTGAGTCTCTGTAGTTCTAAACAGGTGGTGTGATATGGATGCAGCAGGGCAGAAATAGGGTTGATGTACATGCAGGATCAGGGAAACCAGAGTAGAGCTCAGAGTTGAGTGTGAATGCCAGACAGGGATAGAAAGCAGGGTTCGGTCCAGGTTCTTTGCACTCTATGTCAAATGAAAAACTTAGAGAAAACATTGTAAAACAACAATAAAAACTGCTTGGATTTATTATTTGCCTGTTGATGATTGCTAATCTGTAATCTATTATTCAAAACTCCATAGGAGAGGTATCATTAACCTCAGTCAATTAAGAAACAGGTCCAGGTGGTGCCTGGGTAGCTCAGTCGTTTGAGCATCTGACTCTTGATTTTGATCCAGGTCATGATCTCAGGGTCCTGAGATTGAGCCCCTCACCAGGCTCTGTGCTTGGGGTGGAGTGTGCTGGAGATTCTCTCCCTCTGCTCACTAACACACACACACACTCTCTCTCTCTCTCTCTCTCTTTTTCTCACTCTCTCTCTAAAATAAGCAAAAAATCTTTATAAAGAAAGTAAAAATGTAACAAAGAAAGTAAGGATCAAAGGAAGGAAGGAAGGAAGGGAGGAAAGAAAGGAGAGAAATAGGTTCAAAGGGGTATAGGAACTTGCCAGGATTCAAACAGTCTGTGCTCTTTGCTTTCCTCAAACACCAAGTCTGGTAGTAGAGATAAGTCTGAGGCTGGAAGAAGTCAGGCACGTAGAAATGTAATAACAGATGGCCCATGATGGTGTGAGTTAGGGCTTTTTACCCAAAACCAAAGAAAACGTACCTTATCAGCCACTGAGATTCTTCCCTGTGTTTGTATATCTCAGACTTGGTGTATCAGAATCAGGGCGTAATACTTGCTAAAAATATAGGGGCCTTTCTCTATAGTCTGAAGTTTATAATTTGAGCAGTTTGGGGTAGACTTTGGACATAGGTATTTTTAGTCAACTCTCTGGTTGCTTCAGATAGACAGGAAAGTTTGAAGGTAACTCTTAGGTATGGTTTTCTGAAGTGGGAACTACTATAAAGAGGATAGGCTTTAAGTGGCTAAATTGGATACCATAGCTGCTTCCAACATGGTCTGTTAGATTATTTAACCTCTCTGCATCTTGGTCTCTTTATCTGTACGGTGAAGAAAATTATATTTCTGTGCTTTATTTTGAGGGGAAAAATAAAACAATATATATGTTAAAACTTAAGGGGGGGCACATAATAATTTATATAGTATTTCTTATAAAAATGCATATTTTAATCCTAGGGACGTATCTATCACACCCAAATTAAGGGTCATTGTATGAAACAATGGACATATATCCTTGAAAAAATATGAATATCATGAGAGACACAGAAAAGCTGAGAAACTATTGCAGATTTAAAGGGGAATAAAAAAAACCAGCACATGATGATTAAGTACAATATGCACTCCTAGGTTGGAAATTGGACTAGGAAAAAAATGCTGTATAGTAAGTTAAAGGAACAAGTGGTGAAATTTGAATACAGACTGGATTTAAGATATTAGAGTGCTCTCTCTGTTAGTTTCCTGATTTGGGCAGTTGCACTGTAGGTTTATTTTTTTTTTATTTTTATTTATTTTTTTGCACTGTAGGTTTATAAGTGGGTTATTGAAGATGTGGATTTCCCCAGGTCCCTTTTCAAGGACAGACATGAAGCATATGGTTAGCAGACAACCTCCAGCTATCAGCTGCTTGAGGCTGTAACTCAGATGCTGAAAACTACCTCTCGAGGCATGAGGTCATGTCTTTCCATGGGAACTTTAAATCCAGTGACTAGGAGAAATAATGCACAGTGAGCAGTTCCCACACAAGAACTGCCTGCAGACCAGCCAAAGCTATCAAGCTGGCATCACAGTTGGACCTTATCTGTCCAATCCTGCTCCCCCCCTTTTTCATTCAGCAGATGATCCTTAATTAACGTCTTGCACACCAAACCATGTCTCAGCATCGGCTTCCAGAGAACTCAACTCAGCATGGAAAGTAATTTGAGAATGGAAGTGATAAGATTAAGTTTTGGGGTTGCATCACTCCTACTGGTAGGAGGGTGAGTACAGACAAGGGGACAGTCTACTTTTAACAATTCAACCACAGGTGGAGAAAAATAGTGGTTAGAAATGTAATGGGCTTGGGTGGCCATTGCTGAGCATCACAGAGGCTCTGTAGAGAGCTGAGTACAGCCAACAGGTAAATGAAAGTCAGCTATGGAAGTCAGAAGCCTCTTAGGTGCATAATAAGATGTCTCATAGCTAGTATGTAGGAAGGCAGAGGAACACAAGGAGGAAAAAGAGAAATAGGACTGATGGAGCACAGTGGCTGAATGTCAAAGGTTAACTGTCCAATCACATAGGTCTGTTATGCTGAGAGCAGGGACCTGATGGGGAGAACATGGGACCTTGATGCAAAAAATGGGAGTATGTGGATGAATACCTCTCAAAGCCTCAAGAAGTTCCTCTGAATCTTCTGAGCCTATAGGTGGGACCCAACCCTCCCTATTAAGATCTGCCCCCTGCTCTTTACCCCCTCCACTGGCAGTTAGTCAGAGGGGAGAGGCCCTGGTTAGCACATGTCCCCACCTCTTCTCCTCAACATTGAGTCTATGGCCTGGGTTAAGTAGCCCATAACCTAGTTGAGGATAATCTTTCTGAGCTTGATCAAAGTGAAAGGTGCTACTTTTTGAAAGAGCTGCAAGATTTTGCCAGTATCTACCTGCAGGACTGGGAGAGTGTCTGAACTAGGATCTTGGTCAAATCGGATTGGGAAGAATTTATTCTCTTGAAATATGAGATGTAATATTCTGGAAAGAACCCCAGGAAATGGTGTGAACTCAATATAAAGATGGTTCCTAGAATCATGGAGGAAGTGATGTCACATAATAAGCAACATGCAAGAATTGTTGGAGCAGATGGTAGAGGAAGAGAGCCCATGTCATGTATGGCCATGAGACCCACCCCATGATTGTTTTCCATGGTTAGATCTCAAGGGAGCATAAGATACAAAGGCTGCAAGGAATGTGCAACATGAGAAATAAGATGATCAGTGGTGGTTCTCCTCTGTAGGCCGGGGCTGGTTTTAGGATTGTCTGTTATAAAATTTGGCTCACTAAAAGCAATGGAGATGATAGTGCACAAAACATTAAAAGCCTGGAGGCCTATCAGCTGTCAAAACCAAAAGATGCCGGGGATCCCTGGGTGGCGCAGTGGTTTGGCGCCTGCCTTTGGCCCAGGGCGCCATCCTGGAGACCGGGGATTGAATCCCACATCGGGCTCCTGGTGCATGGAGCCTGCTTCTCCCTCTGCCTGGGTCTCTGCCCCTCTCTCTTTCTCTCTCTGTGTGACTATCATGATTTAAAAAAAAAAAAAAGAAGCTTAAAAAAAATAAAAAAAGAACAAAAGATGCCAATATCATAATAAGCAGTAAGAGCAGAGAGAGTATTAGGATGTTTAATAGAATGAGGCATAAAATCCTATACAATGTAGTATGATATAAGGAACCCACTTTACAACTAGAGGTGTGGGAGTGAGCCCATGGACCTAATATTCAGAGGTTGTATCCACACTATGCCATGCACAACCTGCTAGAACTTTGAGATAATCTGAAGGTACAGCCAGAGCCCCAGCCTGGAGGCATCACTCTGTGAGAAGAAGTGCCATACTGCAGATCACAGTGCATGCACTAAATCAAAGACAATCATAGGAATCTGTGTTTCCAGTAGAAAGAATATCTGAATCCAGGAACCAAGAGGCGAAAGCAGGAGTTGTGCCTCTTGACACCCTACCTAATGCCGCTCATTCTGCAGGGCTAGATGTCCTCAGGCACATTTTCATAGGACCTAAGGCAAGAGTCCCATTGAATGATCAGCTATGCTGCTATGCTGCTATGCTGCTATGTTGCTATGCTGCTATGCTGCTGGCACTTTTGCCTCCTGGCATCCAGAAACCAGCAAGTAGGAAGAGCAGTCACCTTTCTGGTGGAGTAGTTCACCTTGTTATGAGGAGGAGGTAGGGCTGTTGTTATGTAACTAGAGCAAAGGGGAATATGTGTGGAACCCAAGGGATCTCCCTGGGTGCTTCTCAGTGCTCACCTGTGACTGTAAAGAGACAGGTTCAGAAATCTTGGACTGCGGAGGACATGGTAATGAGGCACTCAGGCCCCTTGGAGAACTTGCACTGCAGTTTCCCTAAATCTGCATCCTCTTTCTTCTCACACTAGAAAGTACAGAGAGAAAGCATAAGAAGTTTGGGTTGGTGGCAAGTGTGAAGGACACATATACCTTCTATGTTTGAGGAAAGAGGGAGAGAGATCTGTATCACTGGTGCGGCCTTTCAGGCTGTAACCTTGAATGACTTGTTGCAAAATAGTCGACATAACGTAGTTCATTGTGGCTCTTGTCAGAGGCTCAGCTGCCAAGGAAGAACTGCCTTAATTTTTAATGCCTATTGCCCCCTTGTCATATATTTTCTTTGACACTGAGTTGTGACTGGGCAAGGTTGGGTTTAGATATTCCTTGCTCTCTCTGCTCAAATACCACCTAATGGAGCTCCTGTCTCTCCTCTAATATGTAGTGCCAACTTTTAAAAATGTGATACACTTAGTGTCTAGTCAGGCTAGGATGCACACTCCAGGGAAGTCAGGTGTTGAAATTGAAAGGCAGAGAGTGGATGCTTGCAGAGGTCCACGAAGAGCTCGACTTGGTTCTGTCCTCAGAGCTCCACAGCTAGCCTCAGACCAGCATCCAACCTCAGGAATGCCCATTATGAGGTAAAGTTTAGGGTAGTTAAAGTTGCTGGAGAAGGTGTTATTGGATATATGGTTTCTGCCATTTGAAAAGCACCATAAGAGCATGGAATCAAGTGTAGGATCTAAGGTTCTTTCATCCATCTGTCACTAATTAAAAAGAATGCCAAAAAACATATGGTCACAGAACAATCAGGAAAGACAAATGAATAAAGCAGAGTACACTGACTGCAGATCTAAATAATTCTGGTTTCAGTAAGTGGCTGACAAATTCTCCAAAAGGGAAGAATGAGCTGAAACAAAGACTACCTGGAGCATGGATGACCCTATAATTTAATCCCTCTGTATGTTTTCATAACATGTCTTGATGCCTAGTATAGGGAGCACCTTACAGAGACTCACCTGCTAGAGTTTTACCAGGATTTCTCTGAGTAAACACTAAACAAGTATAGAGGACCTTGTATGAAATATACTTTTTTCTTTTCTGTATTTTTGATGTGCTGGCATTTGGAGCTTTGTGGACCTGAAAACTGCCCCCTCTGGGGTTAACTAATTCTTTGAGATAACAAACTACTTGTGTGCCAGAATGCATTTTGTTATAGACTGAATGATTGCGATCCCCCAAATTCATGCTGAAACCCATTTCCCAGGGTGACGGCTTTTGGAGGTAGTACATGTGGGTGGTGATTAGGCTGAGGGCAGATTCCTCCTGAATAGAATTAGCGCCCTTGTAAAGGAGGCCCCAGAAATCTCCCTTGCCCCTTCCACTATCCCAGGACATAGGAAGAAGACAGCCATCTGTGAACCAGGAAGCAGGGCCTCACCAGACACCAAATCTTCAAGTGCCTTCATCTTAGACTTGCTAGCCTCCAGAGCTGTAAGAAATAAAGAAATAAATTTCTATTGTTTATAAGCCACCCAGTCCACTGTATTTTGTTATGACAGCCCTTAAAGACTAAAACACTTTTCATATGCAAACTAACCAATCCATAATCCATATCTCCTATAGGTCTCATTTTATCAGACTACCAAATTCCAGAACTGTTTCATTGCTCTCATCACTACAGGGCCAGGTAGTGGACAGCTGGGGACCAGCCCTCCAAAATTATTCCAAATATGCAATCATAAATTTTTACTGCTTGCTTACCTAGCTTCATCCACTCCTTTCCCTGGAGAAGTGCAATAAAGGCTCCTGCTCCCACTTCCCTTCTCTCTGCAGGTTCTTCTTGCCTTGGTGCCTCTGTAGCCCTACATGGCGTGCCATGCCTTCTGTACTGGAGATCATAAGTACAATAGAAACTTCTTCCTCGATGGAAATCATTTTCATCTCTGTATGTCTCACTATACCTGCTCAAAGCAAGTCCTGGGTACATTTTCAGACCTGTCTGATTTCAAAGCTAAGCAGCTAAGTAGGCTAAAACATAGACTTTAGAAATTGAGAGATGATGGCTAAGTAGAAATTTGGCTTGGACTCTGGGTTATTTTAAAATCTTTTATTCTTTTTGTATACTTCTTTCAATTTAAAAGTATTAATTCGACAGTAGTGTAGTAGCTTTCTAATTAGTGATGATTATGTAGAAATTGCCACTCAAGACACAGAGGAGTATGTAAAGAATAGGGCAGATTTGGTCCCATAAAGAGGCTTGAATGAAAGGCTAGATGGATATAGCACAAATATGTATAATTATTTATAAACAATGTCATGTTCAAAAATAATCAGAATAGGAAGCCTTTACTGAGACTCATAACTACAAATGTTTCCATCTTTATCTAATCGGCCTGAGTATTTTCAGCATAACTTTTTATGGCATTTATGACCCTTTTACGTGCTACCAAGCCTACTAGTATGCAGATCTTTATGACATCTATAAATACACAAAGTTCTTGCAGGGCCAAGAGACAATCCGGTGCCCTGAAAAATGCACATAAATCTGGGTGGGAGTGCTGGTTCTACTACTTACTGGCTTCGTAGTGTTGAGTAAATTGCTAAATTGTGTTTATCCTCATTTTTCTTCTTGGTTAAATGGGGGAAAACGTATTTCCTTCAGTAGATTGTTGGAAAGATCAAATGAGAAAATACATGTAAAATGCATGAGACACACCAGGTGCTCAATAAACCTGAGATTTCTTCTTTTTACTGCTTAGGAATGTCAGGTAATCATGAGTTAAACAGTCTGCTTATACAGTCTTTAATAAAGGTTATCACATAAAGTCTTGGTTATTCATAGAGAAACAAAGATGATGTACCAATATCTGTTCATCTACAGGGTTTTGAATTATTATTATATACACTACAACTGTTAAATCCTTCACTGGAAAAGACAACTGATGATATATAATGAACACATTCAACAGTCAAGAAATGCAGCTGCTGATGCAGTATACAGTATGCTAAAGCATCTCACGTAAGGAAGACTCACAGTTAGTGTCTGGTCTTCCAGGATCAGGAGCTGTGCTAAAAACACTCTACATGTATCACTTGCTGATGATGTATAGGCTATTATTACTTTACTCTTCTTGATTGAGAATGCCTAAGACCAGAAAAGGTAAGTGACTTTTCCAAGGTCATACAGCTAATATATATATATATATATTTTTTTAGAAAATATTTAAACTCAGTTTGGCTCCAGATTCCAAGATAATGACACTCCTATCACTTTTAGGTAGATGGTATGCTCCTCTCTATTCTGTGAATTTATATTCTGCACGTATATATGTGAAATGTGCAAATGTTGATTAATACAACAGGTATCCGTCAGACTCCATTCATTCTGAGCTTCTTGCTTTGCCTCTAAGGAACATGTTGTTATCCCATGGTGTGCAGGAGACACAGATATCTCTATCTTCCATTCCTCTTCCAACCCAAAGCTATATTTTAGCTCTTTTTGTAACTGAGCTTAATTTATGATTTTCCCCTTTTTTGGTTAGTCCTTTTTGTGACCAGTTAATTGGAAAAAAAAATTCTACCTCTTCCACAGCCATGAAAATATCATCCTATTTCCTTCCTTCACCTCTCACAGACAAGCTCAACCTGTCCTCACTGACCCAGCTCTCTTTAACAAAAAGTCTGCAGTTTCCCACTGTACTCACGGCTCCCCTTTGTCTAAAATCAATTGGCCAGGGAATCCCTGGGTGGCGCAGCAGTTTGGCGCCTGCCTTTGGCCCAGGGTGCGATCCTGGAGACCTGGGATCGAATCCCACGTCGGGCTCCCAGTGCATGGAGCCTGCTTCTCCCTCTGCCTATGTCTCTGCCTCTCTCTCTCTCTCTCTGTGTGTGTGTGACTATCATAAATAAATAAAAATTTTAAAAAAAATAAAATCAATTGGCCATGTCAGTGTGAATCTGTTTCTGAACTTTCTCTTGTATTTCATGGATATGTCCTTATCTATCTTCTACCAACACGGCACCACCTTGTTTGCTATTCCTTTATGACAAATAATGACGTTGCATAGTGTGAGTCTCCTGGCACTGTTTTCTTCAAGATGGTCTTGGTTATTCTTTTCCCTATAGAACTTATGAGACAAATTGAGGAAGACACAAAGAAATGGAAAAACATTCCATGTTCATGGATTGGAAGAACAGATATCGTTAGACTGTCTATGTTACTCAAAACAATCTACACATTCAATGAAATCCCTATCAAAATGCCACCAGAACTTTTCAAAGAGCTGGAATAAATAGTTCTAAAATTTGCATGGAACCAGAAAAGATCTTGAATGGCTAAAGTAATGCCCAAACAGAAAACCAAAGCTGGAGGCATCATATTTCTGGACTTCAAGCTGTATTACAAAACTGTAATCAAGACAGTATGATTCTGGCTCAAAAACAGATGCATAGATCAATGGAACAGAATAGAGAACTCAGAAATGGATCCTCATAAAATTTAGAATGAGTTTGTTATTTTTTACAGGCATATACAGACACACATGAGCAAATTGGTTGGGCTATTCACTGGGGTTTATTAAATGTATAGATTAACTAGGGAAAATGGGTATTTTAATAATAGTGAATCTTCAACTCCATAAACATGATCTTTCTATAAATATTTTAGGGCAATCTATATGTAGAAATATATACATATAGTATATTATAAACTAGCACTGTTTCGTGGCTGTTAAAGTGGTGATCTCATGCATCGTAGATTTATCTTTAGACATTTGATAATTTTTATTCAATCTTAGTTCATATTATTTTTAACATGATTTCTATTAGTTTGATATAGATGGTAGGTGCATAGAGACACACATAGATAGTTGTGGAACTTATATTCAGCAACTTTATTAGCAATCATTGTGAACACCTGTTCTATGCTGGTTGCTCAGATTGGGTTGAGTGAAATGCACGCTTTGTACTCCCTTCCCATGAACAGCTCCCAATTCAGATGGACAGTTGCTTCACGTGATGAACTACTGAAGGAGTCCTAGAAGGAGCTATCAAATTAACAGCAGGACAGTATTCAGTGGACAGATGCCCCCACTGATGACCTATTTCAGTTTTATTCCAGTAAGGCAGACATCACTATCTGGCTTTTATACCTGCTTCCTAGCTCCTCTCCCATATGGATTATCTTCCAATCCCAAATCTAGTCAAAATTCATGGTCAGTGTGTTCTTCATGCTAATGTCATTATCTCATTATTCTTTTGCACAGAATGTAAACTCACCAAAAGCAGGAATGATATGTTTACTGCTCTATTTCGAGTGCCTAGAAGAGTGTCTGGTAAGAAAAGATAATAAATATTTAGCTTTACATATCATATATTTACTCATTTCCTTTCCTTTAAAAAATGTCTTATTTTATCCCTACATTTTTAATAAAGAATATATTAAGATTTGAAAAAAAAACTTCTTTGCTTCCATATTCTATTCCAGTGTCATCTCTCTATGAAATTTTACTGTGGAACTCAGCAATTAGCACTGAGAATTATGGCTTTTGTCCTATCACTCTAGTCTTCACTGTGAGAATCTGCATCCTGTATTAAAATGTATCCGAATCACTGCCTCCACCATCTTTGCAAGAAGAGACACTATATTACTTATTTTCACTTCCTAAGTGCTCAATCTGGTAGCTGATCCACAGTAATTTATTTTTCATGAAATTGCAAATAAGTGAAAGAAAAATGTGAGTCAATGAAAAAATGAAATCAAAGGTCACACAAACAGTAAAACGAAAGCCCATTGTAACCAGCTGATGTCCGCCGAGTCAGTTGGCAGCAAATGAAGTTCACATACTAATTCAGGGGCCCTGAGAGTTTTCTGAACTTACACCAGATTTCATTGCCTTTTAGTTACTAGAAAATTTATTTAGCCTTGTTTCACATCTAGGTTCCAGAAGAATCCAATAGATGACTGTGTCTAGGTGATTGCATTAATGTTATTCTTGGTTAGAAAGAAGTTCCAACCCTGTCAACTCTCCCACCCATCCACTTGGACTGGGTGACGGGAGGATGACAGTAACAGCCAAAATAAAATAACTTCCACCACAGCCAACGTTTCTGAGTCCATGATATTGTAACAAACATTTTTCACTGAAGTCATTTCCTCTACTTCTCACAACAAACTTATGACGTAACGGTTCAAAGTTTTTTCATCCTGGGTGTGGACCAGAAGAGGGTGAGGAATGTTGAGACCGTTCTCCTGAGTGGCGCAGATCGAAGGCAGATCTACACCTGACCCTTATCCATCTTTCTTCCATGGCAGAGAGGTGTTAATAAAATGTATCAGTTGGTCCCCATATGTGATTACTAACCTACATAAAAACCAGATTCATCAGGAAACGTTTCCCTCAGTTCATAGTTAAAGGAATTGGCACTAAAAGAGGTGAGGCCACCCATCAGTGTGGTGCAATGCTATTTAGTGTGGGGAAATTTGAACTCAAGTTTGGGTGATTCTACAAGATTCTACCCTTTTTATGAAACCCTGATACTGCCTCCCTGTCCCTGATATGGGAACATATAATTATTCATAAAGCTTTTTTTTTAATCCTAGACTTTAAATCAGGAGAACTGCATTCTAATATTTTTAATAATCAATAACAGGATGATGGACATATTATACTAGAATATGAAATGAGACTTCTTTTATACTAGATATACTAGATATATATAGATATACTAGATATATATAGATATATATATAGATATACTAGATATATATAGATATTATACTAGAATATGAAATGAGAGTACTTATCATTTACACTGTTTGATTCAATAAGCATATCTCACATTTGTTCCTTACTGCTTTGTATAATATTTTATATCATAATTATAACTTAATCATAACTCAGCCTTATTAAAAACTGACAAGCCCTAGTTGTTGATGTGGTTAGTTTTCCCCCTAGATATTTGGATATTAAGTCCTTCTCTCCATTCAAAAACAATGTGTAGTCTCCTTCCTTAGGGAGAATTCATGGCCTTTTAACATATGGGCAAAAAATCTGCCAACACCTGAGGCAATCACTGCAATGTTTCCTATTTGATTTGTGAAGTTCAAATCTCTGTCCAAAAGTTTCAAGGAGGTGGAAAATGTATGATTTTTTTGAGGTAATGCCCATATCATATTTTATAAATGAATAAGGCAGATTTCACCAAATAGTGCACCTATTTATAAAGAATTTCCAGTGACTTGAATGCTTCTTTCTAGTGTAGGTCTTACCTTCTGAAAGCCCATAGTACTTCATCTCTACATTTCTTGCTATGTGTTCCCTTTCCACCTCAACTTATGGTTATGTGTGTTTAAAGAATATTAAGAATACATAATATATGGAGAAGGTCGACTTGAATTTGAACTGTTTCACCTCTTCCAAATGTCGTCTGCATGATCTTAGGCAAAAGAGGTTATTACTGAACCTTTGTAAACTCGGAGACTCATTTAGAAATTAGAGTTGCTATGTGAACTAAAGTCTTTAACGTGTTTGTATTTATTTTTGGAAACTAATAAATGATTCTCATATTCCCCACTAAGCTGTAAATTAATTGGTGACTGAAACTGACACATTCATCATTATCTTTGCACCTCCCACAATTACCAGGAAGGCAGAAGGAAGTTGATTACAATTATGAATAGAAGGCTAATAGAGTTCACTTAGTTACTCTGCTTGGAATAAGTAAGTCATCTCAATATCACATCCTCAAATTGTCCTTTAACAAATTGTAGCTGTTCTTCAAAAGTCAGAGCAAAAGCTTTGCATATCCACATCCTTTTCGTCTAACTGGAGGTGATCTTGATACAAGGAACACATCTCCTAAACCTACCCATTATTTCTTTCAGCTCTAAATTCTATATTTGAATTAACAATTTATATTTCTACTTTATTTAAGCTAAATGAGATGAGATACACATTATACTATTTACCTTATACTAAGTATTCTAATAGCTATGGGTAGCTGTATGGAAATAACTCCTTTAACCTTCAGGTTGTACATTAGTATTTGCCAGGGTAGGTCCAATAGGTATTCTATCCCATAATGTCAAAGACCTGAGGCAAGAAAACAAGGCATCTAGTTTAGACTCTATGAATGTGCACTAGACCTCTTGATCTGTGAGTTGATGGCTTTCATCAGTTTTAGAAAATGGCAGCGATTATCTCTTCAAATATGGCTCGTATCACTGTATCTACTTCTCTCCTTCTGCAGGGTCAGTATATTAGGTCATCTGTGTCCTACATGGCTCTATCACCAAGTTCTGTTATTACAGAGATTTGTTTTTTTTTTGTTTTTCTCTTTGTGTTTCAGTTCAAGATTTTAACCTGATTCAGCGTCAAGTTCACCAAACTTGACTTCTACTGAAGTTGTCTGCTGATAAATCCATTCAATAAATTCTTAATTTCAGATATTGCATCATTTTTAAGTATGGAATATTATTTGATTTTTTAAAAAATATTTATTTTATTTTTAAAGATTTTATTTATTTATTCATGAGAAACTCAGAGAGAGGCAGAGACATAGACTGGGGGAGAAGCAGGCTCCCCACGGAAAGCCTGATGCAGGATTCGATCCCAGGACCCCAGGATCATGACCTGAGCTGAAGGCAGACACTCAACTGCTAAGCCACCCAGCATTCTAAGATTTATTTATTTGAGAGAAAGAGAGAGAGAGAGAGAGAGAGAGAGAGAGAGAGAATGAGCGGGAGGGGTAGAGGGAGAGAAAGAGAATCCTCAAGTAGACTCTGCACTGGGCATAGGATGTGGGGTGTGATCCCAGGACCCTAAGATCATGACCTGAACAGAAATCAGGAATTGGGTACCTAATCAACTGAGCCACCTAGGCACCTGATTTGATTTTTTAGATGGCTTTCATTTTCCTATTGAAATTGCCACCTTTTCCTCTATTTGCCTTTCATTCCCTCTACTTTATTTCATATCATTCCAGTAATTTTAAAGTCCTTATCTGATAACTCCAATATCTGGATTATCTGGGGCTTTGCTTTTATCGTTTGTTATTTCTTTCTCTTTGTTTTCATTCGGAAAGCCCTGCCTTCCCACACGTCTGATAAGTTTTTATTATATTTTTATTACATGTCAGACAAGTGTATAAAAGGACCAACAGAGGACTTAGATGATATGTTTCCTGTTTAGACTTTTCCTTTTTTCTGTTAAGTTTGTAGGGTGAGAGGCTGATCCCCACCACACCATTATGGGTTGAGACGGGCTGGAGTGGTTTTGCATTTTTAATCAGACTTCTGAATTCCTGTTCATTAGTGTTCTTCAGGTAATATCCTCCCCAACTTTTTATTAAGGATCTGAATGAGTTTTACATCCTGAGCCCTGAAAGTCCTGCCTCATGGAAGTTTTAATCTAGATCTTTAACTTTCCCAAAGTTTCAAAATCTTGCAAATGTTTTGAGAGGGAGATTGGTTTTGTTAATTGCAGGCCCCTCCCTCTTGTCAGGACTCTGCCTTTCTGACTCAGTAGCCCAGCTTCTGGCATCACTGAAATTCTGCAGATATCCTAAAAGGAGACTTAGACTTTCATTAAAGACTCCTCTAGGGATGCCTCGGTGACTCAGTTGGTTAAGCATCTGACTCTTGGTTTCAGCTCAGGTCATGATCTCATGGTTGTGAGATTGAGCCCCGTGTCGGGCTCTGAGCCCAGCAGAGTCTGCTTGGGATTCTCTCTCTCCCTCTCCCCTGCTCCCTAAAACAAACAAACAAATTAAATCCTTAAAAAAGATGACTCCTCTGGTGTCCAGTCTGTTTCAATAATGCTGCACAGCTATCAGAAGTCCTCTCTCCCCCAACAGAATTACCCAACATGGTCTATGCCAGATTCTCAGCCTGAGCTCAATCTTCAAATAGCTCCAGAGATAAAATGGCTCAAGAAAGCCAACTTACCTGGGAAGGATGTTTTCTTCTCCTGGATTCTAACTTTTTATGTTGAGATCATTTTCAGGGTACACAAGAGTTGTAAAAATAGTATAGATGATTTCCATATACTCATTACATATCCATGTACATACGTATCCAACCATAGGCTATGTATCAAAATTAAGAAACCAATCATAGCACAGTATTTTACCTGAAGAACAGACCTTCTGGAGGGTGGTTCATTATTTTTCTACAAATCTTCTTTTTCTGATTCTGGACTCCACAGCGAATGATGCTGTCGTGACTCCCCTGTCCCTCGAATCTGCACAGGTTCTCAGTGCTTCCTTGCCTTCATGACTTTGACAGTTCTGCAGAGTATTTGTTCAGGCATTTTGTGGGATGTCCATAACTTTTTTTTCCTGTTGTTTTTGCATAGTTCATCTGGGGTTCTGGGTTTGGGGAGGAATACCAGAGAGGAGAGGTGCTCTTCTCACCACCTTACTCCTGAGGACAGGCTAGGTGCATGACATCAACATGACTTACACTGTTGGTATTAACCTTGATCATTCGGTTATGGTAGTATAGGCTGGGACAGAGCCAGGAAATACACAGATGTGTACTTACCTGTGTGTGTATGCACAAACACCCGCACACACCTGTCATTAGTTCTCTATGGGTCTATGTATGTATTTGACTATCAATCAGAATAAACATGAGTTTGTGCTGATCTTTCTCACTCTAACACTCTAGGGTTCATTCTAGTTCTCCCTTGTTCATTTGTAACTTCTTAATCTGACAGCAGGAAACCTGGCTCCCATTATTTACAATTTGCGTACTTATTTGTTCATCCCTTATTTGTATGCATATAATATAGTCTTAGAATCAATAATCTGTACTCCTATGAGAAACAAATTTATCAACTGGAGAACTGTATACATGCAAAGTTATTTTGGTTTCTACTCTTACAGTTTCCAGTGAAAAAAATATTTTTCAACATTACTTAGGTTATCCCCTCTTTCCCTCCCCCCTTCAGTATGGTAACGTGACTCATTTGTAATACAAGTAGACTCATTTATCCTGGTCTGTACTGATTCTCTCACCCCTCCAAGTCTCAGTTGATTTCTACTTTCACATATTTAGAATAAAATCTACTTTTTTTTTTGTTTTGTGGCAGGTGACCTCTAATATTACCCTAACTATCCCTCTTTTTTTTTTTTTTGACATTTCCCTTCTATGTTTCCCTTTCCTTGAGTGAGGGCTGAAATTTGCCTTTTATACTCCTTTCTCCTTGAATGTTGGCTCACAGCTGATAAATAGCTCAGCAGAAGCAGTAGGGACTAAGTTACCAGAAATCTGTGGCTTCTTTCTTGGTTAAGATGTCTCGACCTCTCTCTGAGTCCTTGCTCTGGGGGAAGCCAGCTCCCATGTTGTGAGTAGCCCTATGGAGAGCCTTACATGGCAAGTAACTGATTTTCTAGTCAATAGCTAGTTAGGACTGAGGCTTGACAAAAATAATGTGAAAGTAAGTTTAGAAATTGTATCCTTGTGCCCTACACCATCCCTACAACAATCATCTGTGTTTGTAGAAAACAGACTTTGATATCAGGAAATAACAGAACAAAATGCTATGTCAGTACTCATATAATCATACCACCTAATATTATTGTGAATAGTTAATATTGGTTGTGAAAAACATCAAGATCATATGCAGGAAGAAATGTATGTAAAATGCTTAACAAATGGTCAGATGATATGGATACTCAATAAATGCTTGTTATCAAAAGTAATATTTTTACTAATTTAACAGTTATACATACCAGGCACTATGAAAAGCTTGTTGGTATAGCACTAGGAATGTAGCTGGAATTGGAAAACCCTGCTCTTCCTTATGTATCTAAAAGTCTGGTTGAGGACCTAGATTTTAAATAATTATCAAAAAATGATATTGAGTGCTATTATAAGTAAAATACAGGATGCTTATTACAGTATGCTTAGCATTAAATTATTATTCAATAGTCAACTATTGATAGATTATAACAGAAATGTTGAGCTAGCCGATAGATACTGAGCAGGAGCAAGTTGTCCTGCCATAAATGGAACTGTGCCTTGTTTCTGAGCAGTGCTCTGAGATATGAGTCTTCTGTCCTCTGAGATGGTGAGGACTGGCTGATGGGGAGAAATAGAAAAGATCCTCCTTCAAAGAAGCTCACAGGTCGCAGGGAGGGACAGGAGGATATTAGGCACCTCGGCAATTAAATGGCAAAATTATCGCAAATAGTTGTGGCTTAAATGTGGAGAATTTCAGATTGTAAATTTGGGGACAGTTCCTGATTTAAGTCAAAGGACTGTGGGACTACTTCTTTTTTATTGTTCAATTTGCAAAGTGAAAAAAAACAATGCTCAGCTGTGTTCTTCTTAAGGCGGGAATGGAAGAAGGGACACCTGGGTGGATCAGTACTTGAGCGTCTCTGCCTTTGGCTCCAGTTGTGATCCCAGGGTCCCGGGCTCCCCACAGGGAGCCTGCTTCTCCCTCTGCCTGTGTCTCTGCCTCTCTCTCTGTGCCTCTCATGAATAAGTATATAAAATCTTTTTTAAAAATAGAAGGAATGGAAGTGTATAACATTTTTGCTTGAAATGTTTAAAGTTGTAAAACGATGTTTTGCTACTTGAAGTGGGAAATTTTAGCTACCCCAAAAACTTGCTCTCTGTGGACCTCTGGGCTGCTTGGTAAATGAAGCTTTGCTCCACAGTTTAGGGTGACAAGAATTGCCCAGGACCATCCTAGTTTTAAAACCATGTCTCACATGGTGAGAATCCCAACCAAATTAGGGGAGTTGGTCACCCCAATTCACATGTGCCTTTAGTTACATTTGGAAAATCTCAAGTAAAGAATTCTCTATATTATAAAATGACATGATATGGAGAGATTCTATCTAGAGGAAGAAAATAAGACGACCATAAGTCTGTCTTCACTTCAAGACCTCTGGGAGTAGATAAACTCACAGACCAGAACGGAATGTCGTTGTCCAAAGAATTACCAAACCATTCTGAAAATTGAAGAATTCTCTAGAGAGAATCTCTGCAGAAGAGAAATGAGAGCTCCCGATGCTTTCCCTTCTAAAACACAAATTGAACTCCTTACTGCTAAAGCAGTATACACTCCAATTTTTGTCAACATGAAAGCATCTACTTATGATAGGAATTGCTTTTAAAAATTTGTTTAGCTCATATTTTATCTTTCTCTTTCATTTGTTTTTCTATAACTATGATTTAAAACATATTTTTAACATATTGTATTTTCCAAAAAATACACACTAATAAATGTTTGCAGAAAGAATGAATTAAAAAGAAAGCAGAAAAATGTAAAAATATGAATGAATGAATGAATGAATGAATGAATGAAATGCATTCTATGGACTTTGGGATAAGCCTGGCTGTTTTCATCTTGACAAAAAATGTATTACTAGTTTAGCAAAGAAGTGAATGCTATTTGAATTATTTTGAAAAAATTCTCTAATCATGTACAGATTATATGAAAATTCAGTGACGCTAAAAGGTTGCACCTCCATGGGTTGGGCAGCTTTGTGACTATTAAGATGAGCAATATTTGGATAAATAAGATACTATTGATGACTATAATTATGCCAGCTGGTTAAAAGCATAAATTCATTAAGCAAAGATTAGGAGAATAATCACAGATGAAGCAGTGTCCTTGTTCTGTGTAATAGCTAGAGACTCTACCCCTTGGCCTAGTCTGTCTTAGTACAAATCCATCATTCACCCACTCATTTGATTGGCATTGTCTCTTTATAGCCATCCTGAGAAAACATTATGCAGTGGGAATTCCACCTTTGCTATTAATTATCGGGGTGACTTTAACTAAGTTAGCATTCCCCAAACCCTACGTGTATAAGAAATCAGTAAATAATATGTAATTTTCAGGCTCTCCTGAGGTTTAATAAAATACTTCCCATTGGCAAATGCTAATCTCTGTGATTTGAATTTTCTTAATCACATAACAAAAATAAACAGATGAATTAAAGGTGGAAGATTTACAAGATTATACCTATCACTCCTGATTTCTAATGAGGATTCTCATTATACTCATTTCTCATCATTTTAAGATAAATATGTTATATTTGGTTACAAAATAAATGTATGTTAAAATATATTATATGTGCAACAATACCTTAGTTCTTGATATATGTTGGATACCTCTTAATACTGCCATTTTTCCTCCTACCTTTAAAGCTATTATTTCAGGATGCCCAGGTGGCTCAGTGGTTGAACATCTGCCTTTGGCTCAGGGCATGATCCTGGAGTTCTGGGATCGAGTCCCATGTCAGGTTCCCCACGGGGAGCCTGTTCTCTCTCTGCCTGTGTCTCTACCTCTCTCTCTCTCTCTGTGTGACTATAATACATAAAAAAATAAATAAATAAAATAAAATAAAATAAAATAAAATAAAATAAAATAAAATATCTTTTTAAGCTATTATTTCCTGGGGCACCTGGCTGGTTAAGCATCCAACTCTTGATTTTAGCTCAGGTCATAATCTCATGGGTCACATCAGACTCTCTGCTCAGCAGAGAATCTGCTTGTAGATTCTCTCTCTCCCTCTTCCTCTGCCCCTCCCCTCTCTCTCTCTCTCTCTCTCTGTGTGACTATCATAAATAAATAAAAATTTAAAAAAATAATTAAACTTTAAAAGTAAATAAAGCTGTAATTTCTTGCTCTTCCATTTCCTTATTGTTCTCTCTTTTCTCTACCTCATATTGTCTTCCCTGCTCTCATTCTTGGGATCAGCTATGTACTTTGTCTTATAGTGCATTTAAAGATGACCAGAAATGAATCCTACTCTCAAGGAGCTGATAAGCTAGTACTGGTCTTTAAACATATACTTACCAACATTTTTTAGTTGGGAGAAGTGACTTCAGAGACATATAGAGATAGTGCTATAGTAATTTAAAGGAAAGGGGTGTTACTTCCAGCCATAGAAATGAGCAAAACTTTAGTGGAGTAGAAATATATGAAGGGCAGTTAAGAATTGAATATGAAGTGGTACTATTTTCTGACTCTTTTCTCATCTTCAAAGAGTAAAACCAATGGATTTGAGTGGTCCTGGGGTCCAAAAGGCGGAGAGTTTAAAGGAAGCCCAACCCTTCAGCTGAAAGAATCTTCAGAGACTAGGTCCTGCCAGTAATACCAGTCATGAAGAGTAGAACTTACCTTGCTATGGTTGAGTGTTAGTATAAAGCTCATAGTTTGAACTGGTTGATGTAAGAGTAAGATGACTGGAGCTAAGGGGAAAAAATAAGTAACAACATAAGTATCATTAAGAAGGCCATCTGAGACTGGTGATCACTCCAATTATACCATCTGGACTTGAACCCTCTTGCATATAGGCTGTAAAGAAGGTCCCTTGAAAAGATGCAAAGATGATGGTAGCTCATTGCTAAGTTTCCTTTCATCCTTCTCTTCTAGCCTCTGAATAGTAAGAAATAATTGAGGACATGTAAGGCAATGTTTTAAGTGAAACTGCTCTCAAAATTCTGGAGATAGAATTGGGAAAGATTAAATAGTTCAATACACTGTGATGTGTCAGTGTCTTTAAGATCGAAGAGTCCCAGTTGTGCTGGATGCAGTGTGACCTGTTCCTCCAGCCATGCTAAACTACGTAACAGAAGATGTGGGCCAAATACACCTCCATAGGTCTTTTTATGTTTGTTTGTTTTTCAAGTTTCTAGTTTAAATTCTAGTAACCATACAGTATAATATTAGTTTCAAGTGTAGAATTTAGTGATTCATCACTTACACACAACACCGAATGCTCATCACGAGTACCCTCCTTAATGCCCATCACCTATCTAGCCTATCACCTCACCCACCACCCCTCTAGCAATCCTCGGTTTTTTCTCTATGGTTAAGAGTGTGTTTCATGGTTTGCTCTCTTCCTCCATCCCCATCTTCATCTGTTTTGTTTCTTCAATTTCACATATGAGTGAAATCATTTGGTATTTGTCTTTCCCTCACTGACTTATTTTGCTTAGCATAATACTCTCTAGCTCCATCCACATTGTTGCAAATAGCAAGATTTCATTCTTTTTTTTATGACTGAATAATATTTCATTTATTACATATATATATATACACACACACATACATACATGCATAGAATGAATATAGATATACAGAATGCATGGTATATATACCACTTCTTCTTTATCCATTCATCAGTTGATATACATCTGGGCTCTATCCGTAGTTTGGCTATTGTTGATAATGCTGCTAAAAATATCAGGGTGCATGTAACCCATCAAATCAGTAATTTGGTGCCCCCCCCCCAAATTTGGCTCAGTTGGTTAAATGTCTGACTCCTGACTCCTGATCTCAGTTTGGGTCTTGATTTCAAGTCTCTCACTGGGCTCCATGCTGGATGTGGAGCCTGCTTAAGAGAATAATCAGTATTTTTATATCGTTTGGGTAAATACCTAGTAGTGCAATTGCCAGTCCATAGGGTAGTTCTATTTTTAGGTTTTTGAGGAACCTCCACACTGTTTTTCAGAGTGGCTGCTCCAGCTTGCATTCCCACCAGCAGTGTAAGAGTACCTTCCTCTGCATCCTCACCAACATCTATTATCTCCTGTGTTGTTAATTTTAGCCATTCTGACAGTTGTGATGACAGGTGGTATTTCATTGTACTTTTTTTTTTTTTTACTTCTTAAAAGTTTGAGTTCAATTAATTAACATTTATTATTGGTTTTAGAGGTAGAGGTCAGTGATTCATCAGTCTTATATAATACTCAGTGCTCATTACATCACATGCGTCCATCTCCCCCCCCCAGTTACCCCATCCTGCCCCCCACCCTTCCAGCAACCCTCAGTTTGTCTCCTGTGATTAAGAGTCTCTTATAGGTTGTCTCCCTTTCTGATTTTGTCTTGTTTTATTTTTCGTCTCATTGTACTTCTGATTTGCCTTTCCCTGATGGTGAGTGATGTTGAGCATCTTTACATGTGTCTGTTGGCCATCTGGATGCCTTCTTTGGAAAAATCTGTATTCATGTCTTCTGCCCATTTTCTAACTGGATTTGTTTTTTGGGTTTTGAGTTCGATAAGTTCTTTATGGATTTTGGATACTAGCCCTTTATCTGATATTTCATTTGCAAATATCTTCTCCCATTCTGTAGTCTTTTAGTTTTGTTGATTGTTTCCTTCACTGTGAAAAACATTTTTATCTTGATGAAGTCCCAATAATTTATTTTTGCTTATTTCTCTTGTCAGAGACATGTCTAGTAGGAAGTTGCTAAGACTAATGTCATAAAGGTTGCTGCCTGTGTTCTCTTCTAGGATTTTGATACCTTTCTGTCTCCATTTAGGTCTTTCATCCATTTTGAATTTCTTTTTGTGTATGGTGTAAGAAGGTTGTCCACATTCACTCTTCTATATGTGGCTGTTCTTCATAGGTTTTAATCTGCCAGTCGCACCCATGAAAGCAGAAAGGCCTCATCTATGTAGAGAGCACTTTGGCACCAATGGATGTAATGAGTCAGACTATCTAAATTGGTTTTAGCATCATAATAGCCCATTGGGAGAAAAGAAGGTCAATACGCTCTCTTTTTTTTTTTTTTTCTGCCTGGAAAACTATCCTCCCTAACTGAATCTTCTTCTAATTTATGTGTATTAACTATTTTTCTTTCCTTCAGGATTCAAATTATGTATATCTTCCTTGACCTTTCCAGATGCAATGAGGCGCTTTGGCACATGCTCTTACATTTCACATTTCTCACTTATTGTGCTCATTCTAATACTTTTTAATACCTTTATAACTTGCAGACATTTGTCTTAAAGATACAACTTCCTTACCTGAACAGAAATCACATGTACATAAACAGAAAATACATATGTCTTGTTCTGTATTCCAGTTCTTAACTATCACAAACCCCACCATATATAGTAGGTGCTATAAAATATTACTTTAAAATAAATAAGTGGATCATGAATCAATTAAATTTACAACAAAAGAAAATTGATATTCAGAGAGCTGAAGTACTTACTCAAAGTCCACTCAGGAAATGTGAGAAGGGCCTGCTGGAACCCACATTTTCTTTCCCAGATTACAATGTTTTACCTAATATCCTTTTTTACTTTTCAATATAAAGTAGAAGAGACAATATGTGTACAAAATATAATATAGAAACACATATTAAAATTTCAGAGAAGTGAATGGAATGTTTAAGGCATGTGTGTCTGAGATATGCTCTATCCTAAAGCTCCCAAGCTTCATTTCTAGTTTCCTTTACTTCTTGAACCAAGCTTCACAAAAGCAATTATCACATAATTTGTTGATTTCCTTCCCAAGTGAATGTTTGCCAAACACTCCCCATCAAACATTTCATATGCATTAAATATTTATGCCCAATCTGTTACATACAAAACTTGAGTATATACTTTGCTTTTAGAATTAATTTATTTCTAATTTTTTAATGCAATGTAATTAGCTGAATTGCTCTTAGAATATAATCACTTGTTATATATTTGAATAAGTTAATCATGGCTTTGTGGAACTGTGACTGGTTTATAATTATCTAGGTGCCTGGAATCTTCTTTTTGGCTAAAAGAGTATGATCAAACTTAGTGTCCACTTAAATGGACTCACATTAAGCATGACTTTATGCAGAGAGTCACTCTTGGAAAATGTGCCTTGTTTCTCTATTGACGTCAATCAAAAATGAAAGTGAGAGGTTTTGAAGGAAATCCCTCAGATCATGTCACATTTGTGGCAAGGCAGTGTGACTTATAATAAATTAGTACAAAAACTGGAAAGTAGAATGCACCGTGTGACCTTGGTCAAGGTTATTAAGACTGTGCAGCCTTGGTTTCCTCATGTTGAAATTACCACATTAGACCAGCTCATCTGTAAAGAACTTCTTTCGTTTCACTCTGCACATTCTGTGATTTTAAAAAACAGATTATATGCAAAACAGGGGTCTAAGAACATTACTGATGACCCCTGTATATTTGCAGAAAGGTAATGCTTTCCTACTAGAGGTTCACAACAAGGTCAGGAGGAATTATATTATTACCCCCAATTTACAGCTTATGGAAAGAATCAAGGTTCAAAGATCAGTGCCTAATGGCCAGACATTCTCAGACAGGGAGGCCACCCATATCTCTCTACTTTCATTTTCACCTCACTGAAGGTCAGAAATTAAACTTTCATTTCTGATCTTATTGAAGGATGGAATTTATCTGCACTAAACCAGGTTATTTTGTCTGTTATACCTTTCCCCCTTCAGATTCAGTCTACAGAATACCCTTTAACACTTTCAAATTCAACCAGGAATGTGGGCTGCATCTACTAGCACACCATTAATGGCATTGCCTTCTCAATTTCCAAGGGGTGCAGAGTGGGGATAGGGCTGCATAGGACTATTGAGACTAAGTGCTGGGGATGCCTTTGTCCTAGAGTCAGTCTTGCCTGCCATTTGCATTGAATTCCTTAATCAATCTGAGAACAAGTAAAGGACTCCAGGGTGGGGAAGCTTTGAGAATTACATATTTGCTGGCGCATTCATAGTGAAACTAACAATGAAATACAGTTATAGAATTTAGATATGACCCCAAATCTGTCACAGATATACCATCTTAGCAAATAATTTTTCTATTCAATCCTCAATAATTACCACTCATACTATTACAAAGATATTCTGAACAATTATAATGCTACTACTTTTCCATCATTTGCTTTGTGCTAAACGATATACTAAGCATTTTATATCTACCATTCCATTTAAGTCTTCAAATTTCCCAATTTTGTAGATAGACTAAAATCAAGGCTAACTTATGCTACTGAACACTTTCCATGTCCAAGGAGAGTGATTCTAATCCTGGCTGTACACCAGAATCATTCTAGAAACTTGAAAAAACATAATGTCCTACCTCAAGAAATTTGGATTTAAACCCCCCACCGATTGCAATAATGGCACTTTAAGTGTTTGTTATATTATGCAACCAGGTGGGAAGGTAACATGTTTAGATGTTGGTTAAACAAAGGTAGAAGAATTAGCTTCAAAGTGCTTCGAGCATTACAGAGGAAACATCATAGAAACTTAGCAGTAGAATATTATAAGCCCAGTAATAGTGACGTGCAAATACTTCATTGGAAGACAGAGCAGAGATGTCACTTTATCTAATCTTGGTCTATTTCTGTCACCTGTAAATTAGGATAAAATAGCTGTCCCTCAAGGTTACTTGGAGATCAAGCTGGAGACCTTATGTTATGGAACCTTAGTACTTTAGTTGGCATGTAGTAAGTGATGAAAAATGGATCACCCATTCTATATTTACAAACTGCTATGGGGACCCACATTTTCCATCCTTGAAATAGTGATCATAATACTGCCTTCACAAGGTTCCTCTGAGTATCACATAAGACTGGGTAGTTGACCTTTAAACAATATAGTGGGGGGTTAGGGGTACCCACCCCCCATACAGTTGAAAATCCACATATAACTTTTGATTCCCCAAAGACTTAAGTACTAGTAGCCTATTGTTGACCAGAAACCTTATGGATAACTTAAACAGCTGATAGCATATATTTGTATCAATATACATATACATGTATTATATACTATATTCTTACAATAAAATAAGGTAGAAAAAAAGAAAATGCTATTAAGAAAATCACAAGGAAGAGAAAATACATTTTCAGTACTGTAGTGTATTTTTTAAAAAATTACATATAAGTGGACCTATGCAGCTCAAATACACATTCAAGGTTGTCAACGATAGATGTGGAAAGTGTTTTTGCAAATGCACCACACAAATGCAAAATGTTCTTATGATCCTAAATAGCTAAGCTGGCAGACATATAAGATCCTTCTCCATGAATCCAGTTCTCCTGTCTTCCCATCTCCCTCACGAGGGGCTTGTTTCCAGGTGTATCATATTTTTTAATGAAAATATATTATCTTTTACCCTCCAGAACCATGTTTGTGCTTTTGACTTCTTGCCCTGAAATATCTATGCATAGTCAAAATAAGGGACAGGAAAGACTGGGCTTGATGGTTATCCTTTGGAGGTGGAGTAAAATCAGAACTTGGGAAATTCTCACTCTACTTATTTCAGCTGTGTCTTTTTTTTTTTTTTTTGCCACATCCAATGATTCTTCCTTTTCCACTCTAGCACCCTGATAACTGAAGGCCATAGGCATACTGACTTTCTCTTTTAATTCCACAAAATTCCAGATCTATATTCTTCTGGAGAAGTTGGCTGAGTCAAGGCAATGACCCACTTAAGTTTCATTTCATCATCCTTCCTTTTGAACTCCCCATGACTCTTAGGATTAAAACAAAAAAACAAAAAAACAAAAACCAAACCAAAACAAAACAAAACAAATTCCACCATCCACAAAAAAGACAGCACTATTCTTTAAAATAACTTTCATAAGTTTGTGGATGAAGTATAAATTACATGGAAGTAGGGAAGAGCCTGGGCCTGGGTGTTAGTGTCCTAAATTTCACTCTTGTGTTCTACCCTTGTAAAACTAGAAATCACTTTCCTCTTTTTGAAATGTAAGTTCTTTCATAGTTAAAACCTAATAATAATTATTTTTGAAGATTTTCTGTTATTTGTTTAAAACAAGACAAACTTGTAAGTATTTGCTATTTCTCCATCACCTACTGTTCTAATGAATCTCTACTTGTATAGAGATTAGACTCTGAACCCTTTGGCACCTTGTTTGCATCCCCACGGATGCTTCCCTCCTTCTCGGGGCTCTACAAACTGAACCATTGCTCTGGAAGTGTCTGCTCTCTCCAGGTGCCTTCTAGTCTAGGGATAGCATGGGACAAAACAATGGTCCCTGTCCTCAGGGAGCTTGTTGTCTACTGGAAGCAACAAATCACCTACAGTTCTCAGAGCACAATGCCATCTTTTGCTTCATGTCTCATCTCACTGCTTTCAGCTCCCTGGAAAGGCCTGTTCCTCATCCAGATGTCCCAGCTCACAGAAGTAAAATATAAAAACAAATTAATAGTGGTCTTAGATACCATATCTCAGTTAGCTGTTCCTAGGAACCTTACTCACAGCCCCTGGGTGGTAATCTCTCCTATCCCAAGGGAGCACCAGGCATGGTAGTTAACATTGAGTGTTTTAATCTTCCTTTTACTTGACTGCTGTTCTCATAGCAAAGTGCTTTTTGACGGAAGGAGCTATGAGTTTTGCCTTATCCCCCACCAACCCCCCACCTAGCACAGAGCCTGCCTCAGAAGTTCTGAATTACTGTGGATGAGAATGGTTAATGAATGATAAATCTATGAATGAAGCGATTGTAATGACAAGCACACCTTTCAAGACAGACATTACTTATGGAGGGTCTCACTCATTTCCACATGTTGTAAAATTGGTGCTAAATGAACACATTTACTGACAAGATCAATAGTACATTTCTTTCTCTTCAATAATTAATCCTGCAATGAAACAGGTAGTCGAGGAAAGAAACTTAGTTTTCTCCTTTTGCAAAACTCTGAACACTTGCTGGATCTGAGCAGTCTCAGAGAAGGCACCTTGTCTTTAGCTGGTCCATTACGATTCTCTGAGCTAGAGAATTCCCCTTGTCAAATCTTAAGTAGGGGTGGGTAGGTACTTTCAGTAGATAAATCTGGAGTAAATCAAAAGGAGACGAGTGGCTATTTAATAACTCTAAAGTAATTATTACACAATGGAAGGACACTTTCCATGACTATGCATTCATTCCTGTGCAGTCACAATCCCAATGTGAACAGATCAAAAGAAAGCTTACTTAGAAACTCAAGGCATTATTACACTCACTAGATTTTAGCTATTTTTGAACCTTGTCCCTTTCAGCGAATGCAGAAAATGAATTCGTATTAATATTAATAAGTATAATATCCATTGACTTATTAAGTGTTATGTACTCTTCTGTATACTTCGTGTACTCATGTAAGGCATTGAGTAGCTTTATATATGCGATCTGCAATTTGTAACATTCGTCTACTGCTACATGTATTACTTTATCCCCGTTTACCAATCAGGAAAAGAGGTAGAAGGCTATTACAGAAAATCTAAGGTCACCTATTGAAGAGTGTAGACCAAAGATTCAAATTCACATTTCTCAGATTCCAAACTGGGTATACTTTCTATACTCAGAAGTATTAGTGAAAAAAATATGAGGTATTTACTTTTCCCTCAAAAAAGGTCTATTGGAGCAGAAGCAGGTGCTGCTGGTATCTAGCCGAGTCCCCTAACCATCCACCTTTGCATGGCAAAAGGTGCTTGCTGTCAACCCATGTCTGTGTCTTTCTCTGGGGATCACACTGGGTTTATGTGCAAGACAAGCTCAAAGTTTCAGAGGATTAATACCTTCCTGAGATGCAGCCTTCATCATGGGCACATGAGGAATAGTGGAAACATCCACCCGTGTCCTTATCCTTACATTGGGAAAACTCTTGAGTTTCGTTTCACAACATCTGTCAGCATTTCCCAGCAGGAATTTGCTTCAGTTACCCATAGTGGCTATTGGATAATTTTGCAAGCTTCATTGACCATTATTCTTCCCTTATCTCAGTTTCCCACCCTACTACTGGTAATTCTTGAGATAAATTCACAAGTAAACTACTGCCCCTCAGATTCCTGTCTCAGAGTTTGCTTCTGGGAGACCCCAAACTGAGAAAGTCATCTCAAGTGTCTTGAAACTTCTACATATTTCACTCATTGCAGGTTCATTGAATTTCCCCACTGCTTCCATATTCCCCTCTTAAATGTTTTCTAGTTTGATCATTTTTGTCCTTGAAGCAATCCCAATTGCTTGGATTGTGTCTGCAAAAATCCCAATCCGGCAATTAATACCTATTACTAGTACATGTAGGGAAATGTTGTCTGAGGAAATATTTGCTTATTTGTCTACTCTGTAGACTTTTAAAACCATGTCCTTTCCTTAAACAGCCCCAGGGCACATGTGCAATGAAGGATTCTGTTAATTAAAATGCAGCCAGCACATTAATAAAATATCAGACGAAGACTGCAGAAGACACAGCCATTTGACTGTCCCGCTCCTTGGTTAGGTTGGGCGTTTGATCCCTTTTCCCTTTTCCTTCTTTAATAGGTCTGTGGTATTCCCTGAGATCTAATTTGGGCTGATGATCAAGAATACCTGAATCCTCGGAGACCAGGTATCAAAGAAGCCAGGAAAGAGAACTAAAGCACGGTTTGGGGAGCATCTGGGTGGAACTTAGGGGAGGGAAATAGAGCTCCTGAGGACAAAGAATTGGAGGAATGTTATGTTTCTTCTCACTTTGCTGTATTGCTCCTACCTTCAACTTTTGTCTCCTCTCCTTGCCTTACAAAAGCCGTGTCCTCATATCTAGTCAGACAAGGCATGTGGCCTCATATCACACTCTCTACATCTCTAAACTAGGAAAGATTCAATACATTTGGCCAAATATGTCTGATTCCTCTGTACAGCCTAGAGAAGGCATTTTTTCTTAAGATTTTATTTATTTATTGAGAGAGAGAGAGAGAGGGTGAGTACAAGCTAGGGGAGGGGCAGAGGGAGAGAACCTCAAGCAGATTCCACACTGAGTGCAGAGCCTGATACAGGGATCAATCCCATGACCCCAAGATTATAACCCAAGCCAAAATCAAGTTGTATACTTAAGCAACCGAGTCACCCAGGTGCCCCAAGAGGGCATATTTTAGGTTATGTTCACCCATTGCTTTTTTCTCCTGGCTCCCTGCTAAAGTTGCTCTAGTACTTTTGTTTGTTTTTGTTTTTATTGAGAAAGAGAGAGAGAATCTTAAGCAAGTTCCATGCCCAGTACAGAGCCTGATACTGGTCTCTTCTGAGCGAAAATCAAGAGTTAGGCCCTTAATGGACTGGGCCACCCAGGTGCCTTCTCCAGGACTATCATAAAGTGGAGATAACTAAATCCTAAAATTACAATGATACAAAAGACAGGCCATATAACAAAAGCTGTCATGAGCTTTCATGCTTCTGCATTAGGGGACATTGTGTTTTACTTTCATGGAATGATGATACCTATAATTTCAGAAGCATAACTTGCTATTTATAAAAGGATTCCCACTTGCTAAGCATCTCCTAAATGGTTGCTGTCTCATGCATTTTTCATTTACTCTTCATCATAGATCAATAATGTTGGCTCTATCATTCATCCTCATTCACAAACATGTAGATGTATCTTCTCAAGTTCAATCTCCACATAATCGGTGGGGGAAAAATCATGCATTATTAAAAATATACCTGAGCCATCCAGATGGTGGTCACCTCCCATGTTAAATAAAATCCAAAAAATTAAATTAAATGTAAAATGACATTTGAATTAATACTATTAGCTACATTCTGCTGTTCAGGAACCACCTGTTGTCAATGGCTACTGTATTGTATAGCACAGATTTTTCCATCACAAAAATTCTTATTGGACAGTGTTGTTCATTACATTGACATTGGTATTTTTTTTTATTTGCACCTTTTTGTTGTTTGGATTTTATTTTGTTATTTTTTATAGTTGTGAACATTATTATACATGTAAGTTAGATTCTGTTATTTTTTATATTACAAAATCATGAACATTTTATCACAACATTAAATTTTATCCTATTTTATATGATTTAATATAACTCTACCCTAATACACTTGTTATACAGGCTATAACTTTTTTTTCCTCATAAATTTCACTGTAAAGAACCTTTGTGTATAACATATTTTCATATTGGGGTCATTTTAGAAGGTGGCTCAAAAATGTCTGTCAGTTCCCAGTTGGGGTAACTTCTGAGGGGCTTCCATATATGATCAAAGGTGCCTTCTTTCTTCTTCAGCCCTAGAGAAAGCTGTCTGTGGAAAGAATGAGGGAGGGTTTTTTTTTTTTTTTTCTTTTTTTTACCTGGAGCTTGGTTTCTGTGGCATCACCTCCCTGTAACAAACTCCTCCATTCTGCTCTTTCTGCCTTACCAAGTTCACGGGACACATACCTTGCAGGTCCAGAGTCTGCCCTTGCGGAGAGTACTGGTAGCATATTTTTGGTACATGATCAAATTGGACTTTCCATTTCATGCCACTCTGCAAACTCAGTCAAGGTGCTTTACCTTTTGGAATCCCATTGCCTAACACAATTCCACTCTGAGTAGGAGCTCAATATTATTATTTTTTAATTATTGAAACACAGCCTAGACTGATTTCTTATCAGCATGGCCCTATACCTTTAAAGTTGGCCATACATACTCCCCTGCACAGAAATGCCCAAGGTCCTGGAGCTGACTCCTGTGAGCCGGGTACCTGATTGCACTTTAACTCAGGCTGAATCTTGAGCAGTTTTGTATCCTGAGCTGTGGTGTGCATTATGATATGATAATGGACTATCAGACGCTTACTTTATGCAGTGTTTGCTTCTCGTAGCTTCACCCTGGTCCCTTGGATCCTACCAGTCTTGACTTGGCTCCCTTTTTCACCCTGTGTCTGTATCCAGCTATTCCAGATGGCAGACCCAGCCTGAGCCCAGCCCAAGCATCCCCAGTCTAAACCACAAGCCCTATCCCATCATGTTTACTCATATTCATCCAAAGAGAATTCCTCCATGCATTCCCCACCATTTGCTGTCCACTTATTGAGATTTTTATAAGCCATTAATTTTATTTCCATAGAAAATAGAACAGTAGGATTCCATCTACAGACAAGAAGTTTGTTCTGCACAGAAATATTTTTTAGAAAAAGGGAATATTACACTATAAATCTGTCACATAAAAGTGATTTCCTATTTCTGTCTTAACTTGGATGCATCTGAACAAGAAATATTATCTTTCTTCTATGTATGGTGTTCTCTAACTGTCCTGTTTGTATGTTTAATGAATATATTTAATGACAAAGCTAGGGAAGGGATGACAAATGAGGACATAGAAGGCTGGATAAAAATGCTGATAGATATAGACACCAAGAAATCCATAAGAAAATGTAGGGCACAGCTTAGCTTCATGTTCTTCCATTACTAGTGAGATAAGCCATTTACTTCAACACTTTGCAACTAGTAATTCCACACTTTCAAAGTATCTCCACCCTGCAAGGGGGAGGAGGGGTCTGACACCATCCCTACTCATAAGGAGTATGCAATCTGGTGAAGGTGACAGATGAGAGAACTCACCATGCCAGCGCATTTCGGCATGTGAAACAGCCCACCAAAGCATGGAGAAAAAAAGCCGAATATATTTGAAGACCTGATAGTAGCTCAGAATTACTAAATCATAGGCCAAAAGTGTAGTTCTGACAAGTATAACTGAATATATCTGTATGTAAACAAATAAGTAGAAGGGCAGGGGAGGGAGAAACAGTCCCAGTATTAGATCTTTTCAACATTATCAACAGGGTCCAAACCATTGCCATCTTTCCATTCTGCCATCAGATCCGTCACGTACATACACTACCAAAAATTTCCTGCCTCCAATTCTCTCCTAACTATCCTTCTTTGTAGATCAGAGTTAATTCTTCTCAAATAGAGTCCTAATCTGGACTGTCCCTTTCTTCACCACCTACTACAGTTCTTTGTGTTTCTCACACCACCATGTTCAGTTAAAATAGTTTGGCCTCATGTATGTTTTGACCTAGTAAGTTAAAGAAGATACTCCGGTCTGGCTATCAAAATCATAAGACACACATACAACACAAAATTATTTTACTTGTGGTAGTGAATGGGTTACTTCCCAAATATTTCTAGTTCTCTCTGTTGCAAGCACAAAATAACAGGAGACCTCTATGCCTCCTTGGAGTGAGATGTGGCCATGTGACTCAAAACTCAACCCTAAGTGGTACATGCCACCATGGGGCAAATTTGAGGATCCACTGCTTGATTTTTCTTAGCAACCAGTAATGTTCAAGATGGTGGCTGCTAGATCATCAGGGTCATTCTAGAGTAGCAGAAACTGAATTTCAATGACCAATGGTACGCTGCCAAGATTATGACAACAATAACAACAACAGTGATAACAACAACAACAACACACACAATAATAATACAAACAATGCTACAAACAATGTAGCATTATCTTGAGGGCTGAGGAGAAGGCATTAAGGACACAGTTACCAGGGCTGGAAGGAAAAGAAGGCATGTTATACAATAGTGAACTTTGGGTGAAACTGCTGCTTGCCATAAATTCAAAGGCAGATAATAAACCCAATAAATAAAAAATAAAAAATAAACCCAATAAATATCTTTTAATAATTGACATACTTGTAAATTCACATGCAGTTGTAAAAATAATACCCTTTGCTCATTTTTTTTCCAAGCATAACATTTTCAAAATTACAGCAAAATAGCACGACCACGATATTGACATTGATACAATCCACATCTTATTTATATTTCCCTAGTTTTACTCATTTTTTTGTGCGTGTGTGTTAAAGCCTATACAATTTTATCACCACGTATGTTTGTGTCTCCACCACCACATTATAGTTACTGAAAGCACAATGCCGTAAGGATCCCTTATTTTGCTCTTATAACTACACCTACTCCCTCCAGTCCTCATCCCCAACGCCTGGAAACTACTAATCTGGTTTACATTTCTATAGTTTTGTTATTACAAATAAAAACATACCACATGTAACCTCCTGGGATTGACTTTTTTCACTCAAAATAATTCCCCAGAGGTTCATCCAAGCTGTTGCATGTATCAATATACATGTGTCTCTTTCTCATTTGGGCTTTAATTTGCCTCTCTTCAATGGGTAATGCTGCTGAACAATTTTTATACCCTTATTTGCCATTCGTATATACACATTGGTGAACTGTCTGTTCATCTCTGATGGTGGCTCTGAGACCCAATCCCAGTATGTACATGGGAGGCTTTCCCACATTCCCAGGAAATGGCAATACCAGTGGGGTGTTCTACGATTAAACTCAATTCTGACATTCTCTACCTAGAGGTAGAGTTAGATCTTACAAGGTGAGGGCTCTGTCTTTCAAGACCGCTCCCCTCACTGGCACTGCAGACTCCATTCAGAAGCCTAGGTTACTGCTTCCAACCATCTGCGATAGATTGGAAGTTCCAGCACCCCCTCCCCTCCTTGGGTTAATTTGCCAGAGGACTCAGAGAACTCAAAGAAGCATTTTTCTTACTGCATTGCCAGTTTATAAGGAAAGGATCTAACTCAGGAACAGCCAGATGGAAGACATGTGTAGAGCAAGGAATGGGGAAGAGGTGGTTCATAGAGTAAAAGTGATGAGGCCAATGGTGTCAATTTTCTTCTTTGATGCATTGTGCGCTTGATGTCAAGTCTAAGAATTCTTTGCCTGGTGCTATAGCCTAAGATCATCCTCCTATGTTTATTTCTAAAATGTTTGTAGTGTTTCATTTTACATTAAGTCTATAATCTATTTTGAGTTATTTTTCATAGTTGTGAGGTTTACATCCTCCTTTGTTCTCT
The DNA here is from genome assembly GCF_018345385.1 of Vulpes lagopus. Taxonomy (NCBI): domain Eukaryota; kingdom Metazoa; phylum Chordata; class Mammalia; order Carnivora; family Canidae; genus Vulpes; species Vulpes lagopus. The sequence goes on along the minus strand of NC_054832.1, from coordinate 5,653,046 downwards.
TTCTTTGTTCTTTGCTTTTTTCCCCTGTTTTTTTTTTTCTTGCTGCCTACAGAAGTCCACTTGCTCCAGACTATCTTCCCTTACTTCTGAGTCTCTTTTTCCAGTTCCATCAGCCTGCCTGTCTCCTGGTGGCAGAGAGGGGCCTTAGACCCATCAGAGAAGGAGAGGAACTTCCTTCACTGAATTGGATTTGTGTTTCATCTTTGTCGAAAATAAATTGAGCATGTTTGTGTAGGTCTATTACTGAGTCTTCTATTCTGTCCCATTTCCCTGTGTCTGTTCCCCTCCAATATCATATTACCTTGATTATTATGCCTATATTGTAAGCCTTAATAATAAGTAGAGTAATTCTTTCCATTTTATCTTTCTTTGTCAAAAATGTTTTAGTTATTCTAGAGCCTGTGCCTTTCCATATAAAAGCATGTCTGCGTCCTCACAAAAAATCTTGCTTGGTATTTGTTAAGAATTGTATTAAATCTGTAAATCAATTTTACACAGAATTGAAATCTTTATGATGTTGAGTCTTCCATCCCATAAATATGGTGTATCTATCCTTCTTTGGTCTCCTTTTATTTCTTTAATCAGCATTTTGTAATTTTTAACATGTATGTTTTGTTAAGCATATTTAAGTATTTAATTTTCTTTGGAGCGGTTGTAAATGCTATTGTGTTATTAATTTTGCTTTGTGAGCAGCACATTCTTTATTAGTAGATAGGAATGTGATCTGGTTTTGGTGGTAAGCTTGTATCCTGTGGCACTGCTGAGCTTACTGATTACTTCCAGAGGTTTTGTATAGATTCCATGGGATTTTCTCCATAGACAGTTATGCCATCTGCAAATAGGAGTACTTTTATTTTTTCTTTTATAATATGTATGTCTTTTTCCCCCTTTTCTTACTTCATGGTACAGGCTGGAGATAAGTGCTAGCACTATGATGAATAAGAATAATAAGAATGAATCTCTTGTCTCTTTTTCAGTTTGGAGGGGAAAACATTGTCTTTCACCATTAAGTATAATGTTAATTGCAGGATTTTGTGTGTATGCTTTTTACCAAGTTATGATAATGTCCCTCCACTCTTAAGCTTCCAATACTTTTCAGAGGTTCTGTAGTGTTATTTTCATTGGTTGGTATATTTGGTGTTGCCGGGCTCCCTCTGATCCCTGCTGATATTGTCAGGGCCAGCCCCCCATGCATCTCCTTCTGAGAGGTGGCTGTGATGGGCTCTCTCTACTGACATACTCCAGCTTGATGGGAAAACAAGTTCCTGAGGAAAAAGAGGCTTGTTGTACCAGGGCACTTGGTGTGTCTGAGTCTCTTTTTTTCCAGTTCTATCAGTCAGCCTAAGTGTCTCTTGATGGAAGAGAGGACCCCTGACCCATCAGGGAAGAAGACGATCTCCCTTGGCTGTTTAATTCTCAGAGGACTCCTGCTCAATCCCCCTTGTCGGTGGTGTCATATTTACCTATGTCGTCAAAAGGACTCATGTTCAATCTGGGAAAAGAATGAGCCCACCAGGGTTAGCTTCTATTTCCACGGTAGGGGATCTGGAAATACAGGTCTGGGTAGACTTCCTCCCTTGGTGCAGGGTTCTAAATACCCTGTTGTTGTGTTTATTTCTTTTCCACTCCTAGAGTCTCAAAACAGCTTAGTTTATCACCATCCAGAGTTCCCCTATAGCTTTCTCTCATGCCATTGCCAAAGATTACGGTTGTGCCTAGCAGGAAGAAGCAAAAACAAAACAAAAAAGAGGGGGCCTATGCCATGATGTTCAAACAAGTAGTCTAAAAGAGTATTTTATTTTATTTTATTTTAAAAGATTTTATTTATTTATTCATGAGACACACACACACACACACACACAGAGAGAGAGAGAGAGAGAGAGAGGCAGAGACACAGGCAGAGGGAGAAGAGGCTCCATGCAGGGAGTCTGATGTGTGACTCCATCCTGGCACCCCAGGATCACATCCTGGGCTGAAGGCAGGTGCTAAGTGGCTGAGGCTCTCAGGCGTCCCTAAAAGTTAAGTTTTTTTTTTTTTTTTTTTTTTTTTTTTTTTTTATGATAGTCACAGAGGGAGAGAGGCAGAGACACAGGCGGAGGGAGAAGCAGGCTCCATGCACCGGGAGCCCGACGTGGGACTCGATCCCGGGTCTCCAGGATCGCGCCCTGGGCGAAAGGCAGGCGCCAAACCGCTGCGCCACCCAGGGATCCCAAAGATAAGTTTTAAAATGAGTTCTTGTCCCTAATAAACTTTCATCTGCAGGAAAAAAGAAACAAAACATAATATTATATGATATTTCTTATTGATTGTATTTGACAAATTATTACAAGAATGAGATGTTGGGGCACCTGGATGGCTCAGTCAGTTAAGTATCTGACTTTTGCTTTAGGATCAGATCATGATCTCTGGGTTGCAAGATCAAATCCTGAATTGGGCTCTGGCTCAGTGGGCAATCTGCTTAAGAGTCTCTCTCTCCTCTCCCTCTGCCCCTCTTCCCATTCACTCTCCCACACATGCACTCTCAAGAAAGAAACAAAGAAAGAAAGAAAGAGAAGAGATGTTAAGAAAAGAATTGGCCTGTCTTGAAGCACATAGAAAAAGAAAAAGTAAAACAAAACAAAGGGAAATAGAAGTGGACCAGGGGCCTAGGGACCTGCCACTACAGTAGGTGACTACTTCCAACAAGATAAGTAAAATATAAAACTGGAAAAGATCTTGGGCTGGAGTTGAATCAGTACTTGTTGCCACCTATTGTTAGAGTATCTGAAAGGAAAACAAATCTCAGAGTCATGGTTTGGAGGTTTTTGTTTGTTTTGATGGGGAGAGAAAGAATTTTACCCCCATTTTTGCTCTAACCTCCAAGAATATTATGGTCATTTATTATAAGTCCAACTTATCCAAACAGATATGCCATTGATGGTATAATGATTGGCTAGAAAAGAAATTATGGAAATTAGAACTTGAAAAATCACCAAATTAAAATCTTTCTCCATTTTATATTTCATCTCTAGATATAGTCTTCCTCTAATGGAACAAAGCCTGTAATATACAGAGGAGTTGGGGAATGAATGTTTTCTAGAAAGATACAGTGAATCATTTCAAAACAATAGAGTTTGCCTTTTGTTTAGAAAGTACTTCCATGTTTTATGTGTGATCTCTTTATATTCTATGATGTTCGATTTGATATTTCAATATCTTTATCATCCTTCTTGCATGCTCAGTATCAGCATATCAGATGATGAATAAAATAAGTAGTCCCTAAGATATATACACCCCAGTTTACATGGACACCATCTTCAATGCACTCAGGGACCCCCTCAGACTTCCCAAACTATAATTTAAATTATTTTACTTTGGAAGATATGGACTTTCATTTTTCTGTGACAACCAACTTTTAAAATCCTCTTGGCCCCTTATTACTCTTTCATGTGCCCCTCTTAAGCCATCCAAACTCCTTCTTCTTCCTAAGGAGACCTCTTGCTCCTCTCCCTTCCATGCCCTTGCTCTCACTCTTCCTTTCATCTTAAATTGTATCACTTTTCATTCTGGGGTGCTGTCATCAGCTAGTATGTCTAGATGTTGCTATTTCCTCTAGGAAGGACATCTTGTTGTCACCACTTCACCCAATATGGTGCCATCTACCCATCCTGTAAAGTAATCCTCCTATAAACTCCATAGATAATTTAAGCTGCATGTGCTTTAAAATGTGCTTCTAATACCTTCTAGAATGGATGTCCCTCCAGGCAGAAATAATTCCTTATTCAAGTCCCTCTCCCATATATTCTTATTCAGTGAACCCTAAATAAATATTTGTTGAATCAAATAGAATTAAATTGAATTTCTCCTCTAATTTACTTAGTGAAAGAACTTGTCCATGGCGGGTTAGTTATTCAGCAGTTAGACCAAGGCAGGGATATACCATTCATTCCAATGTGACCAAGAGTCTTTAAACTGCATCCTCCTTCAATTTATTAGCAAAATTACTATTTATGCACTTGATTAACAAAAGCTATAAATCTTAGCCACATGCCCTCCATCTTAGTGGGAGTGAAATTCTTTTATTGTAAATAGAATTGGAGGGACATAAAACAGCTAGCAGCCCACACTTCAACCTTTGAAGGAGTTTGGAATGAGAACCTCACTATTGAGACCAGCCAGACTAAGCGTTGGTTCTGCCCATGACAAGAGCCTAAGTAAGCACCAAAGTCATACTTTCCTTCATCGTGATTCTAAAGGGCACAGAAGGCTTCCTGTGGGAAATAGTAATGTAAGAAAAAGTAAAGGCAAAAAAAAAAAAAAAAGTAAAGGCATGTGAGAGACAATCATGTACTGAGGACCAACAGATTTGGTAACAGGTTGAACTGAGTTTGATTCTAATCTCTGCTGCTTAGGAGAGGTTAACCTCGAGCAAGTTAGTGAGGCCTTATGTTTCTTTCCAAAGCCCATGTGTTCAACCATTGGTCCTTACAGCCTTCTGTCATGATCATAGTATTTATTAGTATAGGCCAAGGGATAGTAACAAATAAACCCAAAATTTCAGATACCCAAGAACAAGAAGTTGATTTATTTCTCATTTAACAGTCCAGGAAAAGATTCAGTCCCCTCTGTGACCATTTACATATCAGAGTTTTGCTCTGCTAATCTTTACCATGTGGCTTTCCAGATCACTTGTAGTGAGGTGGAATCTCCAAATTTCTCCAGAAATATCCTGAAAGAATACATGAAAGTTTTTGTCTGCTTGTTTTGTTTTTGTTTTTGTTTTTAATGGACCAGGCCTTAGAATGGCACAAATAGTTTTCTTGTACATATCAATGGAGAGGGCTTAGTCATAAGGCTACCCTTAACTGCAAAGGAAGCTGGGAATGGTAAATATAGCCACTTGCCCAAGAGGAAAAAAAATAAGATTTTAGTAGGCAACTAATGGTTTCTGCCACAATTCTCAGGTTATATATTGAAGTTGCAAACCCGTTTGAGACAAGGACCCAGAGCTCCCGCAGCAAACAATTTAGTGGGAAAAGCCACTTAACACGCACTATGTACAGTAATGAAATAATAGACGGCACGTATTTACTTATTCATCATGTTGCTGGTCCTGTTGCTGCATGCTTTATGTAGATTATTTTCTTTAAAACATGTAGAAGAGGAAGAGATGATATCATAGAAATATATAGACACAGCCAGAGCTATAGGCAGGAATCAGACCATGCAGGCTGTTGTGCAAATGTTGACACCTGTACTGTCTCTTCAGAGCAATGGGAGGCCCCACCTTAGACCCATCAGGGAAGGAGAGGACCTCCATTGGCTGCTTAATTTCCTCTCAACTCCCCTTGTCAGTGGTGTCGGAAGAATTCATGGTCAAAAGAACTCATGTTCAATCTGGGAAAAGAATGAGCCCACCAGGTTTAAACCAGCACTTAGTCTGTCTGGTCTTAGGAGTGAAGTTCTCATTCCAAACTCCCTGTATATATTCAAGTTACTTGACCTTTTTATTTGCCAATTTCCTTACCTTAAAAATCACTAGACTCCTTATTGCATGGCATCTTTTTTTTGTTAGGATTATGTGAAATAATGTCTATAAAGGACCAGGACTCTTGCTTTGAGCACTGTGAGATTATGTAGCAAAGGAAGCTGACTAGTAATTAAATTGTCATGCCCCGAACTCCATACTCTAAAGCCCCTTTTAAAAGACAGTTATCTTAACAAAAACAAATTTTTAAAATTTTCCTTGTAGTATTGGTGACCATGTTTGCATTCTAGTAAAAAATGTGAGCATAAGTCACGGGTGTCATTTCAGGGCCATTGACTCCAAGAAGGCAGGTGAAGTTTTTCCTCTCTCATCCCCATCTGCCTCCTGGTTGAAGACTTCAAGGCCCCAGGATGGTAGACTTGCAGGATGAAGAAACCAGGATCCCCGAGTCACCTTGAAAAAAAAATAAACCCTCCAAGCAGGAAAACAGCAATGTAGAATTATGTACAAGAAAATAACCTTCTATTATATCAGCCACTGACATTCTGTAGTTTATTTGCTTGAACAATGTTATTGAAAGTAATACAATGCTTAATCAAGGTGATAATGCAACAAAAATCATACATCAGCTATTAATACTACTGTGTTTAGTTTATTTTATTCCATTATAGCTTGTACGTCAGGGGTCCCAACAAGACAATAATATGAAATCTTACCTAGTAACTCTTAAGGATATTTATCGTTTCTCTTCTCATTGCCTCCATATTCAGTCCCACCCCAACTAGTTCTACCCTTAACCTAAGACAAGCATTTCGTTGGGAGAAATGGCACTCAACTATCCCTCGTGTCTCCATCCCTCCAGGAATTCAAGGTTTTATGATGGAAGTTGGATTTTGTCTTTTATTTACTTTTTCCTCCAAAAAATTGCCTTTTTGGAGACAAAGGGCTGGATACCACACTAGCACAGAAGACAAAAGTATGAGCAAAGAAACAAAGCTGGTTTAGGTTTTTCTTCTCTCAGATCTTAGATTTCATTGACAGAGAAGGAAATTAACAAAAAAGTCACACATCTAGTTTTTTAGATACAGGACCCACAGCGGACACTGTCATGTCTTAACTTTCACGTGGACATAAATCATGCCTGCAATTCAGCAATTCAGCCATTTTCAAAGCTAGTTCAAAAAATAACAAATTATCCAGATTAGGCATATTAAATAATGCCAATTTTAGGGAAACCCATCACAACTAATGACTTTCCACAAATTAATAAGTAATAAAATTAGAGTATTGGATTTCAAAACGTACTTGGCCGACATATTTTGTCAAAGGTAGCTGGGAAGTAATTATTTATTGTGTTCCATCATTCATTGTAATAGGAGCTTTCATCCATGGGATGAATCCTAAATAATAAGTGTCAGCAGTAATGAGTCATTTGGTATGCATCTGAGATGCATTGTTTCCGCTTGATAAATTGGGAACTTATTATAAAAGTATGTCTCACGCTTGTGAACCTAGAGTAAAGTCAACACTGTAGGTTGAGTAGAGTGTGAAAGGTCCTCCTGAATTTATTCCCACTTGGCAGAACTTTATCCCACCAAAATCTGCAGCTCTAGCTTAAAGATTTAATGTTTCTCAGCATCCTTCTTTGTTTTAAGCAATTTATAGTGATGGCTTAGCCCTGGAAATATTCTTGATGAAGTAGTGACTTGTGGGTTTCCATTGCACTGCCATGGCCAGTACATGTAACATTCTCAGCCAGGAGCCATTGGTCTATCCCTCTCCTCAACCCCAGTGCTCTTCTGATCCTCTTCCATCTCCATGGCTATGTGCCACCAGAAAATTCAGCCATGGAGGTGTCCATCATGGAGAAACTTCCAGAGTTCTAAAATGAAGATGCAGAATAATTCCACATAGGAGGCAGAGAAGTATGAGAGGTAAGGCCCTCATGCTTTTGCTCCATATACCTAATCTTCCTGCCTTTCAAGGCCCTTCCAACATCTTCTCATCCATAAATGCCCCTTATTAGAATTAATACCACCTTTACTTAAAGTCTCAAAGTTATGCATTTGCATATATAAAGACTTTGGTCTTAATTTTATTTATTTATTTATTTATTTATTTTTTGGCTTTTGGTCTTAATTTTATTTATGTTTTTACCAGGAGGAAAAAACTAGGAGTGATGAAAAGAATCCCTTGAAAATGAGGAAATGAAACTTATAAAAGCCAGGATACTTGCAAATGTATAGCATCACTACATCCCAAAATACACACATGCACAGAAAATACATGCGTGCAGATATGTTTTGTGTGCATGTATATATATATATATATATATATATATATATATATATATATATATCAGCATAATTTTTTTTTATCCTATTGGATTTTGTCCAACCTGTATCATGATATTAACCCGAGCCGTTGAATTCTGCTTCACTCACTTTATGGAAAAAAATCCCCAAAAGGTGAATAATAAGGTAACCTCGGTTCTTGACACCACATTCACTGAGCATATTTCAGACTTCATTTACTTGACTTTTCACAGTATTTATTTTTGCTCACTGCTTGCCTTTTAAAATATTTTATGTTTATCCTTTGTCAAGCACCAGTTTTATACAACATCTATTTTTAAGATTTCTCCATATGGCCAGATACATATCTAGCTGTTGTTTTTAATTGGCATATATAATCCATAGTGGGCGTCTACTACTTTTTACTTACATGCTTCCCTAATCACGAGCAGGTGGATTGTCAATAAGTTCTTGCCTATCGAAAACAATGCTGCACTTTCATTATAAGTGTACTCTAGAGGACCAGAGGGTGCTTCCCTAGATTATACATGTAGGGGTGGAATTTCTGGTTAATAAACATATGTGCTCTAGATTTCACTAGATGGTACTAGACTGATAGCTAGAAAAGCTATGTCTACATTTCTATGGAAATTTCTGTATGCCTGCGCCTTTACTAACGCTTAGCTTTATCCTGCTTCTAACTATCTGGCAGTGTGGTTGGTATAAAGAGGTGTTCCACTTTCACTTTATTATTTAAAAATTACAGTGGAATTGAACATACCATTATATTCTTATTAGCCATTTGATCTGATCCTTTTGTAAATGTCTTAGTGATGCCTTCTGTCCATTACCTCATATGCTTCTCTTTCTTCTTTTTCTGTCTCCTGGGCCAGCTCATCAATGCCCAAATTTTCAAAAGTTATCTTTCTTTTTCCAGATGATCTCAAATTTATATTGTTATTCCAGATTGTGGAGTTTCAGATGTAACTCACATGTGACTCATCACATAAATGTCTCAATGGCATCACAGAGTCACATCAGAGACTAACTGATGTTCTCATGACCCTCCTCTGTTTTAATCTAGGTCATATCTGATGCTAGTCAGCTCTAAAAGTCACCCAGTCACCCATGTGTGACCTAGAGATCTTCCTTATGCCTCATGCTCATTGTATCCCAAGACCAATGGATTTTATTTGTGGCATCTCCGATTCATCTCATTGTATGTTCCCCAACTTCACTGGTCCTAGGTGAAGGTATGCCACTGTTTCTCCTCCACTATTGCAATTTGGTCTCCCTTATCCATTCTTGATCACATTTTTTGACATTGAAACCATGTAAAACTGAGTGTTTCTTCTCTGCTGAAAACAACCCAGTGGCTCCCCATTGCTTTGGGGAGAGAGTGCAAGTGTCAACATTTGTGCAACAGTGTGCATGGTCTGATTCCTGCCTATAGTTCTGGCTGCGTCTTCTGGCACAACCCCCCATACCCTTACCATAGCTTAAGTCTTTTCCTCTTTCACAACCTGGCTCAAAATATTTCTCAGGCGAAATTTCTTTATAGCCTGAGTCAAATTCTCTGTTATATGTTCTCAGAATAACGTGGATTTCTTGCAGATTGATTATCTCTTTGTAATCATGCCTGTGTTTGGGTAATTATTTCATTAATATTCCATCCTCCGCACTCTTTTTGGAGAGATCATATACCATGGATATTTATGTTTCCAAACATTGTGCCTGATGCACAATAGACACTTAATATGAATATATTGTGCAGATTAACACATTTTGGTTTTAGAAATGTGTGTGTCTGTGTGTATATATATATAAATTTTATAGTAGGGTACATGAAATTATTAATAATGGTTACAAGTAGTAAGATTATGGGTATTTTTTAGTTAGGTATATATGTATTTTTCCTAAGTAGTATAATAAATTAAAATAAGTGAAACAAATTATTTCCAAAAACCAGTTTTTCAGAATCCATTTCCTGAATATCCCCTTTCTGCATTTTCATTTTCTTTAAAAATATAAATTCCTTAGCCTTCTTCTGCTGTTACTTTTGCAATACATTGGAGGCTGTAAATAGGCATTCTAATGACTTTCGAGGGAGCAGTATTGAGAAACATTGCATAGTAAGCTAACTAACTAGTTACATGTTACTTGCACTGACTAATTGCTTAAAATCAATTAGCCAACTGGGAAAAAAAAATCAATGATTTCTTTGAAAGAGTCACAAAGGGGTATTAGCATACTTTTTTCCTGCATAAATTACTAGCCATTTTTAAAAAAATGTTCATTTATAATTAGTAGCTGTTTCTAAGAAAGAGTTATATGTTTAAAAATCAAATGATTTTTGGGCAAAATAAATAGGCAATTTAACCCTTTTAATCTAAAATAATTTGGTTGATATTTATGTAAGCATATTTCAAATGAAATAATCTTTTGCTTCAAATGTATTGTATCCTCTACAATTGTTTAAGAACAACAAAATGGACTTGATTTTTCTTTACATTTCTCAGATTATCTGATTAGGTTAGGTTGTGTGATGAAGATGAGGTACATCAGGAACAACAACCCAGATCTTTTGATTGCTGGCCAGCCCTTTATCTATATTTATCTAGAGATCTTATCTAGAGATCATTTTTTCCCTGGAAATCTGAACTACTCACTACAGTCTGTTCTAGGGACACTAGCAAGGAGACATACCACTACCCTAATAAAACAACTAGTATTTGTTAAACAGGTCAAAACTGGAACTCGAAGGTTCTTATTACATAACCATGTGACTGTTTCATATAAGGAGCATTCTTCTTACCATATAGCTGAGGACATTAGATCCTGGACAGCTTAAATATTTTAACCAAATATACACAAATATACATGGAAAAATCAGAATTCAACAATTATGTTTTACATAATTTCAGCAAAATCACTGAAGATACATCAACTCACCTAGCATGCAAGGACAGGACATGAACAGATACCATTTCTGGACCTTTAGTTCTCAAAACATGTCTCAATTCAGGAAATGCACCTTAGCAAACATTTGCTCAGCACACACCATGATGTTGGCCACTTTGTGAAGCAGTGCTAAATATCAAGGAAGTTGAGGGTGGGCACCTCTTCAGAACATCTCAGGATCTAATCATAAAGACAATAGGTTACAAATGTCTCCTATATGATGAAATTAATGCCACTAGACATAAATGAAAAGTTCTATGGGACCAAAAAGAAGGTGGAAATTAATACAGGCTGGGAAGATGGGAAAGACTTAATGAGACAGCAACATGACCTGGGGTCATAAAGAAAAGGGAGCATCTTGATATAGGATAGAGGAGTAACTTCTTATTAATAAGAAAATGCATGTAATGCACAAAACTGTAAGAATGTGATTTGTTACAAAATGAGAGGCAGGGTTATTTAAAGGGAGTGGTATAATTTGTGAATATTGGATTTAGCTTTAAAAAATAAACTTGATGTTCAAAGGGCAAAATTACATGGAAAACCTCCACAAAGGGCCACTGAAAGCTTTATGAAATTGGCTTACTATTATCTCTGAGAGTACAATTTCAGTATTGTGATGAGGCAAAAATCATTCAATTTTGGGGCTGGCAAACCTAGGAACTAATCCAGAGTCTGTACATTATAAGACATGTAACTTTGGGAAAGTCATTTCAATTCTTTGAGCTTTGTTGCCTGGACTAATAAAATGTGTCATGATAATCAGACGGTGTTGAAAAACTCCCTGGAGGGTTTCAGGTGCACGGGAAAGACTCAATAATTGAGTTTCCATCCTTCTTGATTTTAACGTGCACTCTTGATTCTCCTACGATTTGATGCTTCCAAACAAAGGAGTGTTCTATCCCTGTATATTTTTTCGCTCCAGATTTTTTGTAAGCACCCTGAGGATTGAGGTGATATTTTGGTCGTCATTGTGTCTCTAATAACAGAATACCTGACCCAGAGTAGGAACTCATTATAATTCTATTTATTCAGTGACTGATTAGAGATGACTTACTCAAAATGAACAATGGAAAGTTTAGTCTTATCATTTGGGAATTTCTTCTAGGGTAGAGACTGCCTGGGCTGCTTAATAATCTCATTATGTATAGAGAGAAACATTACAGAGGCTTTAGCTATTTAAGTCTCCCCAGGGCAAATGAAGGTATACAAGCTTCTTATAAAATGCATTTCAGCTTGAATATAAAATATCAATTTTGGTTGGACTGGTGATTGTAGACTAGAAAAATTCATATCCATCTCTTTCCTCAGCTATTGCCTTATTAGAGACAACAATAACAATAATAGCAGTACCTAATGTTTCAGAAGTATATTAGGAGAAATCATTTTGGACAGAAGAAGCTAGATATTGTTTATCCTACTGTGTGTTATGGTTCCCTGAAGACTGTGTCTCCATTAAGGCAAGTTGCAATTCTTATTATCACCAAAAAAAAAAAAAAAAAAAACAAAAAAACAAAAACAAAAACAAAAACAAAAAAAACTGGCAACCACATAGACAAAAATGTCAATGAAGAAACTTTCACCCCAAAATGACTTTCTTCAAACATCACTGAGAAAAACAGTCTTGAATGCCAGGCTTTATAGAAAGTAGAAAATAATTGTTTTTCAATATTCTAACCATTTCTCTTATGTTTCAAGTGTCAGGGATATTATATTTCTATACTACATAATAAGTTACAGCAAACTTACTGGTTTATCATAATGCCCATTTATTATTTCTCAGTTTTTCTGTGTCGGGAGTCTTGGTACAGCTTAATTGGGGCCTATGTTCGGGATCTCTTTGGGCTACTCTCAAGGTGTTACATATATCCCATTCTCATCTGGAGGCTTGACTGGGAAAGACAAGAAGAATCTTCTTCCAAGTTCATTCAGGTTGGTGATAGGACTCATTTTCTTTCAGATGTAACTTGGAGAGCTCATGTTTCTTGCTGGCTGTTCACTAGAGTCTGACCTACTGTCCTAGAGGCAGCCTACAGATTCCTGCCATCTGTCTCTCTGCAGGAAGTTCTAACATGAGAATTTGCTTTAGCAAGCCCATTATGTTTCCTTAGCTCACTTTTAAGATCTTCTCTTTACACTGGTTTATTAGCAATTTCATTATAATTAACCTGGTTTGGTTTGCTTTATTTTACCTTGTTTCACTGAGCTTCTTTGATGTGTAGATATTTAGTTTTCATCAATCTTTGGACTTATTTCTTTAATTTTTTTTTCCCATTCTCCAGCTTTCTTCTCTCTTAATGGTATCCCGGTTATACCTGTGTTAGAATATTTTATATTTTCTTTGGTTCTTTAATTTTTTTCTATCTTCAAGTTCATAGGTATTTTCTTCGGCAGTGTCTAATCTATTGGTAATTGCCATTCAATTACTTTTGAAATTCAAATACTGATTTTTCAAAACTAAAAATTCAACTTGTTTCCTTTATATCTTTTGGTTTATCTTGCTTATATGTTCATTTACTTTTATGTGATTAAACCTAATCATAATAGCTGCCCCCAAATCCTTGCCTATTAAATCTATCATCTCTGTCACCTTTGGGTCTATTTCTATTTACTGATGATTTTCTAGTTATGAATCACTTTTTCCTACTTTACATATAGTTTATTTTGATTACAGACATTGGGATTGCACATTTTTTTGATACTAGATTTTTTGTTTTGTTTGTTTGTTTTTATTTTCTTGTACTATCTTGGACTTTGTTCTGTCAGGAAGGTTAATTACATGTGGGATCACTTCAATTGTTTTGAGATTGTTTTAAACTTTGTTAGAGTGAATTTAATGCAGTTTTACTCTGGGTCTACTTTATCCTTAACATTAAAGAATGACCCTTAGAGTCCCTTCTGAGTGTTCCAGTATTCAGCAAGGACTTTTCTGTTCTGTCTAGTTGGAATTAATACGTCTCCCAACCCTTCATAACTTGGAATCATTTGGTTTGCAGATCCTTATCCATTGTAGCTTAAGGTTCATCAGCAGACCCAAGAGTGTGACACCAGGCTATTATCAGCACTTATTTCTCCATGTCACTCCCTTCTTTCTGGTACTTTTAGTCTTCTTTTGCTCCCTGTATTCCAATTTCTGTCTTTTCAATTCAGCAAGACCACTGCATTCTTTTTGGTATTCTTCTCCCAATAGTGTGGTCTAGAAGATATCTCTGGGCAGAAAGCTACCTCGTTTCCCTCTTTTAAAAGTTTCCCCCTCCATCCTTTATATTTAAAACTTCTTAGTTTCTAGTCACCCAGATCCAGAATCAAATATTAATATGTTTGTGGGAAATCATATCTCTCTTAAAGGTTCTTTCACCTCCAATTTATCATATGCTCATTTGATCAACCTTGTAAGTTAATGACTGTCTCCTGCATTTTATAGAATAAATTGGGGTAAAAGTATCTCTGTTGAGGAGCTGGATTTGAAAGTTTTAAGTCTGTAAAACATGTTTTCTCACTTCAAGTCTGGCATTTCCCAGTTATAGTGAGTCTTCTTTAATGATCTGTTAAGTTTGTAAAAGATAAAAACTGCAAGGCCAAGCTTCCCTGTCTCAGATTTTCTTGTTCTTACTGATGAGTGCCCTTGACAGGTTTGAGGAGAGCAATATAATTCTGTTTGGACTCCCCACTTAACACCCCCTCAAACTCCCCAGGAACCAGTGAGTTCATTAACTCTTTATTCAGAGAACTGATCTGGCACATGTTGACTGCCTTTGTACTTCTCTCTTGTAGCTTTTTTGTAAATGTCAAGGACCACTCCACAGACACTCAAAGAGCCATGCTGTAGAGACACCAACAGAAATGGATGGAAAATGTAAATTGAACAAATGTCTTCTTCAATAACTAAGTCTGCTACAGAAATAGACCTAAGTCAAATGTCTCCCCAGTGAAGTGTAGAGATTAATACCTGATCTTTCAATGGGATCAAACTTCATAAGCCAAACAGCTGATAATTAATTATGATTTTCCCTTGATTTTTAAAGGGAAAAGATATGGATTGACTGCCTCCTATGTGTAAGTTTCTTTAAGTGTAATATTATTTTATTCAGACAGGAAATGGGTTTCCTATGTTGCACAGATAATAAATGTTGGAGGGCTCATCTACTCTTTACCACTTGATTAAAAAACTTGATTTTTCTTTGTCTTATTAGGTCTCCCACAATGTCCCTGCACAATGTCCCCTCCCACAATATCTCTAGGATGTTACTGTACTTGTTAGGAATTTTGAGTTATATAGAACAGAAACCAAATCTTGCTAAATGTATCAAATTATGGAAAAAATATAAAAGTGTGTAAAAATAGAAGATAAGCTAAAGAATCAGGCTTAGAAAGATGAACAGGAAAGGTACATCTGGGATCTGGGGAATGGGAACAGAAAACAATAAAACAGAACTATTAAATCTCTGCCATTGAGATTCATTGGTCCTAACAATGTTTTAATTTTATTTTTAATTTTTTTGAATTGTAAAGTATTCCAAACTCATAGAAAAGTATACACAATAAGAAAACAGGTGTTCACATACTTATCAGATTTAATAAAATTTAATAGCTTAACAGTTTTTACTTCAAGTATATTTTATTGGAAAATATTTTAGGTAGGACTAAAGCCTCACCCTATTTTCATTCCTAAGGATAATCTAAATCCTAAAGTTGGTCTATAGCATCTCCATTCATGCTTTGTATTTTTTGCATATTAATATACATAAATATAAGTAATGACATTTTATATATTTTAACATTTGAATCAATGTTACCATACTGTATATATACTTTCCAACTAGCTTTTCCCATCTAATATTATTTTTTTTTAATTTGCCACATATTTTTTTGTCTAATTTATTTATATCTAGTATCTCCATAGTGTTTCATTGAATGAATCTATTTATATATTTCCTATTGAAGAAAAAGGTAAGTCATTTGCAGTGTTTTCCTTTTCTGTAACAGACTTGCTCTATCTTTATTCATAATTTTCCCTCTAGAAGAGAATTTCTTAGTTACTGAGTATACCCACTTCAGTTTCCCAGATTTTGCCAAACTGTACTTCAAGGTGGTTGCAATACCTATTATACCAATTATCAGCATACTGAGCACCTATTTTTCTAAACTCTTATTTATATTTGGCAATTCAAGGTGGTTCATTGAATGTTTATTGAGCACATGCTACAAGCCAAGAACTCTTCAACGTTTTCAGAAATAATAGTAAATGTAAGAGACCGAAATGTGTGCCCTTAGACAATCTATACATTGTTGAGGCAACTCATATAATAAGCAGTAGGTATAAATATATATTTTTTTATTTTAGAAGATGGTGTTATTTTTTTGGAAAAGGCTGTCTCATGTGCCCAGTCTCAGACCTACTATCGGCCATAAAAGAATGGACCTTGGGCATGGAACACTTCCTTATCAACAGATAAAGAGCACACACTGATCATCTTGTATGGGAATATTTGTCTTTATTATAGAACAATTAGTTCTCTTTATTCTCTGCTTAAAGTGTGTGTGTTATATGGCACCCAACCAACCCCACTCTTCTAACTGTCTTCTGTAGGGAGAGTACAAGGTTCCTTCCACTGTAGCAGGAGAGGGCTATGATTAGGTAGTTTGTTCTGTCACCATGGGCTGGAAAGAGCCACTGTCCATAGGGAATCCATGGCCACTAATGGAGCTGGTCTTTTTTCCAGCTCTATTTTGTGTAGATGGGGCATTGTTCCATCCAGTGCTTGGCTATGTTGTGTTCACCTTGGAGAATCTTATACCTAAATGCAGTGGGTAAGGGTATTTGGAATCCTCTTCTGGGGCTGATAAGCAGTGCATAATACTCTGTTTCAGATATGGAGAAAAACAAGGCAAGACAAAGCAACAGAAAGTGCCCGAGGGAGAATGAAACTGCATTTTTAAATTAACAGCTAGGGGAAGTTCTCACTTAGAAAATGACACCCAAGTGAAGACCTGTTGACTTCAGAGAGATATGGGATCAAGCACACACTAGTTACCTAGTAGAAAAACTTGCTAGACATAGGGAAGGGCAAATTATCTGAAGTGAGAGTGTTGCTGGGTTTTTGTTTCTTTTGAGGAAGTTTAAGGAGGCCACTGTAGCTGTGAGACAGTAGTTGGAAAAGAGAGCAAAATAAAATAACAGGAATGTTCTTTTGGATTTTGCTGAGTGTCCTAAGGATTTTGATATTCATCTAAATGGGACAGGGATCCCTGTTAGGATTTTAAACACAAGATCATGTGATCATATTTGACATCTGGCCACTATCCCAAGAATAGATTCTAGGAGGGCAAAGATGGAAGAAAATGCCAATTAGAATTAAAAGATATATTGAGCCAATTTGGCCACAGTGAAAGTAATGAAGAATACTTGGATATCATTGGGCTCTTTAAATTTTGCCAACTAATTGACATGAACTGGCTTCTCACTGTTTTGTTAATTTATATCTCCCTAATTATAATTAAAATTGCATTGTTTTCATCTGTGACTGTTTTTTATATTCTCTGTAAAGTAGCAATATGATTTCTTATTGATTTATAGATGTATGCAATGTATTCTTTATCTCAATATTTTGATTATATTCATCTCAAGTATTATCTCCCAGAATATTAATTCTATTTTCACTTATTTGTGAAATAAGTGAACTTATGTTTTTGTTTTGTTTTGTTTTTACTTTTAATATGCTGCTAGCAATACTGTCTTCTGTAATTTGTGAATTTTGGTTATTGACTTCCTCCTCTTCCTCCTACTCTTCTTTCTTCTGGTTCTTATTTAAATTATGTGTATGGCTTGTATTTGTGGTGTCAAATCCAAGAAATTATTGCTTAATATGGGGTCACAAAGTTTTACTCTTGTGTCTTCTTGCAGAGCTTTAAAGATTTAGATCTGTGTAACACTTTGAGTGGAATGAGGAAGAGGTCCAAACCAATCTCTATGTGTATATCAGTTTATCCAAGCACCATTTATTAAAGGACTCTACTTTCTGCCATTAAAATCTTTGTTAAAGATTAATTGAAAATGAAGATTTAAAAAAAAATTTTATTTATTTATGATAGTCACACAGGGAGAGAGAGAGAGAGGCAGAGACACAGGCAGAGGGAGAAGCAGGCTCTATGCACTGGGAGCCCGACGTGGGATTCGATCCCAGGTCTCCAGTATCACGCCCTGGGCCAAAGTCAGGCGCCAAACTGCTGCACCACCCAGGGATCCCTGAAAATGAAGATTGAAGATGAAGTGTGTCCATCTTTATGTCAGTATCACACTTTTTTTGTAATAGATTTTGAAATTAGAAATGTAAGCCTTGCAAATGTGTGCTTCCTTTTCAGAATTGTTTTAGTGATCTTGTTCTTTTCCATCTGCATATGAATTTTAGGATCAGCTTTTCAGTTTCTGCAAAAAAGCAGGTTGGGGGTCAGAAAGAGGTTTGTTTACAGATTTTGAGAACACTGCTATCTTAACACTATTAAATCTTCATGTCTATGAACATGGATGTTTTTATTTATTTTGATCTTTCTTTTTTTTTTTTTTTTTCAAAATGCTTTAACAATAGAGAACAAACTGAAGGTTGATGGAGGAAGGTGGGTGGTGGATGGGCCATATGGATAAAGGGTATTAAGGAGGACACTTGTGATGAGTGTTGGATGTTGTCTGTAAGTAAAGAATAACTAAATTCTAATTCTGAAACTAATATTACACTGTATGTTAACTAAATGGAATTTAAATGAAAACTTGAAAAGCATGTTTTATAGGTTTCAGTGTATAATCCTCACACTTCTTTTTTTCAGTTTATTCCTAAGTATTCTTTTTGATGCAATTGTGAATAGAATTATTTTCTTAATCACCAGATTTCTTTCTATCAGTATTTGCCTGGTGTAGGTTCAAAGCTACTTTTTCTCACTGAAAGCCCCTTTTTTACTCTTGCCAAAGCATCAGGCATAAGCTTTTGTTGATGCCCAGGGGAAATGGGTAGAATATTTCCAAACTATTTTTAACTGATACTCTAGCTTAGTGCAGTGGCATCAGCTCTTGTTTTGATCAACTCAAGGCTTTGACTGGATGCTATGTGCAAGTACAGATGCAGTAACAGCTAGTTACTACTGGCCCAGTACCTCACACTCCTCCCCTGAGGGTTGTTTTGCATTGATTATAATGTAAATGCTCTGGTTGTCAATTACCTCTTCATTTCTTGTACCCAAGTTTTAGGTTTTTTCTTGCAATCTCATCTGTGCATCTAAAATATTTTGGTAGTTATCCAGAGGTTGAAGATTTTATAGGGATGGCTTCCACTGTTGGTTAATCTCCAGTGATTTTGTTCACTGGTATTTAACTTCAAACAGTATTTCAAGTATTAGAGGAGAGAATCCAACTGCTGCAAAGTCGTTCACTTGTTTACCTTCTATGGTGGAGATAGAGCAAACTGTTTGAGGATTATGAACTCAAAGCAGAGTTATTCCAAAGGGAAACAAGGATTCTATCAGTAGATGTCTTCATTAGAATGAAAGGGTCAAAGAGGCTCTGAGGGAAAACCTCTTCTCCAACTACAGAGACAGGAAGCATGTGGCCACCTTTAGCAGTGAGCAAACCCTTATTTTACAGGATATTTCTGTCCCATGGAAATGGGAGTCTCTTGGTGAAGCAGAAGGGAGTTATCAGAATCAAAAGGCGTGTTCTAAGATATTAAGTCGCCAGTGCACTTTTATGTCCCACTGATCTCAGGTGTTAGGACTTGTTTTGCCCAATGAAATGTAACCAAAAGTGGTGTCATCATCCCCAGGGCAGGCTTTAACAAGCATGTGCTTTGTTTTCCTCTCTCTCTCCTGTAACAATTGCCAGTATTCCAGATTATGCTTTCTTGTCAGCCTTGGTTGTAGAGCAAGGGTGATGCTGGCCCTGGAGCAAAGATCCAGTTATTTTCTAATGAATGCCAAGCTTTAGCAAAAAGTACATCTTTGTTGTCTTATGTCTGCCTGAGATGTGGCAATTGTTCACTATTTCAAGATCGTAAAGCCATTAGAGACCATTACGTGGATACAGAGTTTTATGTGAACAATTTCTCTGCTACAGGTGGGTGCTGTATGATCACTCAGTTTTATATATGAGGAAATTTAGCTTGAGCAGTTTAAATCATCTGCCCAATTGCATATAGCTAATTAATAGTGGAGGGATTGTCTTCTAAAAGCTATGTTTGTAAAACTATGCCATAGTGAGTTGCTAGACATTATTTTTTATGATAAAAATAGCTTGGGGTACCTGAGTGGCTCATCAGTTGAGTCCCTGACTTGATTTTTGCTCAACTCATTATCTCAGGGTTGTCAGATCCAGCCCTTTGTGGGGCTCTGTGCTCAGCTGGGAGTCTGCTTGAGACCCTTGGCCTCTGCCCCTCCCCATGTTCATGCACATGCTGTCTCTCACTAAAATAAATAAATAAAATCTTCAAAAAATGGCTCAAGCTACTAGGTACTAAAATAACTTTTGTATTTAAAAACTCTTCCTGGGGGGATCCCTGGGTGGCGCAGAGGTTTGGCGCCTGCCTTTGGCCCAGGGCGCGATTCTGGAGACCCGGGATCGAATCCCACATCAGGCTCCCGGTGCATGGAGCCTGCTTCTCCCTCCGCCTGTGTCTCTGCCTCTCTCTCTCTCTGGGGATCCCTGGGTGGCTCAACGGTTTGGCACCTGTCTTCGCCCCAGGGCATGATCCTGGAGTCCCTGGATCGAGTCCTTCATCAAGCTTCTTGCATGGAGCCTGCTTCTACCTCTGCCTGTGTCTCTGCTTCTCTCTCTCTCCGTGTCTCTCATGAATGAATAAATAAAATCTTAAAAAAAATAAAAATAAAAACTTCCTGTATCTAATATTCCCCCAGACTACCCCATACCATCAAACATGAAGCAACCCTATTTTTATTACAAATTGAATCTCTTGGAATGTTATCTGGTACACTTCATTTAACAGCAATTAAATTTTTCATAGGTTTGCATTAAATAATGTATTAATGAACAGTGTTATAAATGTTCTGTCATTATGATTTGCAATTAAAATGTCCCGTGGAGTCTTGTGCTAATGATAATAACTAAATTACTGACACCTTTAGAATCACTGTTGCTTTCAAATACTTGGGCCTGGTATGGAAATTCGGCATGGTCAATATTAACTTCAGCTGTCATATGATGCAAAACTCCTCATGAATAAGCATTGTTCAACTCATGTCAAAATGTATTCCAAAACACCTGTTTCCAAATCAAAATAGAAATCTATTTTCAAAGGCACCAGTAAAATGTGCAAGCATATTAATAAAGGCTAAACTTTCTTTCCATCAGTTGATGTGCACCTGTAGCATTTACTACATTGGATTGGGACCATAGAAACACAGTGGCCACTTTAGAATCTCTACTTAATAAATCTATTAGTTCTATGGCCTTAAATTACCCCCTTGATACTGCTAACCTGCCATTAAGATAAGTGTCTAACAATAATTTTAATACCTAAAATCTGTATAGCACTTTTCACTGTTAAAATCACTTTCATATAAGCTTTTTTTTTTTTTTTTTATGATAGTCACAGAGGGAGAGAGAGAGAAAGGCAGAGACACAGGCAGAGGGAGAAGCAGGCTTCATGCACCAGGAGCCCGACATGGGACTCGATCCCGGGTCTCCAGGATCGTGCCCTGGGCCAAAGGCAGGCGCTAAACTGCTGCGCCACCCAGGGATCCCTCATATAAGCTTTTAAAAACATTTTAGTGTCGGTTGGCTTAATACCATTCAAGCAATTGGGAAATTGAGGCTTAGAAATAACTCAGAATGGCATGGTAGGTAGACCTGATACACAGATGGTTCTTTTGACTCTAAGCACAGTATTCTTGCCATTAAATGGCAAAAATGAAAGTCCCTGCCAACGCCTTTCAAGGGAGGAATTACCCAGAGCCAAAGTTATACTGGGAATGGAAGCATCCCAAAGACTGCCAGGTGAAAGCTGTGTGAACTTTTAAGACCCTTGTCACTATTATTACTAAAGAGAAACTGCCACTGACCCAAAGGCCATAGAACCTGCAGCTGAAGATATTTAAGCTAATTTGAAGATGGGCTCTATTGGCACTGGAAGTCGGATCCTGAAAGACCATTGGAGTGGAGATCAAAGAAGGGGGATAATATTAAAATGGTTCACAGATGCTCCAGTTGTCTATTGTGCAGCAAAGCACCACATATCATAGCAGCATGAGGCCGTAGCAATCTTGTGTAGACCTCTGCTCTGCAATTCAGAGATTGCTCCTTTCTGTTCTGTGTAACATTATCTGGGTCTCTGGAAGGATGGGCTTGGAATCCTCTGACAGATGTTAGCAGCCTGCTTGGAGCTTAACAAGGATCCTCAACAAGAACAACTACAAATGACCTCTCTTTGGCTTGCTCACAACATGATAGCTGGGTTCTGAGAAGCAAAATCCAAGGTATGCCAGTGAAAGCTATGACCTTTTAAGATCTTGTAAGACTGAATCCCAGACTCAAAAGTGATACAGTGTCATCACTTTCTATCTCTAAGACTTGCCATATTCTTGTGGAAGGTCCGATGACTCACCTTTTGATGTCAAGAGTATGATAGATTGATAGACATATTTTAAAACCATCACAAGCTTTATAAGGACTGATATGGAAATATCACTAAGACATAACATAACGGGAGAAAATAATGTTCAGAAACTGTGTGCTTAATTTTCTGTCATTTATATGAAAATGGGAGAAAATAATATATATGTATATTTAGTTATCTCTGCCAACTCAGAGAGCTCAGTGAATATTTATTGAATGAATGCTTAATGAACCCAAATCATCTCTGTCATTATTCTTGTGGAAACATCAAGGGGGGAAGAGTGAGCCAATAGTAAACATTCTTTTACTCATGAAATCTCAGTGAGTTGGACACAGACGTAGGCCTTCTGAGAAGGAAAGCTACATTTTTGAAGAGGGGTTTGGGGAACAGTGCAGAATATATGTAAAAATCAGATGTATCAGGTTATGCAGTGGCATCAGGTTCTTTAAGGGAGATGGGGAAAGAACAGTTGAGACCCAAGTAAGTAAGATGGACAGAAAAAGGGAGTGATGTGTGCCAGATGAGGATTGGTCACTGTCAGCTCCATGATATAGAAGAGAGGCGTGACTCTTTCTGAGAAATAAAAGGACTTAAATAAGTAATTCAAGAGAAATTCCATTGGGCCAAATTGTGAATGGCTTATATTTGTTTAAGCATAAGGTTAAGGATGGCAAGTGACAGGATATGTGGAAACTTGAAGCAGTGAGAGGTAAAGATAAATACCTGAGTGCTTTATGCATAAACTCTTTGGCGATAGTGCCCCAATGAAAAGTCTTATTGTAATGATGAGCTTGCAGAATTTAAGGCTTAGTTTTACCTAACACTTACATACACTCATATGCTAGACACAGTTCTCATATTGTTTAAAAAATATCAATTAACTTAAAACTCATAGCATTAGGAGACAGACACCAAGATTGTCACTTCCATTTTATAGATAAGGAAACTGAGGCACAGACCTCACATAGGCAGCATGAGGCAGAGCCAGGATCCATCCCAGACACCAGCCTCTCTATGCATTCAACCTTACATAGCTATAATCAAAGTTCTTTGAAGATACCATTTGACCACTACCCCAAGCTCCCTCTTATGCATTAAATTCATTCAAGGCTTTATTTTTTATTTTATTTTATTTTTTTTAAAGGAATTGATTTTTTTTAAAATTTATTCAGAGGCAGAGACACAGGCAGAGGGAGAAGCAGGCTCCATGCAGGGAGCCCGATGTGGGACTCGATCCCGGGTCTCCAGGATCACACCCCAGGCTGCAGGCGGCGCTAAACCGCTGCACCACCAGGGCTGCCCCATTCAAGGCTTTGTTGACATTACCACAAACCCTAAATTTATAGAAGAATAATACAAGGAGACTCAAGTAGTAATAACACTTCTGGACTAGTACATCTCCTCCTCTCAGGAGACAAACTCAAGCCTAGAGACAAGGCAAGTGACCTGTAAATGACCATCTAACTGACTAAAGTTAGACCATAGGCTAGAAGCCAGCTTTTAATAGGGTCTATATTTTAATAAAACTCCAACCACACTGACTTTATTTTCCCTTCCAACTGCCTGTCTTTGTGAGCAAAGAATGCAGTGAGAAATTGGAACTTATCCAATTTTGAACATCCATCTTCACACTCAGGGAACTGAAATCTGGAATTACTCAATCTCCATCCAACTGGTGGGTTTATCTCCCCCTAGTGCGGGAACGGATTGTCAATTTGTCTTTCTTTATGCCTTACTGTATGAAAGACTTGGTTTCTTTTTTTTCCTCCTCCTTCTAAGGGATTCAGAGGGCTTTGTAATTAGGCATGCTGATTAGAATATCTCTAAGAGCACACAGAAGATTGCCTTCCGAACAAAAGATGATGAAGGTGGCATCTTGTGGTTTTCTTACAGAAGATGCAGAGGTAGAAACCCCTTACTGGGCTTTGCTAGGAACCGCCTCTCTTTGGAAATGGACCCCTACATCCCTTTGAATCGAATCCTTCCTCAAGCCAGAACAGACCCACCTAGTCATGCAGGGTGATAGTAACTAGATACAAGGAGGAAAACAGCAGGAATCATAAGAATCCATCCCAAGATAAATAATTCTAACACGCTACTGCCTTACAACAAAGATTAACTGTTCTACCACTCATCTAAGGAAATATCTACCTATTGGGAAGCTGCTCCTTTCCAATATATTAAGGATTAATTGCTTGCTTTATGGTTGTTATTAGCCAGGCTAAATATTCCACTTTCAACACAGAGGTCCCCAGACACTCTGCAAACATGGCCTGGAATGCAGTGGAATGGACTGACGGCAACTAAGGTATTACTGCTTTGCCTCTTTTTAAGATTCTATGTGAAATACTTTCCTTTTCATCTTCTGTGGGTCTTGCCCTTTATTTGTCTCCTCCTACACTCTGAACTCTACTGGCTCTTCCCCTTCTCTACCTTCATGTATTGTGGCCTGAGGGTTCCCTCTGTGTCTCTCTGTTTTAATCTCTGGTTCTCCTGCTCCCATGATTCTGATTCCCTACTAGAGGATCATTACTGCTAAATCAATTTCCCATAGAGATCCCTCATCTGACATTGCACCTGAAGGTGATGTCACATCTAGTGACCAGCATCCCCGATAATAATGATAGCAATATTAGCCATATTCTCATAATGTCATCATGGCCATTGACATTGATATCGTAGCAGCTGTCATTTATGGGGTGATTATTACATGCCTGGCACTGTGCTAAACACTTTAAATGCATCCAACGAGGCCTTTAGGGATTAAATACTTGGTACCCAGTACATGACAAAGTATGAACTTGAATCCAGGTTCATCAGAACAAAGGCTATGCATTGAACACTCAACAAAACTCCTTATAATCCTGGATTATTGATGGTCAGAATGAGTCTATTTGTTCACTTTGAAACCTTTGAGTTTTCTCTTCTCAAGGATGATAATATCTTGTTTTAAGCCTCTTAAGCTATTGAAAAATTAGGTTCAGATCTTAACACCCACCTATCTCCCACCACAAACCAAGTAGTATCCCTTTTATGGGATCATTCACAGCAAAGATAATAATCCTAACCACCTGCTACTTAAACCATGAATTTGTTAGTTTAGAAGCAAATTTTAATTAAAAAAAAAAAACCAAGAAATCCATGTACTCATGGGAATGGAACCCTAATTTGCCACTGCTGCACAAATGTTAGTTGTCCGACATGGGTCACCTGAAAGGTAGTCAATGCAATGAACCCACAGGCTAACTTTCCAGTAGCCAAGTTGCAAAAATATTATTTAACTGTGCAATCTCATAATATTGTGGTTTCTTTTTTTTTAATATTGTGGTTTCTATAACTGCTAATATATTTCCTCAAAACACTGTGCCTTTGCTCAGAGGTCTGTAAAGGAGGTAAGGTTTGGTGACGATAGTTCCTCTCTGCTTCTCTCAGCATCATCCAGGATGGCCCAGAGGCTGGTGCCATGTGAAGCCTCACTCACTCACATGTCCATCAGATAGTGTTGAGACTTGAGATGGGACTGTTGGTAAGAACACATATACATGGCACCTCCATGTGGTTTGGGCTTCCTCAAAATGTGGTGACTGGGTTATAAGGGCTGTTTCCCTGAGAGAGAATGGATGAGGCAGTCGCTGTATCAGCTTTTATGACATAATCTTAAAAGTGACACAAAGTTGCTCCTATCACATAATACTCATTAGATTCTAAATGCAAAGACATGCCTATATTCAAAGGGGAAGCGATATGATTACTTAATAGAGGCATGTCAATAACATTTTGTAGGAAGAAAATGTGGAATGGATTATACTGAGGAACATCTTTGGAAATCGCAATCCACCACGTATAGTGCCTGGTATGTAAGAATTTTTTTTTTTTTTTTTGTAAGTGTGTATTATAAAGAATGGAAGTAGGGAGCAAAGGAAGAAGGAGGGATGTAGAAAGAAAAATTTACAGTTCACATCTGGTAATCATTGCTTCCTATTCTCATTAACTTCTACACCAAATAAATGACTAAGTCCTGTACATTGTTGTACTCCCAAACATATTTGCTACATCTAAGCCCCAAATACGTACACTTCTTAATGGTTAAATCTAGTCTGGACAATCCCAATAGTAGTCTCTTGGTATTCTCTGCCTCCAGTTTTCACCATACTTTCCTCCTAAGCATGATCTGTAATACAACTGAGAGAATTTTTCTTAAATAAGAAGTTGATTGGGGCGCCTGGGTGGCTCAGCGGTTGAGCGTCTGCCTTCGGTCAGGACATGACCCTGGAGTACTGGGATTGAGTCCCACATCAGGCTCCCTATGAGGAACCTGCTTCTCCCTCTCCATGTTTCTCTGCCCCTCTCTCCGTGTCTCTCATGAATTAATAAATAATAAGTAAATGAATAAGAAGTTGATCATGCCACATATTTAAATTTTCTTTAGTCTTGCTCTGCTGCTAATACAATAAGCCCAAACTTATATGGACTATGGTGAACTGATTTATGCTTTTTGTAGCACCCTTTCCTTCTCTTATAGGCTGCCACTGACATTATGTTTATACCAGAGTTACTTCAATTAAGTTTAGGGATCAAGTGGAAAAGCTGGCATCAGACTCTTTGGCTAAGTTTATTATTTCCTACAGTGGAAAGACCACCTTCATTCTTAGAGCATGACCTAGCGCATAAGCACTGCATTGTGCAACACACTCTCATTGTGTTGCTTTGCCTCACCCCCTTTTTTTCTTATTTTTCTCTTAGGGTCACCAGTTCCACCACAGGGAGAGTACTAATTACTTGACAAAAACCTACTGCTATGGGATTTTCCTCTTTAGGGAACAGGAGACATCCCTGAAGTGGGCATTTGTATCCCAGAATGCAGTGGAAGATTTTTGACATGAAGTGGCACTTCTGGGGCTCTCCCTATGGCAATCCTTGAAACGGGGTTCAGGTTTGTTTCCTTGACCTCTTCAAACAAGATCACAGCTCCCAACATTTCAAGAGCCCTTACCCAGCTTGCTCAGCTTCAGCTGAGGGAAGGCTGCCCCTGCTGGTGAGACATTTACTGGGTCTGAGAGAGCCTGTGGCCCACTCACTCAGAGCAGTTTTTATGGAGCTGCATCTCCTGCTCATACTGTGTGCTTATTCATTTT
Organism: Vulpes lagopus; assembly: GCF_018345385.1. Lineage (NCBI taxonomy): Eukaryota > Metazoa > Chordata > Mammalia > Carnivora > Canidae > Vulpes > Vulpes lagopus. Next base: position 5,625,574 of record NC_054832.1, on the reverse strand, counting down.
GCTGTTGCCAGAAGGAACAAAAGCATTTATGAAATTGAAAATATCCAAGAAATCAGTTTTGAGGAAGGGCTGTCCTCTCTCTCTCTTTCCATATCAGAATGCCCTGAGAGAAGAACAGACGCAACACTCAATATGAGTTTACAGAATCACTTTCCTGGAAATATTTGTTTTCAATGTAATTTTTCCTATGAGTATTTGGCCTAAAGCCCAGGTCAACCTATTGATAAAGACAACTGCTTTGACACTGTGTGTTTGTTTTAGACATACTCAGCATGAATTCAAGCAAAGAATCCTCACACTCATCTCGGGATCCTGGAAGATCACAGGTGGGAGATGCCTGACCTAGTTTATAGGACACTGGCCTGTTATGAAAAGTGAACTAGTGAGGCCCCTACCAAGACAGCAGGGGCATGTAACTATCTCAGAGTTGAAGTCCTGATCATTTTCAATCCTCTGATACTCTCCATCTGTTTTGCATTCATTTGTTCTTTATGCATTTATTCATTCGCTCAACATTCACTGAGTACCTACCATTGCTGAGCATTTTTAGAGGACATAATAGCTAACTCTTACCAGTTTGCCTGTCACGTGCCAGGCTTAGTTCAAATGGTGCCAAACCCCCATAGCAACTCTGTAAGCACAAAGCAAATATCTGCTTCTCTTTCCACAGATCAGTCAAATGGAGCCCAGATAGCTTCAGTGACTTGCCAAAGGCCACATGCTCGGTGAACTGTATACTTGGGAGCAGTCCCAGCTGTGCGACTCCAGAGTCTACCCTCATATCCATGGCTGTCATATAGGACATGACCTAGGTCTCCCAATATTGTTCTTGGCACATATTTAAATTTTCTTTAGTCTTGCCCTGCTGTTTTGGTAGAAGAAGCATACAGTGGACTAACCACCGCTATAATAGGTGGGCATATCATGGAGAATGATAAATGTAATTTATTTTTCCTCATTTTAGGAGTGAGTAGTTTAGAAGATAAGAAAGTGAATCACTATAACTTCTTTCAACCTACCAGTTTAATATTGGCAGATAGGTACTGAAATTCTTATTTATTCTGAGGCATTGGCCTAGCTATGTTTTCCTTGTATACACCTTTCTGCAATCATTTTAGTACTTTCTTTGTTATGACAAAATATATGTCATCGATGTTCAAAAACTTATCTACACCAAATTTCTCTCATGAAGACCTACATTCTAACTTATACACAGAGAAAGTTAGAGTAATAAGAATTTACTTGCTGTAGGCGTGCCTGAGTGGCTCAGTCAGTTAAGTGTCCAAATCTTTATTTCTGCTCAGGCCACAATGTCACTGTCTTGAGACCAAGCTCTGTGTCAGGTTCTGCACTCAGCAGGGCGTCTGCCGGAGATTTTTCTCTCCCTCCCGCTGTGTCCCTCCCCTATTCTCTGTCTAAAATACATAAATAAATCTTTAGAAATAAAAGAATTTACTTGACATAGGTTGTATGTGAAAATCTTCATATAAGTTTAGTAGCCATGTACTATTTACTCAGCACTTCATCTGTATTTTGTGTTTTGACACGACATTATGAGGTAGGTGATTTGATCCTCTTTTAAGTAAAGATATCAGAGGTTCAGAAATGGTGAATGATGTGCTTAAAGGCTATAAAGAATCCAGAGTTCTAATCCAGTTTTCTGACCTCTACCCCAGCCTTTTTGCCTACAATGCCATGCTGCCTCATAAAACAAAACAAAACAAAAACCTGAGACATTTGTTGTCTGCTCAAATGGTGCAGTCTCACCGTGTCTTTACCCACTAACTTTAGAAGAAAATCACATAGAGTAAAGAATGAAATCAGCTTTAGGATCACAACACATTTCAAAGAGATAAATCCTTATATAATCAGATCAAGACATATGTATACAAAGTTCACATTTTAAAATCATATTTGGTTCTTTAAAAGTCATGGTAAAAGATGAATCAATCAGCTTCTGTTCTCTGAGCTGTCAGAATGCTGTTAAGTATCATAATCTCCCCAAATAACATAGGTCTGGGGCATAGAGCTAACTACTGCAATCCTGAAACATATCATGCACTCTATTGGACACCAACATGAAGTGTGTCATTAAATATTTAAAATATGTGAAATTTATCTTAATTTTACAAATGAGGTAGCTGAGACACAAAAAAAAACAAAGTCACTTCCCAAGGTTACACAATTATGAAGTGCTGACCCAAGAACCAATGTCAGATCCATCTGATCGCAATATTAAATTATAACAAATATCCCTTCACAGAAGAGACCAGATGGTTATATTTTTCTGATAACTCTGGATATCCCTAGTAATTTTATTATTTCCTTTGGCAAAAAATCATGGGATGCCTGGGTGGCTCAGTGGTTGAAGGTCTGCCTTCAGCTCAGGTTGTGATCCTGGGGTTTTGGGATTGAGCACCACATCGGGCTCTCCACAGGGAGTCTGCTTCCCCCTCTGCCTATGTCTCTGCTTCTCTTTTCTGTCTCTCATGAATAAATAAATAAAAATCTTAAAAAAATAAAATAAAATAAAAAATAAATGCTATATTTTCATTGTGTGTGTGTGCATGTTTGTTTAAGCTGTACAACAAACTTAGGAGACATATATGGATAAAGGGTGAGCAACAATCCCTCTGTGAAGTATTTGCTATTTTTAAAGTAATATTTATTTACTCAAAACTTTTACCAAGACAAACATAGAGAGGATTTGAGTGGCTGTGGCCACAACATGGACCATACTGTACAGCCAGGGTCCTGGCTTTGGGAAGTTTGATGAGGGCAGCTAAGCAGGTGTGAGTGCTCCATGAATGGCAGTTAGTATTTCTACTTTGGATTTTGACAGATCTCTCCTAGGTTAAGTGTACACACTGATTATTTAATAAACACACATTCTTTTATTTTTAGGCTTTCCCAAAGGGAGGTCAGTGCTCTTCTATCACACCACCTCTCCAATGGAGTTCTAACAGCTATTCTTTCTTCCTTTTTCTCTGACACACTAGGCTCAAGACGGGGAAAGAGAACTAGAGAGGAACCAGGCACCTGCTAAGCATCAAAGTCACAGCTGACACAACAGCAAACAAGCTCAGTGCTTGGTCCCAGTGCTATCCTGGAGCCCCTCCTGTTCACGTTGGCTGTCAGAGCACTGGTACAGGGGATGAGGTGGATTGAAACATGTAGCTAGCTGAAAGGGGAGCTTACAAGTCGAAAGACAAGAGTGGTGCATCATCAGGATGTCTGGCTAGAGCCTGACAAATCCGTTCAATGAGAAAGTGTTTGGTGAGCATTTGCACTGGGTATCCAATTTACATTGCATCTACTGCATTTGTGTCGGATTATTTGATGGATATTTGTTTTCTAATCAGAATGTAGGCTCTTTGAGGGTAAAGAGCAATTTCTTTTTCATTCATATCATATCCCCAGTGACTATCACATTGTATGGTATAAAATAAAACCAAATATATTTGTGATAAATGACTGCATAGGTGGTTGGGTAGTTGGACAGATAGAAGGACAGATGGACGGATGGATAGACTACATGTGGCTTTCCTCTGTAAAAGAGTCTGAATAATCATTTGCAATAGGATTGGGCAGGATTAAGTGCTTCTAGTGCCTTTAACTTTGAGGTAGGAAACCTCTCTGTGGCTCAGCTTACTTATCTGTCAATGTTGGGTAATAAAATGTCCTGTATTCTTCTTATAAGTTGTTTTTATCAAATACATTTATCATTATCAAGGCACATGGCAGAGTTAATGTTCTTCAAGTGACTTCTGTGTTTTAGATGATGATGCCATTATAAATAGGATATTGCCAATGAGTCCAAGGCACTTATCTAGTTGGTGGGGTGAAGAAACAAGAGTTCAAATAAATTCTGATGTAAAAAAGTTAAGATGTATTCAGGTCTATGTGGTTTGGACGTGAGATTGGACCTATTGACATCTAGATTTAATTGATGTCCTGTCTATCTCTGCTCCCTTTCTCTGAGATGAAGTCACTGTGACTGGCTTCCTTGGTTATATAAACATATTAGGTGTTTTTGAATAAACTGTGGTTCTTAGATAGTAAAACTGGAGGTCAGACTTCTCCTCCTATCTTGAAAGAGAAAGTTGTAGTAGCACTAATTTTCATTTTCCTTAGGCTTCTGGGTCTCCTCACTTTGATCAGTAGGACTGGCCACATCCCTTTATTTCACTAGCATCTAGGAGAAACATGGGAAAGAAGATGAATCTTGGCCCCTGCTCTTCAAGATTATTAAGATTGGAGTGATGACCTAAGATAGAAAAGACCCACGAGATGGGGTGATGGGAAAGATAGCATGTCCATGAGAGAAAGGAGAACATTATAACTAAGCTAGAGTTTAGGGCTCTACACTATACAATACAGCAAGCCCTCAAGTGGGAAGGACTCATGAGTAGAGGGCAAAGCTGGACATTAACCTACTTAACCCAGACCCTTCCCATTCCATTTAACCCCCTCCATGCCCTGGACTGCATCCCAGAGGACCCAGGGATTTGTTTGATGTATTTAGTAAGCCAGGAACAACTCTATCAAGAAACCTTACTTTGCTATGACACCTACACCCCTGTCTCTTCTCCCACTTGGCTGCGTGAGGAGGCTATGGTAAGAAAGCAGATATATCTGCCTACTGAGGAGGAGAGGGGCACATCAGGAGGGACAGAGGTGACCATGGTCGTGCCACTGAAGGTGTGAATGAACTCGTGGAGGCATTAGCATGGGACAGTAGGCAGAGGGGCAGCTGGTGAGCTGGACATGGTATGAGTCTCTCTGCAGCTTTCCGGCGGACGTGGCAGCAAGCTGGGTGAGCAGCGAGATGGAGATTGAACAAGCGGAAAATTGGGAGCACCATAGTAGAGCTACAGCCGGCTATAATGTTCAAGTTATATGTGAAACAATTTTCCACATCAACTCAGGGCCTTTGGGTAGGGAAAAAAAAAAAAGACTTTTAAAATGATTCTCATCAGCATCCACAGATCAGTGTTGTCAAGAAGGCAGGAGGGTAGCAAGTCTAATATGCTGTGATGGGCACTCAGACTGGAGAAACGCACGACAAGTGTTCTGCTGGCCATTTGTTCTGTTTCTGGTGGTCAGGGAGATGACATGTGAGCTGGCCTTGGCGGCTAGGGGCAGCATGAATCTTCTGATTCCACAGCTTCTGCTCATTCCAGAGACCTCTGAACTCATCAGCTTTATACAAAAACATTAGTGATGGCTGGCTAGTTTGAGCAATAGTGGTTTTCTGTACAAATCAAATCGACTGAAGTCTTCCTCATTTTGCCGGGGAGTGTTCAGACACTGGGGAGTAATTTGGCCATCCATCTGCATCAAATGTTGCATTACCAAAGAAAATCATTTCTTCAATTGGACACAGGAAGTTCAAGGCTGATTGCAGACACGATTCATCTGTGAATGCAGTTTTCCTTTGCTTGCCCCGATGATTGAATAGTACACGGAACTCCATGATACGTGGAATCCAGGATGTATCTTTTATTTTGAAGCTTCAAAAAAGGAAAAATGATAATACAGCCTCTGTGTCATGTCCTTCTCTACGAGTTTCCCAAGTAATTTGTTTCAGGAAGTAGTCCCTTTTTGTGATATTATCCGTAGCACCCTGTGCAGAAATCAGATCTGACAACAGAGTTATACAAGCCACCTTCACTGCTGCCCACTGGAACCTGACAGAAGCAGGGGTGCCTAGAGGTTAAGCCTACCCATTCTGGGGCCACCGTCTTGGGGTTCAAATTCCAGCTCGCCTACTTATAAAGTGTTCCTCAACAACTTACTTAATCCCTCTATACCTCAATTTTCTCATTAGTAAAAGGGGGATCATACTAGTACCCATTTCATGACTGTTGTGAGGATTAATTGTAAATCACCTCTAAAGCTGTTTAACAAACGTTGGTTGTAGCAGACTCATTTCTGACTATTGGATGCTCCTTAGAGTTCCTGGTTGAATCAACATCAAATCTCTTATCTTTTCTGAAATCTTTCCTTTCCCTGAGCTATGACTAACTCAGTTCCCCAAATGCATCACATTAGGGCAGCCGGGATGGCTCAGCGGTTTAGCGCCACCTTCAGCCCAGGGCCTGATCCTGGAGACCCGGGATCTAGTCCCACATTGGGCTCCCTGCATGGAGCCTGCTTCTCCCTCTGCCTGTGTCTCTGCTTCTCTCTCTGTGTCTATCATGAATAAATAAATAAAATCTTTAAAAAAAATGGATCACATTAATACTTGACTACATTAAAGAATATGTCTATTAAAGCTCTTAAAACAATAGTGATTAAGATGATTTTAGCAATGGCATTACAACAGCACCGGGAGTGGAAATTCTCTAAAAATGGTCACATCTAACAGGCTTTCATGATTATATGCTCTGTGTTAATTGCTTTGCCTATATTATGTAACCTAATCCTTCCCCAAACTCTATACAATTGGAATTATGATTATTAACATTTTGTAGAAGCAAAAAGTGAGATTCATAGCAATTAGGTAACAGACTGCACATCTTACTGCTGATAAGTAGCAGGGCCTGGATTTGAATTAGTTTGGTCAACTGTGGAACCTCCAATATTAGTCTAATTACTCTAGTCTCATCTGGCATCCTGTACTGCATTCATTAATTTAAAATCCTCTATCTCTCTGTAGATTGTGCCATAGGAGCTGTATCTTTTCTTATTTCTCCTATATACCCTTGTGAAAAACCTAGTTCTTTCTTTTTACATTATGCCAAGACGCTTAACACTACTTACAGCTTCTTCATCTTTACCTTATCTGATAAACTGGTATTTTGACATTGAGATTCTTCTCTTTCTCTTCATCCTAACCCTCCCATCTAATTCATATCCAGTCATAGGGGAAGACTCCTCAATGGCTCATTTTTCTTGGCCTGAAGACCAGATCTTTCCCTTTGCTTGCAAGACCTGCAAAATCCATCCCTGCTGACCTCTTTGATTGCATCTGACTTGCTGTTTCCTATTGTTCTCTACATTTTGGCCATCGTGGTTCTTCTTTTTTCTGTTTCTAAAATGAACTTTGATGAGTCAAATGATAGGAACTCTGATATGCTATCTGCCTTTGTGCTTCATCCTTCCGCATTTGAGCAGGCTCCCCAGGGTGTCCTAGGGATCATAAATCAGCCAGCATTTCCCACTGGACACCTTCCCAGGGACACCTTCTCTCCACTCCCACCATGGCTAGACCAGCTGCTGCTTTTGTATGTCTTTGAGGTACCCTGCCATCTCCTTCATAGCACCTGTTACACGTTGTCTTCCCCAGTAGGCTGTAAGCAATCTGAGGCAAGGGCCAAGTCTCTTACTAACACATGCAAATAATTCATTTTGACTACAAATATTAGTGTATTTAAAAGGGGCCTTAAGTTCACTTTCTTTAAAAATATCAACTATAATTTCACTATAATAGAGAAAATGGGATTTCTCCCACTCTCATACACGCATAATTTTCAAGCGAATTGTTTTTTTCTAAGCAGTTTTCAGTCAACTAAATGCAAAATTGACATCATTAGCTAAGGATCTAGCTAATAGGACCATACCAGGGGAACCAGTGTCCCAAGGTATCCTCATGGATACTATCTTTTGTTATTTAGCATCTCTTACCATGTGACTCCACTGCATCTACTCCCTCTTGTAGCCATGCTCTTTCAGCTCCACAGAGCGCAACACACCTGCTTTATGTACTGCCCCTCCTCACTTCCAGATCCCATGTTTGTCTGGGCTTTTACATACTCTATTCCCTGCCTCGATGGTCTCCCCTTCTTTTCTAGCTGTCCCTCTAGCAGTGCTGTTTAAGAAGCATAGATGTCAAGTCAGTATTTAAGTCCCATTTATCAAAGGGGAATGCCACTGCTGGTTCTCTGGGGATACTGTGAAGGTAGCCAGAGATGAGGACCGGTTTATAACAGGTACTGAGTAAATACTATTCATCCACCACAGTCCATTATTCAGAATACTGGAGCTAAGACCAGCTTTTCTAGGAAGCTTTCTTGGACGGTACACATCCAGTTTGGCCCTCCACTTCTATATATATAGCTCATGACTATCTACATTGTGCATCCCTAGCCTCATTCCTTGGGATGGTTCTATAACTGTCTCACATGTATATGTCTGGTCCTTCAAATAGATCGCTCATACCCAAGGGCAAAAAACTTGTGTCATGCTAAATTTATTCTCATCCACAGAGCCTATTAATATGTTAAGTGAATTTACAGTAGCTTAACTTTTACAGAATGGAATTTATATCATACACTATATATCGGCTGTCTAGTATTGTATGAGGGTATTAAGTATACCTCCTCATTAATCTCTGTGATAAAGATATTAAGCCTCTGTGGATTTCTAACTTCAGCTTACTAACTAAGCACACAGTCATTTTGGTAATAAGGAGCTTTGGCTTAAGGGAAGTATCCATATGGGAGGAAAGATTCTGTTAATGTATTCATTTTAATCCTATCGCTGCATGATTACATTAACACACCTAAATCATTTTATTATTGATTTACGCATGCAGGCATAAACATCTTTGACAAAATTTTTAATGATGGGAAAATATTCACAATATTATATTAATTGAAAATAGGAAGACATAAAATATGTAGTGTGATCTCAGCTCTGTATAATGTAAAATTATAAATTACATACTAGAAGGAAAGTCATTAAATATTAACAGAGACTGACTTCAAATGTGATTTTTTATGTAATTTTTAAATATTTTTACATTCATTAGCATTATTTTCAATCCATATAATAAATGCCTATTACTTTTGCAATCAGAAGATTTCAGAATTTATTTATTAGATAGATGTGAGACCTACATGTTATAAACATATTACCAATTCTTAATAAGATTGCAATATTCCACATGGAAATTGGAAATTTATTCATTTGTTACTTAATATGTTTTTTAATTAAAAGTTTTTAGTAAGTGTCTGTTATGTGTTTCTGGTCGTGGTTTGTAGTAAAGTTTTTTGGGCATAGAGAAAATGATGGCAAAAACTCAACATGTGGATTCCTCAAGTATCTGCTGTTACATTGGTGACAGAAAAAATACGAGTTCAAGTCTAATATGTATGAAAAATGAAAGAGAATCAATACAATGTATTAGTCAGCATTCTCCAGAGACATAAATCCAATAAGGTATGTATAAAGAGGTCTATTCTAAGATACTGGCCCCCAGGATTATGGCGGCTGTGAAGTTTTGCCATCTGCTCTCAGCAAACTAAGAAACCGAGTGGTACAGTTTGAAGGCCTAAGAGCCTAAAAGCTGATGGTATAGATTCAGTCCTAGTCAGCAGGCTGAGAATCAGGACTTCTGAGAGTAGAAGATCAAGGTCTTAGATCAGCAATCAAGAGTGATTCCCTCTTTCCTCCACCTTTTTGTTCTATTCAGGCCCTTACCAGGTTGGATGGTACCCACTCATGCTGGGGAGGACAACCTGGGTTAGTCAGTCCACCAATTCAAATGCTAATCTCATTCAAAGCACTTTCTAACATACAAGAAATCATGTTTAACCAAGTATCTGAGCATCCTGTGGCCCTGTCAAGTTAACCCACAAACTTAGCCATTGCATATGGTAAATGAAGGCCACAAAATCTTTCAAGGAACCCGATGAATACAATGAGATGCAAATGATACATGCTTATGATACATGTTACATAAGCAAAGAAGAGAAAGTGTGTGTGTGTGTGTGTGTGTGTGTGTGTGCATGGGGTTTGTGTATGTAGATATGTGTCTGTGTGTGTTTGTGTTGGTATGTGGGTAGAGGAGATCACTAAATACATAAATAGTACTGTTCAGGAGGGTGAATCTTGAGGGGAACAGACCTCAAAAATTTTGCTAATCTTCCTGCCCTGAGAATTAAACCATAAATTTAATTAATTTAAATCTGATCACAGCAGAGATAAAGCCACCAAAATACACATACTCACATGTGGACACACATACTCAAGGATTCTGAGATAATCAAGGTTTTACCAATTCCCCTTCTTATTAATAAATCTTAAAAATAAAGAGGATTTATGCAAACACCATCCAGTGAAAGTATTCCTCTGACTCAAGGATGTGCCATTTGCTCTGCCATTCTAAGCATTGTAACAAAATAGCAGTCACACCTGTCATTGTTTTAAGTATTAGAAATGCATGGTTACTGGACTCTTTTCTTTTTATATATCCTATCTCACTTACTTTCACAGAAACCTCCAAGGTATATACTATTATTATCCTATTTATAAATGATGGAATTGAAGCTTAATTTAAGCTTTCATCAACTTATCCCTAGACACACTTTAGCTTCCCTTAAGTCGGCGTTTTCTGCTGGTAACCCAGCAGACGTCTTGTTTCACCCTATATTTTATCACCCCAGCTGGGAATCTAAGAGATAGGTTCTTCTGATGTTGGATATATGTTACCAGCCTGTATTCTATTCAGGGGAAAAATTATATAATAAAAAGAATGATAGGCTTGAATTAAGAAATCGTTAATTCAAGACCCTATTCTATCACCTGCTGACTGAGTGCTCAAGTAGGTGGCAAAGTTCTTGAAACTTTACTTCTCTCAGACTCAAAATGGGTTTGGAATATAAATTGCATATGAGTGTTAAGATAGATGATTGTTCAGCAAATATTCACTCTTTCCACTCCCATCTCCATGAGAATAGAATATCACCCTCTGTATTTGTCTTCCTGGGCTGCCATATTTAGCAAATCACCACAGACTGAGTTGCTTAAAAAAAAGAAATGTATTTTTCACATATCTGGAGGTAAGAAGTCCAAAATCAAGGTGCTGGTTGGTTGGCTTCTGGCAAGGTTACTATCCCTGGCTTGCAGACACCCACCTACTTCCTATGTCCTAATATAGCCTTTTACTCTGCGGACATTCTCCTGGTGTCTTTTCTACTTCTTCTTTTTTAAAAAATTAAAGACTTTATGTATTTATTCATGAGAGACAGAGAGAGAGAGAGAGAGGCAGAGACAGAAACAGGCTCCATGCAGGAATCTGACGTGGGACTCAATCCCCGGTCTCCAGGATCAGGCCCTGGGCTGAAGGCAGCACTAAACCACTGAGCCACCCGAGATGCCCTCTTCTACTTCTTAAAAGGACATTAATCCACCTTTATTATTTTATTTAGCCCTAACTGCCTTCTTAAAGACCATACAGTCACATTGGGGGTTAGGGTTTCAACACATAAATTTTGGGGAACACAATTCAGCACAGAACACCTACCTCTCAATTCATGTTGGGCATGGCACTTACTGTGGCCTCATGGCAGGTGGAATGTGTTTCCTTATCTCTTGATTTAGGGCTCACATATACAATCTGCTTTAAGTGGAATACAAGTCAGGTGACATTGGTAGGGAATTAAAAGTTCCTCTCACTTTAAGCTCACTCTTCTGAGCTTCTCTTACAGCATGAGAAAGACTTGCACTGAGTATCTGTGTCAATCCAGAAGAATGAATAGCCGTGGAACAGAGAAACCCTACTTGGCTCACAGTCCTACAGCCAGATGTGTAGTTACTTTAATTGGCCTGCAGGAATATGAGTATGATAATGTGTACTTTGTGCTAAGCTTGGGCTGGTTGATCATTTTTGTGCTGTGCCTAACCTGTATGGCATCCATTCCCTTATTCCCTCACTGATTAATTCAGCAACTACCTAAAATGCTGCCATATTCTACTTGAGCCAACAATGTCAGACAGGTTAAGAGAATTGGCCAGGTTCACCCAGCTAGCAAGTTATGGAAACATATTTAGGAGCCTAGCCTTTGCCAGGGCCAGTTACCTCCCTGGAACAGCTGCTTACTCAAAAGAGAAAGATATACTACTGCTTAGTGTCTAAAATATTACAGTTTATTCATTAAATAAACACTTTTATCGAGTACAAATATTTATTTGTTCTGAGTAACTAAAAGATTTTCTAATGGTAACCAGACATTTTTACCCTTTCATGCAATGACATTACTGTTCTTCGGGATTTGAGCACATCCTGGCATTATTTGCTCATGATTAGAATGGACAGGACAAAGTGGGACCACTTTATGTTGATGATTCCATGTCCCATAGGTAAGATGATCTTAAGTTAGTCTTCATATGAAACATGAGAGGTCAAACCAAATGATCTTTAATGGCTCTTTTACTCTAAGATTCTAAACTTTGATGATTATGGCAGGTCTCTATTGCTGAGTTCATAACCATAGAACCGTGCTCTTCAGATATCTATTATTCATCAACATCTTGATAATCACAGGGAAATAATTTTACTACCTGCAAAGTTTTACACTGCTTAGAGTTATATTGTATATTTGTGTGATACCCAATAGTTTCCAAAGTACTTCCAATGTATATTATCTTCTTAAAGTCACAAAAATGTCCTGTGAAGCAGAAAGGGCAGAATTTTAATCCCTATTTAATGGTTGAGTGGACAATGTTCTGAGTAGTATGCAAATGGTTCAAAATTAGATGGAAAGATAAGAGCATTCTTAGAGCTGGAAACCAGCTTTCCTCATACCTAGTAGCATGTTTTGGGGACACTACCTCTAAAGACAGCACTGACATCTTTAGGGTATGTAGACAGAAGCATTTTTATCCCATGTATTATTCATTCATTAGTGCAGTGATTCATTAATTAATGCACTCATTCCTTTAAAGAGTATTCAAAGAGTGGTAAAACTTCAGAATCCATAGCCAATTGTGAGGGTTTATATCTCAGAGCTGCTAGTATTTTGCTGTATGTGGTGCCACCTTCCTCATAAGGCAGAATGGAGTTCATCACAGAACCTACTTCATAATTTTGTAAAGATGATGAGAAAGTTAATATGTACCAAGACTCAGGGCAGCACCTGCTCTACGGTACATACTGTTACCTATTCCTATGCTTCTGTACTGTCTTTGCTGAATACTGAGGGAAAAGGGGAAAATAAAACTTAGATCCTAGTTTATATTTAAGAATAGGGGGAGTCAAATGAATAATATCATTACTCTTTTGGGTTTATCTCTATAATATTTCAGAATATTTGTAAAATGTTCAGGTGCTCTCTGAAAGTAGGTGACCTCAGTTCTAAGTGATCTCCAGTATTTGTGACTTAAAATTCTGACCTTTGAGTTCAGACAATGAGTTTGAGAGTGAATATGCGTCTGTGACTGCTTCCCAGGGTCCTGCTGTCCACTCCTCTGCTGCTGGTCAAGGATACTCCTTAAAGGAATCTCCCCCAGTGGGTTGCAGCTGCTCAGCTGGAATGGGCTCACCTATATCCCTATCCCACTAATAGGTCTTGCCCTTGTTGCCAGCTACCTGGTGACCACAATGGTGAGTCAACCTTAGGATAAGGCTGACTCCATGGAAGGAAGCAGGAAGAGAAGGAAAGAATCATATTCTTATATGCATTTTTAGACCTGATAAACCAATCTCAACCCAAGATTGACTCCAATTCAGTGAAAATAAGCCAATGAATCTAGTAACTAACGTCTATTGTGTAAGCCAGTTGGAGGTGTGCTGTGACTTACACCCACATTTACCGTAGCTTATATAGTTTGTGACTTGGATGCATGAAATTTGGAAAGTGGTCTTCAGGGAGTCAAGTGCAGAGTCCCATAGGCATCCAGGGGTTATGTCCCATCATGACTGTCAGCATTGCCTTTCCCAGCCCATATGTCTATGCTGGGAGATGAGCAATCAACTTTGACCTCATCCTTTCTCTTCAGTTTTGGATTTATCTATGAAACAGATGAGGGCTTGCAATTCTAATACTTGAGTGTTTGTGACTTAAACTTCATTTATTTCTACCTCTGTCCTCTGGTCTACATTACACAACAATGACTCTACGCTGCCATTCATATTCTCTTTCCTGCACAAAAAGTGATCTTTCTACCTATTATTACTATCATATCAGATTTGTGTCCAATTAATAAAATAACACATTAATAGTGAGAACCCAAATTTTCAGAAAAGGAGAACTATAAGGTGAGTGGGTCTTAAATAAATGTTTCAACAACCATTATGACCAGTAAGACTCAAATTCTAGAAAGGGCTTCTGGCAATTCCACTTCAAACTTTTTTTTCTTCTTCTTATTCTCAGTCTTCTGAAAATATTAAAGAGATTTCCAGGTTTAAGGCTTGCTTTGATTTATTTGTTCCCTGCCCATTAAAATATGTAAATAAATAGTAAAAAACCTCATAACAACTGACTTGTCTTATAAAGATATCCAGTCCTTTCTAACTTAAGCTGAAAAATCTTGATGCTTTTTGCATTGGTTCTCCTCTGTAAAATTGGTTTCACATTTATTATTCTATGAATTAAAATGTCTATTTTTAAAAATCTCATATTTCTTCCTCTGGATCTTATCACTATCTGGTCCTGCCTGCCTGATTTTCCATGGTGACTTAACTAATTTATTTCCATCTCCTCATAGCAGATGAAATTTCCTTAACCTTTCTCTGTGAGACATTACAAAGGATATTACTCACAGTACTTAATTCCTCCCCACCTTTCTGGCAATTATATGCCCAGTGAGGTATTGTCAAAGGCTACAGAGAATTCTCCGGGTGGTATATAAACCCAACTTCATCCAGAAGAAATACAGCCCCCTGTGGTTTGCCTTATTTTCAGAATTATATCTACTGCAATGTTTATTCTATTGACTGTATATTTTACACTTGTGGTTTCATTCATTCCCTTTAAAATCTTCTCCACTTTGCTCTATGCCTCAAGCTACTGATAGAAGAGGGTATATGGGCATAAACCACCTTAGTCTTTCTTCAAAGACCTATAGAAATAAAACTTCACATTTATTGGATTCCTATTATTAGCTAAGAATTTGACAGGTTAGTTGGCAATTATAATCATGAAATAATACTAATTATGAATTTTACTTCCAGGCTAGACTCTGATCTGAACTCTAGATTTGTATATTCAGCTGCTTCCTTGGCATCTCTGCTTTGATGATCAATGGCATCTCAAAGTTATCTTATCCAAATTAAATATTCTCTCGAGCCTGTTTTTTCCACCAATTTCTCTATATCTATTTCTTATTTCTCTTTCTCATGTACACATTTAATCCACCTCCAGATCTTGTTATTTCTTTCAGGAATGGGTCCAGAATCTTATAAATTCTCACTACCTTTCCCAGTATCACCCTTCATCCAAGTCACAATAATATCTGGCCTTGACTGTTGATGATTCTTTTTTTCTATTTCACCAACATTCTCTGCGCTTCTTTGTTCTGTGCCGTGCCTTGAATAGTTGGTCTCAATGGTCTGTACCACCACATTGGCTTGCTGGTTGATTTTCACTGTATTTAGTCAATGGGAACACCAGGTGAAGATCAGTAGGGGTAAATACAGATAAAATTATAAGGATATTTCTTCTCTGGCCCGCCTGCCTTGGAGCCATTTATCTGGCACCAGCTTTGTCCTCTGAGACTATATAGTTACTTCTGTGTGCTCCATGCTCTTCAGATCCATCCATCCCTGAGCTCTGACACTGCTAATCCTTCCTTTAAAAATTTAACCCTATGGTACCATTGGCTTAGTGTTGTTGCTAGTCTGGGTGTTTAGAAATCCCTTATTTGGTCCCTTAACTGTGCTCACCTCTCTGTCAGTCCCTCTGTTAAAGTATTTTCACTTGATCTATATGGGATGTATCCTGTTTAGAATTCAGGGTAGAACCCCCAACACTGTATCTACATATTTGTTGAATACGTCAATGATCTTCTTACAGATGACATGGGATTCTGAAAACCTATGACATAAGGGGTCTAATTATTACACAGATTATCTCCAGATGGGGGAAAGGGTAGAGTTCTATTTGAGAGCCAAAGCTTTGGATGAGCAAATGGCTACTGAATTTGATGGTTATAGAAAAAAATAATGATTACAAAGTTTGTGAGACAGGCTGATTGCTTTTGACTGTTCTAAGCTTACAAAAATGACGATAAACTTAAATCTTTGAACTCTCTACCCAAAGAAATGCTGGAGTACCAGAGAGTTTCTATGCCATCCAAAAGGTTATCGTTATCTTACGCAATTTTAGCATAGATTTATTATTGGGAGGATTTCAGGACGTGCAGAATTTTGTAGAGAATGAATTCCCTCCTCTAAATCTGAGTAAACCAGACATCCCTTTTATTAAAAACTCTGCAGAAACTTCACATGGAACAGGTGCTTCATAAAAGAATGCCTACTCTATTTAAAATTCTTCCTCAACACATTTTTTTTTTCAGACCAATAATGAAATAAAATTCCAGTATGTCCAAGGAAACAACTGCAAGGTCTATTCTAGGTGGAGGGAAATATATGTAAAGAATTATAAAAGAATTACAAGAATTACAAATTCTTGTATAAATTCATATACAAGAATTATAAAATCTTGTGAACTTTTTTTATCAAGACATTGAGGAGCATGTGTAGGAATAGGTCCTAATTATAAAAGATCAAAAAGGTAAAAAGTGTAAGATTATATGAGGAAAAAACTTTACTAATATGGATGTGTTCAACCACGATTTAAAATCCTATGTGTTAGCTTAAAGGACAGGTAACATTTGCAATAAATTATTTGGGGAATTAATGGGAACCTAAATAAGCAGTGGTCTATAATTTAAAAGGTTGAAATATCAGAACTTTCCTTCTATACTTTGAAGGAAGTAATCACCTGAAGTGAATATCAAAGGAACACTGGATGGGTACCAGTCTGGGTAAACTCAGATCCTAAAAATAATTCTGGAGGACCCTGTGGAAATTCTCCTCATCAATTCATTAAAAATTCATGGTTGAGGAAAGTACCAGCATCTTTACAAACTCTGTGGAGATGCTCCTGTATGGACTGAACATGGCAGAGTGAAATTCTACAAAGGAATTTGGCTCTTTGATTTCAGTGAGAGTAATAAGACCTCATAGTAACTGGGTGCAGATGCTGGTGACATTTAACTCCCAGAGGTAAGGTTGGCACAGTACTATAAAAGATTTCAAGGATGGAGTGTTTTGACCCATGGGAATCTGTGAAGATAACTAACTGATCTTCTATCCAAAGTAACAGCATGGATGTGCAACTCACTGAGGGGTTACTTGATGCATATAAACCACATATCTGAGGAGCAGCAACCCAATTTGAGAAGCTAAAGTGGGAATGTATGACCTGAAGTCTAATTCCCACAGCTAACTAAGTCAGAACCAGAGGGCTTTGAATGAAGAGGAAGTTAGATCCATTTGAAGATGATGTTCAGAGCAGCTCTATTTATGCTTTCCTTAAATGTATCCTGTGAATCTTCCTCTGAGCTTTTCCTCAAGGCTCCTGGAGCCACGTGACAAGGTTATTTTGTACTAGAGAGAGGGGTATCCCTATGCCCTTAGGAGTAATAACTACAGAACCCATTCTGTAGTAACTTCCCTAGTTCTTCAGTGTACAATTGGACTAGCAGTCCAGAATCTCCATCTTGATTCCCTAACATGTTGAGTTACATTCCAGGATTGATTTTGAAAAAAGTAATTGTAGGTTATAGTGAACTTTATCAGGTATTAACACTAATTGCAGGATGTTTTCTGGGGTTGGCTTCTTTCCTCAAAAAAATCAAACAGATTCTGGCAATAGTTATGAAGCCACTAATTGACTAATCAAATAATTTATTTCTCATTCCCAATTAATATATCCAATTGGGAGTAGTCCAATTTCACCTGGCAAGGACAGTAATATTCTTTCACTGTGTTTCTTCAGGATTATGTCAACTTTAATGTGCTTTTTCTTAACATAATATGCAATAACTGAATCACCCTAATTTTTTTCAGCACATCTCTTTGTTACATAACAGAGATGACATTTTGCCTTAGAAAAGGGAACATTGGAGAAACCTGATGCTTTAATGGGAAACATTTTGCCAAGGGAAATTTCAGTGGTGTTTGTACATTAATGAAGTTTCTAGGGGCCTCATGGTCTGGGACAGGTTTATATATAGTCTTTGTAAATGTCACATTGTACCCTGCCCCATCCGAAATGGAAAAAAAAAATAATTCATAACCCTTGTTGGGAATCTGGATTTTGGAGACAGCTTATGCTATGTGTGTGTGCTGCTCTGGTCCATTTAAGGAATAATTAGCAAATCTATTTTTTAAACATTTTATTTATCTATTTGAGAGTGAGGGGAAGGGGAAGGGTCAGAGGGAGAGTGAGACCAAAGCAGATTCTGCATTGAGTGCAGAGCCCAACGCAGGGCTCAATCCCATAACCCTGAGGTCAGACCCAAAGGGAAACCAATAGTCAGACACCTAACTGATTATGCCACCAGGCACCCCTGACAATTTCTTCTTTAATTGAAGATTTTATTTAGAGCAAGCTTAAGCTTTAGAAAAAATTGAGCATAAAATACAGAAAGTTCCCATATATTTCCCTACACACTTATTTACTTACCTCTATTATCAACGGCTTTTACTAATGTGGTGCAGTTATTACAAGTGATTAATTAACATTAATACATTATTATTAACTAAATTCCATAGTTTGTATTAGGGTTCACTCTTTGGATTGTCATGTCCTATAGGTTTTGACAAATGCATAATGTCATGTATCCACCATTGCAGTATCATGCAGAATAGTTTTACTGCCCTAAAAATGTCCTGTGCTCCACCTATTTATTTTTCTCTCCTTCCTCCATACCCTTGGCAACCATTGATTATTTTCCTAATTGTGGGAAAATACACATAAAATACAGCTTGCCATCATAGCCATTTTTAGCTGTATAGTTCTATAGTAGGAAGTGTGTTCCTATTGTTGTACAGTCAGTCTCCAGAACTGTTTTCATCTTGCAAAACTGAAGCAGCATCCATTAAACAACACCCCCTCATTCCTCCTAGACCCTGGCCCCCACCACTCTACATTCAGCCTCTATAATTCAGCCTTCTCTAGGTCCTTCGTAGAAGTAGAATCATACAGTATTGTCCTTTTGTGACTGATTTATTTCATTTGACAGAATGTCCTCAAGCCATCCATGTCATGGTGTGTGTCAGAATGTCCTTCCTCACCAAGGCCATACAATATGCCATTATCTACCCATCACATTTTTTTTATCCATTCATGTGTGTGTGTGTGTGTGTGTGTGTGTGTGTGTGTGTGTGAATATTCAGAAGTGAGATTCCTGGATCATATGATAATTCTACTTCTAATTTTTTGAAGAACCACAATACCATTTCCCATGGAATTACCCATAAGGCTGACAGATTTGAGGGCTATTACCCATGTTCATTGGCCAGTGCAAGATGCCCTGACACGTAAGCCTTAGGATCCAGTAGCTTCAATGGTACTTTAAGTAATGAATTATATAGGAATGCTCTGTAGTGCTTATAATAATACTAAAGTAGTAATCATAGCCTAAACTATAGCTTTGGAGGTAAAAACTATGTTTCCTGTATATTTTCCCTTCCTTCATGCCACCAGGCTCTGATGGAGGTGGAATGCTTGACCATGGAGCACCAAGAAACTATGTTTGCTGAGCTGCCTATCATGAGCTTGATGTAATCTGATTTAAAAAATCATGAAGTTGGGTATACACAAGAGCATTAATCCAAAAAAAAAGGATTTGGTTGGGATCAGGCCTGTGCAGATCTGGAAATCATGAGTAAATGACACTCGCAGAGGATTCACATTCTTTTAGTCCTGCTGTTGCTCTACTTTCCCTCAACCTCCACATATGAATCTTCAAGGAGTCTTAAATATGGGCCTTTCTACTAATTTGATACTAGCTGAAAGTGAGCAGCTATGGCATCCAGTCTGCTCTGATGATGATGTCTGAACATAGAGCTTAAGACAACCACTTATGTTATAACAGGCAGTGGACAGAGCTCAGCAAGGCACTTGCCAGAGTCTCCTCATTACTTCAGAGTCTGGCTGGGGCTAGAGTCCCAGCAAGACTCAGTCACACTCTAGACACTTCTTTTGGATTCTCCTGTATGGACATCTTTTAGGACCATCAGGTCTAAAAGGAGGACCTCAGGTCTCCAAAAGGCATGTCCAAGAAAGGCAGGTCTTCTTTTGGCGATCTAACCCCAGATACTACAGGGCATCATTTTCACCATTTTCTCTTGGTCAGACAAGCCCATTTTGTAAGAAAATTGAAGAACATGAAGAAATATTTATACACATGCACACCCAGAGTCAATACCCATTATTTGCAATAGTTATGTCCTGTACAGTTGCCTTGGACACTGAATTAGCAAACACTGAACCATTGTTCCTAGGAGAAATAGAGTTAGCCTCTGGTCACACATTTTCATCAAACGATTAATATATTAAAGAAAAAGAAAAAATGACTAATACGTAACCTTGCTTTATGAACATTTATGTTTAAAGACACCTTATTTAACAAATACTGTTGATTCACTAAAATCAGATTCATGGCTACCAGGACTATAACTCATGCCTGGATTAAGCTTATCTGAAAAGTGTTTTTCCCTGTAAGGTACATAACAGGAAAACACTAGACAGCAGTTCAACACTATGCTTGGGGCACACTTAAAACAGCAAAATTACCAAGAAAAGTACAAAAATATGAAAAACATGGCACTATCCAGACCATAGAAAAAGAAATTTTATTTCATCATGAGAGCTAAAACAAGAAGACACAGCCTACTTTATCTGATTTTATCTTGGAAGGTGCTGCTGGATAATTCAAATTTTTTGCCACTCTGCATACCTGTGAATGACCACAAAAGGGCTGGGACTATTCATTTTGGAGTTACAAACACATTTTTTCAAAGTAGATTAATTAACTACTAAAGAATCCTAGAATAATGATGATTAACTCCAGTTGAGTGTGTATCTCCATGTTTGTAAGATACAATCTGCTGCATCACACTCAGGGATGGCCCAGAAAGCTGTGGTGCATAAAGTCTTCCCAGTGAGTTGCAGAACTGCTAGCAGTATGTCAGGTTGTCTACTCTGCATGTTATGAAAGATGGATCTTGTAAAGAACAAGATTAGAACATTAGTGGTAAGGCGATACGATGCAAATGTACCTCTCAGAATAGATGTGGGGGCCATTATATTCTTGCTCATGTGTAAGCTTAACCCAAATGCAGAGAGGAATAAGTAGATGGAAATGCTGACCCATTCTGTAAATGCCAGTCAGTGTTTTACAACAGGTGTTCTGATACCTGCTGGATGGGTCTGTAGATGAGTGACCACAGAGACAGGGGGATGCTATACAGGATGCTACAGTTTAGCTATTAAGGAGTGCTCAAATTATCAAGAGCAGAAGCCAAAGCTGAGGTCCTGATAATGCATCGTGAATGGTCTAACCAGCCACTCAGGCACAAGATGGTTATACCAATCCCCTTCTATCACAGTTTAGGAATAGATATGTGTTCTGGATATAGATCTGTCTTTCCTGCCCTCAAATTTTTTGCCATCTTCACTAGTAAAGGAATGTCATTCACATTCATGTTCTTCCATTCAACATTGCTCCTTATGAAGGAAATGATTTTATAGCAAATAATATTCAACAGTACACTTATGTCCATAGAATCCATTGGTCTTATCATGGTCCCATCATGCAGAAGCAACTGGGTTCCTAAGAAACTGGAAGGCTCCATCAGCACCTAAGATAAAATCATCAGTGGAGCTGGAATACTGTCTTACAGGAGGCAGAATAGGTTTACATATGTTACCATTTTCCTTTTGGTCAAAATACATGGACCAAGAAGCCAGATTCTATAGGAAGAGTCTCTTTTACTAGTATATATATTAACTGCCTTCTACAATTTGAATATTCACTTCTTTACAACCTTGAGTTTGATGAGTTGCAAGTGACTTATATAAAAACTGATAATTTCCCCTGGCCACTTGCATTTTTGAGTTACTGAGATAAGAAATGGATTAATATGTTAGATAGCATAATTGACTCTGATTGCCAAAGGAATATTAGTTGCAACCTAGAATCTAGGGGATTTTAGGGTTTTTCCTTAATACTCTTATATTCAATAACAAATGCTCATGAAAGGCTATGGCCAACAGAAATGGGACAAACAAGGACTCAAATTCTGTGATGATACATTTATAAAATGGAAATAATCAGAGTGTAATTATTTCATGGACGGACAATGATTAAAATAAGTTAATAGGGGCAAGATCTTTATAGCAGCACTAGAGTATATCATGTATTTTTTTTGTAATCTTACTATTATTTTTGTCTTATATCAATTAAATGGCTGAAAGGTACCAAGTTAACTAAAACCCAGTTAGAATAAAGAAAAAAATAAAAAAAATTACATATTTCTACCAAATTTCCCTCCTAATACTCTATCTATTTATGTTTCTCACAATGTCCACTACCCAAATATAGTCCAGTCCATCTTCAGGTATTTTTCCCCTTTCTTTCCTCTCTTCCATAGATTCTATATAGGTATCATCCTTATACATTATGGCACGTCTTTCTGGTTGATGTACTTTATGCTCCTTCCCATCCCCGCGTACATCCCTTAGGTTCTGCTCTGCTTTCTACTCATATCACTTGGAACTGGAACACTTGCCCTGCTCCCTGATTTCTGATATACTTGCCAGTGTCATTTACTATTGTAGTAAGTGTGTGTGTGTGTGTGTGTGTGTGTGTGTGTGTGTGTGTATGTGGTATGTTATGAATGTATAACATACCCCTAGTAGGTTTTCCCTGATGGGTTTTCAAAAACTTGAATGAGTCAATGAATTAGTTAATACATGAAATAATGTACCACTTTTTAGCTTGATCATAATCTCCAACAATTTGTCTGGAAAACTGAGTACATTAGGAAATAAGGTGGATCAGCTGTGAGGGATGTGCTTCTCCATGTTTCTACATAATTGGCTTCCTAGTCTGCCTCCCTCTCTCTTGCCTGTTCTATTGTGTGCCTCTCCACCCATGACCAGTGACCACTGCTACCTCACTGTACCTGTTCTTCTCACATGTTTGTTTGCCTCCTTATATCACTTACTAATTTCCACTCATTCCTTGGGTAGCTTTTATAAACAACAGTTGCCCCTGGTTAGTAATTTCAGACTCTTCTCTATTTTAGGAAATTCTATATTCTTTTAACTCAGAAAGTGGTATTGATGTTCTTTGGCCTTTTTAGACACTTGAAAAATGATGATACAGTATGTTCAATGACTGATTTCAGTAAGAATGCTCTTGGTTTTTATTTACCCAAAATAAATAAGGATAAAAAAAAAACCAAGAAGACACGAATCAACATGTGAACATGTGCAAAAAAATGCACATTTGTGATATTTATATAGTCATAGCCGAAACTGTAGTGAAATCCAGGGCTTTGAACTTAGATTATTGGTTGGGCTGGAGCAACAGTTCTGTCAAAATGTACTTTACCTGAAAAGGATTAATTTAGCTGTAATTCAGGCCTTAGCTGATATTTTGAGAAATAGTAACTTCATTCTCTACTTTAAATTAAAGTCATTTTGTTCTTTTTTAAATCTGATATCATATCCTCCAAAGCCTCCATTGTGTTTTTAGATTTTGCTGTTTCGTATAATCTCACAGTCACCCTGGGCAATGTCACTTGGGCACATACCCTTTGTCCCACTTTCCTCATTTCCACAAACAGATGGAAACCAACTATTTACTATGTTATGCTCCTTCCTTTACTCTCCAATCTAAATCCCAATCACCATTCTTAAGAGAACCATCTTTTTTGTTTGTTTGTTTCATGTTGTTTATCATAAACAAGAAGAAATGATTGCCTTTGTTCAGAGAAACAGATTACACAGAAGCTATTATAATTCACAAAAATATCAAATTGTTTTGTTGAATGGCCTTTTTTTTTTTTTTGTTTCTGTGACTTTACTATGTAGTAGCCATGGTTTCTAATTAGCAAGCTGATTTGTTGCTTTTAAATGTAAAATTGTTTTGTTGAATGGCCTTTTTTTTTTTGTTTCTGTGACTTTACTATGTAGTAGCCATGGTTTCTAATTAGCAAGCTGATTTGTTGCTTTTAAATGTTTCTAATGTGTTTCTTATTTTCTTATTTATTTTATATTCTATAACCTTGCCTTATGTCTCTTGCTGCTCTTTTTTTTTTTAACAATTAGGATACTAGTTATGAAACAAGTACATCATTTTCATGACAGTGGTTGGAAGGAAATATACTTGTCCAAAGTAAATTACTAGTCTTCATGATCCATCATTTCCATGCACTATATCTGGCAAATAAATAAATAAATAAATAATAAATAAGGCATTAGTATCATTCTAAGAAAGAGAACATTTCTGTGAATCATAAATTACGGTTGTTTTTAATTTCCTATGAAAGATTATTTAGGGAAAATATTTTGTTTACATTTAGACTCCTGCATAGATGGGAATAATTTATCTATTGAAATCTGTTTAGATGTGTCTAGAGCAAATAGCCTTTTAAATATTCTGTGAATTTGGGATCCCTGGGTGGCTCAGCGGTTTGGCACCTGCCTTTGGCTCAGGGCGCAATCCTGGAGACCCGGGATCGAATCCCACGTCGGGCTCCCGGTGCATGCAGCCTGCTTCTCCCTCTGCCTATGTCTCTGCCTCTCTCTCTCTCTCTGTGACTATCATAAATAAGTAAATAAAAAAAAATTTAAAAAAATAAATATTCTGTGAATTTAACCTTTTTATCAAGCTGTAGTCAAGCCCTTTTAAACAAACTGCTCCCTAGGCAAGACTGGGAAACAGAGTTTTTTTTTTTTTTAATTTTTAGAAGATTATCAGATTTATATTTCTTAGCCACAAATTGTCTGTTAAACTCCAAATTAACAAATTCAAAACCATGGTAGGCAACTTCATTATATATTGCAGGTATTTCTAAAATCAGTATACCCAGGACCAGAATCATTGTATCCTTTTTAAACAACCCTATCATACAACTCCACAAAATATTAAATTTACTATTTTCTTAGCCTCAAATTCTAACCGGGTTAGAGGGGAACTTTCTCAACTTGACAAAGATACCTTCAAAAATCCTACAGTTAGTATCACACTCAATAGTGAACAGCTTGAAGCTTTCCCACTACTGACAGGAACAAGACAGGGATGTCCCTCTCACCATTCATTTTCAACATTGTGGTGGAAGATCTGAGTCAATGCAATTTGACAAGAAAATGGAGTAAAGTGTATACAAATTGGGAAGGAAGAAATAAAACTGGCTTTGGTCAGAGATATTATCATGTATGTAGAAAATCCAAAACACTCAATAAAAATCTCCTAAGACAATAAGGATTAAGGCAAAACTGTATGATACAAAGTTAATATACGAAATTCAATAATTTTATTATGTACCAGCAACAAACAAATGGAATTTGAAATTAAAAATTAAAAGCACAACCCCATGTACATTAGCACCCTACAAAAGGAAATGATTATGTTTAAATCTAACAAAGTATGTATATGATCTAAATGAAGAAAACTACAAAACCCTGATGAACAAAATCAAATAAGAACTAAATAGATGGAGAGACATTCCATGTTCATAAATAAGAAAACTTATTATTCAAGATGTAATTTCTTCCCAAATTGATCTATAGGTTCAATATGATGCTAATCAAAATCTTCTAACAAGTTATTTTGTGGATAACAGCAGGTTGATTCTAAAGTCTAAATGGACAGGCAAAAGACCAAGAATAGACAACAGGATAATGAAGGAGAAGAAAGAAGTTGGAAGACTAATATTACTTGATATCAAGATTTACTTGCTAAAGCTACAGCAGTCAAGACAGTGAGGTATTGGTGAAAGAACACACACACAGACCAGTGTAACTGAATAGAGAGCCCAGAGGTAGACCCATATGAATACTAATCATTGATGAAAAAGAAAGAAGAATGAAATGGAGCAAAGATAGTTTTTTTCAATAAATGGTGTTAGAAAAACTGGACATACACATGCAACTAACTTATCTGTTCTAAATCTCTGAGGATTTCCATTACCATCAGGAATAATTTCCAAAGTCCAAACTCCCCGGTAGGACACCATATCAAAGATTTTACACCATCTGCATCGGCTGTTGTATAAACTGTCTTTTACACATTCAAACTTGAGTTTTCTCCATCTATGCTTTGTTCATGCTGATCTGTCCCTCTTTTGACACTCCATTCCATAGCATTTCTGCATAGTTTTAATGCTCACTCACCTCTAATAATCAAAGTACACGTGGAATTGTGCTAGATTTCTCAGAAGTAAGCATAGTCTTAAATAATAGTGTTTCCCAGAAATTTGTTTGTGGGACACAATAAGACTTTACAATTTTTGGTGACACTTTTAAAGTGATTACAGGATAATTAAAATGTAATTACTTTACTAAATTTCTTTAGTCTTACTGATATTTTTGTTGCTGTTGAGTCTTTAGGGTTTTCTACATGTATGATTATGTCATTTGTAAACAGGGAACTTCCAGGACTGTGTTGAATAGACGTGGTGACAGTGAGCATGTTTGCCTTGTACCAGATCTTAGAGTTTTCTGTTTTGCCCCATTAATTATAATATTAGCTGTGGGCTTTAACGAATGACCTTAATTATTTCGAGGTTAGTTCTTGGTATATTTACTCTATTGAGAGTTTTTATCATGAATGGATGCTGAACTTTCTCAAATGCTTTTTCTGCTTCTATTGAGATGATCTTGTGGTTTGTAATCTTTCGTTTTGCTAATGTGATATCACATTGATTTATTTGTGTTATTAATTTGTGTATTATCGTATTGTTATTATTTGTGTGTTGTATTATTTATTTGTATATATATTGAACTGTATGTGTGTTATATATTATATATATAGTTTATATAATTAATATATAAATATATAATATATATTAATATATAATATATAATATATTATAAATAATCATATATATATGATCATTTTATATGGTAATGGATTTGGTTGCTAGTATTTTATTGTAGAATTTTACAACTGTATTTATTAGGGATTTTGGCTTGTAGTATTTTTTTTCTTTTTTTTGGTGATATCCTTGTGGGCTTTAATATCAGGGTTATGCTATCCTTATACAATGATTTTGGAAGCATTCCTTCTTCTATTTTTTGGGAGAGTGTAAGGTGTATTTAGTATTAATTCTTTTTGTAAATGTTTGGTAAAATTCACTTGTGAAACTATCTTGTTTGGGCTTTTCTTGGTTGGTAAGTCTTTTATTATTTATTCATTTCTTTATTTGTTATTGGTATACTCAAACTTTGTGTTTCTCCTTGATTCATCCTTGGTAAGATGTATGCTTCTAAGAATTTATCCAGTTCTCAGTATATAGTTGTTCATAACAGTCTCTTATGATCCTTTTTATTTCTGAATTACTTGCCGTAATGCCTTCACTTTCATTTCTGATTTTATTTATTTGAATGTTACCTTTTTTAAAGTTGTTGGTCTAGCTAAAGGTTTGTCAATGTTGCTTATATTTTCAAAAAACTATTTGTTTTATGATTTTTTTCTATTGCTATTCTATCCTCTATTTAGTTTTGCTCTCATGTTTTCGTGGCATTTCTATACACTAAAAATGAATTATCTAAAAAGGAAATTAAGAAAACAATTCCATTTACAATAGCAGCAAAAAGAATGAGATACTTAAAAAAACTTAACCAGAGGGTTAGTGGATTTATGCACTAAAGATAGTAAACCATTGATGAAAGAAATTAAAGAAGTCGTAGATAATGGGAAGACATCCTGTGATCATGGATTAGAAGAATTAATATCAAAATATCTCTACTACCCAAATGATCTGCAGATTCAATGCAGTCTGAATCAAAATCCCAATGACATTCTTTACAGAAATAGAAAAAGCAATCCTAAGAGTATATGGATCAGCAAAAGATTGCAAATAGCCAAAACAATCTTGAGTAAGAAGAATAAAGCTAGAAGTAATACTTTTTCTTATTTCAAAATATAATTCAAAGCTATAATAATCAAAACAGCCTGGTGTTAGCATACAATCAGACAATAGACCAATTGAGCATAATGGAGATTCTAGAAATAAACCTACACATTTACAGAACTGATCTTCAACAAGGATTCCAAGGGCACAATGTGGAAAAAAAAATGGAAAAAATAGTTTTCTGTTTTTTTCAATAAATAGTGTTCAGAGATGTAGATAATCACTGTAGGATAATTACACAGACCTTTATATGATACCAGACTATAAAAAATCAATTCAAAATGGATTTAATATTTAAATGTAATATCTGAAATACTTAAATGTAAAACTACTAGAAAAAACATAGGGAAAAAGATTTTTGACATTGATCTTGACAATATTTTTTTGTCATGACAACAAAAGTACAGGCAACAAAAGCAAAACTAAACAAATGGGATTGCATCAAATTAACAAAACTTATACATAACCAAGGAAATAACAACAGAGTGAGAAAGCATCCTACATGTTGGAAGAAAATATTTGCATGCTATATACTTGATAAGGAGTAATATCCAAAATATATAAAGAACTCATATAGCTTAATCACAAAAGAAATGACCAATTACAAAATGGGCAAAATGCTTGAATAGACATTTTTCAAAAGAAGACATGCAAGTAGCCAACAAATACTTGAAAATTTGCTCATCATCATTGACATCAGGGAAATGTAAAACCAAAACAATGACCTATCACATCATACTTGTTGGAATGTCTATTATCAAAAAGAAAAGTCATAGCACTTATTGGTAAGGATGCATAGAAAGGGAATTATTGTGCACAGTTGATGCAAATATAAATTGGTAAAGCCATTACAGAAAATAGTATGGAGGTTCCTCAAAAACATAAAAATAGAACTGCCACATGATCCAGTAATCCCACTTCTGTGTATATATATTTAAAGGAAATTAAATATACATCTCAAATACTTGTGCTAATTGTAGAATTATTCACAGTAGTCATAATATTGGGGAAAATATCTATGGTTTTAGTTATATATTCATCATTAAAAAAATGGAAATCTTGCCATTTGCAACAATGTGGATGGAGCTAGAGCATATAATGTTAAGTGAAATAAATCAGAACACCATATAATCTCACTCATATGTGGAACTTAGGAAACAAAATAAATGAGCATAGGAGAGAAAGAGAGAAAGAGAAGAGAAAAAGAAACCAAAAAATAGACTCTTATTTATAAAGAACAAACTGGTGGTTCCCAGAGGGGAGGTGTGTGTGAGGCATGGGTGAAATATGTGATGGGGATTAAAGAGTATACTTACCATGATGGGGGGAGGGGGAAGGAAAGAAAAGGAAAAAAGAAAAATTTACTTAACCACTCAAAAGAAAGAAAATAAAACATTTGCTTAAAAAAAGAGAAGGAAACCTTGTCATTTGCATAAACATGGATGAAACCTGAGGACATTATGGTAGGAGAAATTTTCCAGACACAGCAAGACAGATACTGCACAATCTTACTTATATGTGAAATCTAACAAGTCAATTTGTAGAAGCAAAGGGTAGACCACTAGTTGCCAAGGCTGGCAGGGAGGGGAGGGAGAAGGAAGAAAGATATTGGTCAAAAGTTACAATGCTTTAGTTATGCAAGATAAATAAGTTCTAGAATCTAATGTATAGAATGGCAGCAATAGTTAACATTATTGTATTTTATACTTGACATTTAAAAGGATAGATCTTGTTTTTTTTTTCTTTTTTCTTTTCTTTCTTTCTTTTTTTTTTTTTTTTGATAGATCTTAATTTGAATCTGCTAACCTAACACACACAAAAGGTAACTATGCAGAGGTTGATGTGTTATTTACCTTGATTGTGGTGCTCTTTTCACAAGGTATACATATATCAAAACATCAAATTACACATTAAATATATACAATTTTTATATGTTAAAGATATCCCAATAAAGTTGTTAAAATGTAATTACTACCAAATTAAAAAATGTCCCTTTGTATCTATAATTCTCTCATATACAGTTATACATACATATTATTTGATACTTAACTTCATAGTATGCTTGATCTTTGAGCAGGCCCTTTATTGCCTTGATGATACTTATTCCCTTTTATAAATGCAAATCATGAGTGGGGAATGGGCTAAATAGTTGATGAGCACTGGGTGTTATATGTAAGTGATACGTCACTAAATTCTACTGCTGAAATTAATATTACACTATATATTAACTAACTAGAACTAAAATAAAAACTTGGAACAAACAAAAAATAAATAAACACAAATCACTCCTTAGTTCTGGTTAGATGTTACACTAGATCTCTTACCTCTAACAGAAAGTTGTCACCTTGTCTACATGACCATTGAAAACAAACTAACCTCCATAAGTCGTCTGATTTTATTCAACACAACACTGAAATTGCAAAAGAAAAGAAAGAAAAAAGACAAAGGAAAATCAGGTTTACCCGTTTGTCAAGTTTTGTGATATATTTGAGAAAAATTAAATTTAATGTTTCCCTTAGAACATGTTAAGTAGAAACCCCTGCTTTAAGAAGCATAGATACTCAACAATTTATCATTTTTCTGTGTCTTAATTTTTTATTCACGTTTAAGCTCCTTGAGGATGTGAATAAGCTTAGAAGCTAGAGTATATCTTTTTGGAAATCAGATGTAATAAAACTAAGTTGCACATCTCTACCATGTAAGTATCCTGAATTACAACAAAGACAGCTGGAATCAAGTCCCACGTTGACAGTTTGATCTCAATATATTTCTTCACAAGAGAAGTCCTATATTTCTTTACCTATAAAATGAGGTAAATAGACTCAATTAGATGGATTCTTCCAGCAGGTCTAGAGTGAGTTAAGAAAGAGCCATTTTAAGGTGTGGCTTAGCTAACTGGGATCATACCAGCTAAGGGAGAGAGGTGGCAGGCAGTTTCAGTATTCCTTCAGAGACTGAAAGGAAGAAGTGGAAGAGTTATAGTCAAAGAGGTCCAATGCATTATGGGTTGATGTATTAAGAATGAGTAGAGGGAAGATATTCAATATTCAAGCTCTGCCTAGTAACTAGAACATCATATTTAAGGATGTTTGGCAGCCTAATTGTAGCAGCAGGTGTAGGGCCTTATAAATGACAAAAATAGGCAGTTTCGAAACTTCTCCATGAGATTTAAAACTCTATTTATAAATTTCTTTTTAAAAAGCAGATATATAGAGTTTATAAAAATAAAGAACAGTCCCAGGTATGAGTCTCTTGTTAATAATTTGCATGAATCACATCCATCTCATAAAAGCATAACGTTGTCGTTGTGATGCTAATATAGAAATTCTTTAATGTCTGTTCCAGTTAATTTGCATATGTAATTGGCAGCTCATTATAAATGATGAAAGCACGATTATGAAAACAAATCTAAAAGAAAGGACAAACTCTCCACTGGTATATTTTGTTTCATATTTTGGACTTATTATTATGGAGATAAATTAGATTTTTTTCACCTACAAGATCCTCACTCTAAGAAATCAAAAAATAGATGCAAACACATGCAAGAAAAATGATAAACAGTGTATTCATGGTCAAGTAGAAAGTCAAAGCCTCAATTTCAGTTTATAACCATGTCAAGTCTCAGATATAGTAATTCTGTTATATTTAGCCAGAAAACCAGAATTCCAGTTCAGTAATAAATTGTGTTGAATTTTACTGTCAGGATTAAAAAATGTCAGCTATGTCTAAAGGTCTACTGCATTCTCCATGAAGCTTTCTGAGATATTTCCGTTAACTAAAAAATCTGTACTACTCATTGGATCAATATATTTTGGCATTCATTCATTTAATTTACATTTGTTAAATGCCTATGACTCAAATCCCTACAACAAGCAAATGTTAAAAATAAGACTTAATAAATTCATGACTGCTTCACTAATATGTAAGTAGCTTCTAAAATGAAAAAGAAGACCAATCACAAGATTGAAAAATAGGCAACATAGGGGCAGATAGTTCACAGAAGAATAACTATATTTATTGTTGAACATAAAGAACTGTTTTGTTTTTGTTTTACTAATATTAAGAAAATGCAAATTGAAATTACATAGAGAGGCTTCATATGTGGTAATGTGGAGTATCTTATAGTGGATTAATTATCAGGCAGATAACTATACACTCTCAAAACATAAAATAACAACAACCAAAGGCAGTGAGGAGTAGCCAAAAACAAGCAGAATCAAGAGGAGGTCATTAACTTGGAAAGAGGGACAGTTTTTTTTTTATAACTTCTGAACTGAGGGTAATCTTTACTGGGGACATGAGGAATAGCTAGGACTTAGAAATTGAAAGGCTTCCTTTAAAAAAAAAAGTCTGAGGGTAGAGTCCAATGCAACCTCAACAGCTGGGAAGTGTGTGGAAATATTGCAGAAATGTAAAAGATAGAGAGATGATACTATGAATTCTGAGCAGTCTCTGCCTAAATCTCTGGCTGACTCTCACAGCTACTCATGTGTTTATCAGATTAAAAGCATTCCAGATAAGGTTAAGATAAATATTCCAGCTACCACTCATTATAGTAGTGAAGACGCTAGAATTTCAGTTCAGCCAAGTTAACTGTCTGCTAAGAAAGAAAACAAAACAAAACAAATACAATACTTTTGAAAGGAACATAAGAAAATCTAAAATACATCATTTGTAAAGTCCAGGATACAATTTTAATTATCCAAATTATTATACATATTAAAAAAAACCCAAACATGACCCATAAATAACTGCAAGATGAGAAATAAAGATGAACACAGAAATATGACTCAGATAAAGGAATTCGAGAATGATTTTTAAAACAGCTATTATAACTCTAAAATCAAAATGTGATCATAGTGAATTAACAAGTAATAAGTATCAGAAGAAAAAACTTAAATGGAATTTCTAAAATTAAGAAGTGTAGTAACTTAAATTTTTATAAAAAGAAAAAAAAACATACATTTTTTTTGTGTGAGACTATCAACAGATGGAAATGAAAGGAGAATCTGCAGAGTTGAAGATAGATCAGTAGAAATTATCCAATCAGAAGAACTGAGAACAAATGTAATATTTTTAAAAGTATCAGTGATGTGTGTAATAGCATAAAAAATTTAACAGATATGAAATTGAAGTCCCAGTAAGAAAGGAGGTAAGAATGAGTAAGAAATGTTTTTTAAAAGAACTAACGCAGCAGCTATATGCCAATAAATTAGGCAATCTAGAAGAAATGGACGCATTTCTGGAAAACCGCAAACTACCCAAACTGGAACAGGAAGAAATAGAAAACCTGAACAGGCCAATAACCAGGGAGGAAATTGAAGTAGTCATCAAAAACCTCCCAAGACACAAATGTCAAGGGCCAGATGGCTTCCCAGGGGATTCTATCAAACGTTTAAAGAAGAAACCATACCTATTCTACTAAAGCTGTTTGGAAAGATAGAAAGAGATGGAGTACTTCCAAATTCGTTCTATGAGGCCAGCATCACCTTAATTCCAAAACCAGACAAAGACCCCACCAAAAAGGAGAATTATAGACCAATATTCCTGATGAACATGGATGCAAAAATTCTCAACAAGATACTAGCCAATAGGATGCAACAATACATTAAGAAGATTATTCACCATGACCAAGTGGGATTTATCCCCGGGACACAAGGCTGCTTCAACACTCGTAAAGCAATCAATGTGATTGATCATATCAGCAAGAGAAAAAAACAAGAACCATATGATCCTCTCAATAGATGCTGCATTTTACAAAATACAGCAGCCATTCCTGATCAAAACTCTTCAGAGTGTAGGGATAGAGGGAACATTCCTCAGCATCTTCAAAGCCATCTGTGAAAAGTCTACAGCAAATAGCATTCTCAATGGGGAAACACTGGGAGCCTTTCCCCTAAGATCAGGAACAAGACAGGGATGTCCACTCTCACCACTGCTATTCAACATAGTTCTGGAAGTCCTCGCCTCAGCAATCAGACAACAAAATAAATAAAAGGCATTCAAATTGGCAAAGAAGAAGTCAAACTCTCCCTCTTAGCAGATGACATGATACTCTACACAGAAAGCCCAAAAGACTCCACCCCAAGATTGCTAGAACTCATACAGCAATTTGGTAGCGTGGCAGGATACAAAATCAATGCCCAGAAGTCAGTGGCATTTCTATACACTAACAATGAGACTGAAGAAAGAGAAATTAAGGAGTCAATCCCATTTACAATTGCACCCAAAAGCATAAGATACCTAGGAATAAACCTAACCAAAGAGGTAAAGGATCTATACCCTAAAAACTACAGAACACTTCTGAAAGAAATTGAGGAAGACACAAAAAGACGGAAAAATATTCCATGCTGATGGATTAGAATTAATATTGTGAAAAGGTCAATGTTACCCATGGCAATATACATGTTTAATGCAATCCCTATCAAAATACCATGGAATTCTTCAGAGAGTTGGAACAAATTATCTTAAGATTTGTGTGGAATCAGAAAAGACCCCGAAGAGCCAGGGGAATTTTAAAAAAGAAAACCAGAGCTGGGGGCATCACAGTGCCAGATCAGGTTGTACTACAAAGCTGTGGTCATCAAGACAGTGTGGTACTGGCACAAAAACAGACACATAGATCAATGGAACAGAATAGAGAATCCAGAAGTGGACCCTCAACTTTATGGTCAACTAATATTCAACAAAGGAGGAAAGACTATCCACTGGGAAAAAGTCTCTTCAATAAATGGTGCTGGGAAAATTGGACATCCACACGCAGAAGAATGAAACTAGACCACTCTCTTGCACCAGACACAAAGATAAACTCAACATGGATGAAGGATCTAAATGTGAGACAAGATTCCATCAAAATCCTAGAAGAGAACACAGGCAACACCCTTTTTGAACTTGGCCACAGTAACTTCTCGCAAGATACATCCATGAAGGCAAGAGAAACAAAAGCAAAATGAACTATTGGGACTTCACCAAGATAAGAAGCTTTTGCACAGCAAAGGATACAGTCAACAAAACTCAAAGACAACCTACAGGATGGGAGAAGATATTTGCAAACGACATATCAGATAAAGGGCTAGTTTCCAAGATCTATAAAGAACTTATTAAACTCAACAGCAAAGAAACAAACAATCCAATCATGAAATGGGCAAAAGACATGAAGAGAAATCTCACAGAGGAAGACATAGACATGGCCAACAGGCACATGAGAAAATGCTCTGCATCACTGGCCATCAGGGAAATACAAATCCAAACCACAATGAGATCCCACCTCACACCAGTGAGAATGGGGAAAATTAACAAGGCAGGAAACAACAAATGTTGGAGAGGATGTGGAGAAAAGGGAACCCTCTTGCACTGTTGGTGGGAATGTGAACTGGTGCAGCCACTCTGGAAAACTGTGTGGAGGTTCCTCAAAGAGTTAAAAATAGACCTGCCATACGACCCAGCAATTGCACTGTTGGGGATTTACCCCAAAGATGCAGATGCAATGAAACGCTGGGACACCTGCACCCTGATGTTTCTAGCAGCAATGGCCACAATAGCCAAACTGTGGAAGGAGCCTCGGTGTCCACTGAAAGATGAATGGATAAAGAGGATGTGGTCTGTGTATACAATGGAATATTACTCAGCCATTAGAAATGACAAATACCCACCATTAGCTTCCACGTGGATGGAACTGGAGGGTATTATGCTGAGTGAAGTAAGTCAATCGGAGAAGGACAGACATTATATGGTCTCATTCATTTGGGGAATATAAAAACAGTGAAAGGGAATAAAGGGGAAGGAGAAAAAATAAGTGGGAAATATCAGAAAGGGAGACAGAACATGAGAGACTCCTAACTCTGGGAAAGGAACAAGGGGTGGTGAAAATGGGGGTGGGCGGGGGGTGGGGGTGACTGGGTGACGGGCACTGAGGGGGGCACTTGATGGGATGAGCACTGGATTTTATGCTATATGTTGGCAAATTGAACTCAATTAAAAAAAGTGAAAAAAAATAAAAAATAAAAAATAAATAAAAGAACGAATGCTCCCCAATTTCCCCAATTAGTAAAATATATAAATTTCAATATTCAAAAAGTTTAATAAAGCCTAAGGAAGTACAATTCAAATCGAGGAATAACATAGCCATATTTTTAAAGATGAGTTAAATTTTACAAGGATTGAAAGAAGAGTGAACCTTTCCATAGAGAGCAGTAGTGTGAATGATTACAACTTCTCATCAGGAAGCAAGCTTGGAGAGATTGCAAACCACCATCTAAAATGGCACAAAGGAAAATTCTCCCAATGGAAAAAAAAAAAACTATTGTGTCAACATTATTTAATACTAAAGACAAAAAAGACATAGCCAATAAATGAAAAACAGGGAATTAGCCACCAGCAGACCAAGACTATTTGAAATGCTAAAGGATGTTTTTCAACCTGAAGAGAACGATACCAAAGGGAATCTCAAATTGTCAGAAGAAATCAGAGTCCCATAAAAGATAAATAGGTAGTGGGTCAATATAAAAGGGTTGTCTCTCAATCTTTTCAAAAGATAAAGTTGAAACCAAAGGAATAACAATTTACATGACAAGTTCAGTATAAAGGAGAGGGAGGGTATCAAATCCACGTTTTTATTGCATGGCTCTTATATTTTATGTGTAGTATCTAAATATTATCATTGATGTTACATTCCTGTGGCCAGCCACTTAAAATGCAAAAAGTTATAGACAAAAAGAAAACTGTTAAACTAAAATGCTATACTAAATACTGAAATAATTTAAAATATGTTTCTTTTTAAAGATTTTATTTATTTAGTTGAGAGAAAGAGAGCACGCATGAGTAGGGGGGGGAGGGAGAAGGAGGGGAAGAAGCAGATTCCTCACTAAGCAAGGACCCCGATGCAAAACTTGATCCCAGAACCCTGAGATCATGACCTGAGCCAAAGGCAGATGCTTAACTGAGTTAGCCACCCAGGTACCCTAAAAATAACTTTTTAAAGGAGACTATAAAAGCCCCACAGATATTTGGCAATTTAACATGTTCATAAGTAATTCGTGGATCAAAGAAGAGATCTCAACAGAAATTTTAAAATATTTTAAATTCAGTGATGTTAAAACTAAATATCAAAACTTATAGAAAACAAATAAATCATTTTTCAGTGGAAAAAACATAGGTTTTATGGAAATATTATGAAAAACAAACTGTATAAAAGTTAACCCTAAGATTCCTTTTTAAGGGCAGCCTGGGTGGCCCAGCGGTTTGGCGCTGCCTTCAGCTCAGGGCCTGATCCTGGAGTCCCGGGATCGAGTCCCACATCGGGCTCCCTGCATGGAGCCTGCTTCTCCCTCTGCCTGTGTCCCTACCTCTCTCTCTCTCTCTCTCTCTCTCTCTCTCTCTCTCCTCTCTCTCTGTGTTTGTCATGAATAAATAAATAAAATCTTTAAAAAATATATTTCTCTCTAAGAGTCTACATAAAGGACTCATAAAGAGTCTACATAAAGGTGTACATACAAAGTGAGTGGAACAGAGGAACTAATGGAGATGGAAGCAGAAAGAAGTGATGTAGAATTTAATAATGAAGACATTTAAGAATGCCAAATTTTGAAAAAAAATATTTAAAACCATCTCACACAAAAGCACTAGGTCCATCGTTTTACTTGTGATCACTTTTAAATCCTAATTTAAAAAAATCTTAGAAAAACTCCTTTAGAAAATAATAGAGAAGCGACTGCTTTGCATCTTATTTTATGAGGCAGGCATAAGCCTTACACCAAAACTTGACAAAGAAACTGCACACACACACACACACACACACACACACAATTACAGACCATATCCTCTGCGAATATATACTAAAAATTTCCTAACAAGATATTCACAAATCAAATCTTGCTTTGAATGCTTATCACTGAGAGTAAAATAGATTCTTGTATCCAGAAAATTAGCCATTAAAGAGAAAACATTAAACATTTATCACACTCTCCTTTGATAAATGCATATTTTAGTGAAATAACTCTGGTTGATGAGGATTGGTTCTATATACAATTACTGGTAATCAAAACAGAAGAAATTATAAACTGAGAAAAATCACCTTATTGCCATTGTGCCTTCTAGACAACAGATACCAATGGATGAAACCATTAGAGGAAATGTTTATTAAAAATAAAAATATCAGGATGCCTCGGTGGCTCAGCAGCTGAGCATCTGCCTTTGGCTCAGGGTATGATCCTGGAGTCCCGGGATTGAGTCCCAGGTCGGGCTCCCTGCAGGGAGCCTGCTTCTCTCTCTCTCTACATCTCTGCCTCTCTCTATGTCTTTCATGAATGAATTAATAAAAACTTTTTAAAAAATAAAATAAATAACTAAAAATATCTATCCTCTCAATGAAGACCTCTTTCAGTCTCCCTCTGAGATTCTGAGATTACTAATAAATTATAAACTAAGAGTGGGATAGCAAAAGATTTTTATGACTGATGACATTTGTTAGCACAGCACATGAAGTATTCTTGTCAAAAAAGTTAAACTTGAGTCAAATTAGCAATTTAGTACTATTTTCTTTTTTTACAATAAAAATAGAGGACAAAGGGCTAAATTAAATATCACTTTGAAATACCAAACATACCAATGTAGAATATGGAACAGTCCATTAGACAAGATCTAGGTTTTTCAAAAAACAACTCACCGTTTGCTTCGATGTGGATGGAACTGGAGAGTATTATGCTGAGTGAAATAATAATAAATAATAAATTAAAAATTGGAGGAGACATTTATGTTAAACATTTTTAATATAAATATTTATTTTTAAAATGCAATAAGTAGAAACTGTTTGGGTCCTAACTAAAACAAAACAAAACAAAACAACAAAACAAAAAACCCAAAAACCCTCACACATTTTAGACTATTGGGAAAATTTGAATACAGCCTGGATATCATAAAAGTAAATCATCATTGTGAATTTCTTAGGTGTTATCTAAGAAAATGTTCAGAAATCTTAGAGATTTGTGATAACACATGAGTGGGTAAAATCATATGATTGCGGGTTATTTTGCTTTATAATACAACAATGTGTAAAATAGAGAAATAAGATAGGAGATAAAGAAGCAAAGTGTTGATAATTAATTTCTTGATCCAGGTGATAATTATATAGAGATGGAATATACTCATCCCTACTTTTGTGAATAGTTAAAACTACTCATAATTAAAAAATAAATCTACACATGCAAACACAACTCCCTTCTGAATTTTAGACTCCTCCGTATGCATATCAAAACAAAATTAACTTGACATTGATTCTCACATATGGGAAAGCTTGTCAATTTAAGTTTTCTCTAATACCAACCAACAATTATGCAAAATTTGTCAAAAGTTTTTTTTTTTCAAATTCCTCAAACAACATATTTTGATACTTTTTCATTATACTGAGAAAACATTTCTTTTTCTTGTGCAAAAAATTTATTAATTTTAAACTGAAAGATGGATGCAATTTCTAATTAGAAAGAAAATGACTCCTCCAAGGTTTGTTTTGGTCCTGACCCTGCCTGTATTGGCAAAAGGACTTGGAAAAGTGTCATTTTTAATCTCCTAAATGGGTTATTCATTATTTGCTTCATAATTCACAAGTCTCCTAACATGAATTGGATGGCTATGTAATTAAAATGCTTTCCTAGTCTATTGGTCAAACCATACAAGCCATTGTGCCTCCACCCTCATTTGAATACCTTTCATCTCCAGGACTATGAAATTTAATCGTACCATCTTTTCTGTTTGACTGACATTGCTATTTACCCACCCCTAGTCACGCACACCTTCGTTTTCAGGGGACTTTAGAAGAAAGCTCACAGCTTCTCATATCATACATCTTCCTCCATCTTCTTTCTACCCTTGCCCAGAGATGTGGATAAGGTAAAAAAAGGGGAGAGAAAAACCAATCAACCAACCAACCAACCAACCAACCATTCTTAAATTCCATATGCAAGTGAAATCATGTGGTATCTATCCTTCTCTGATTTATTTTGCTTAGCGTCATGCTCTTTAGCTCCACTCATGTCGTTGCAAAGGGCAGGATTTCATTCTCTGTTGTGATTGAGTAATCTTTCATAAGAAAGAGAGACAGACAAATCAGGAAACAGACTCTCATTTACAGAGAATAAACTGATGGTTACCAGAGAGTAGGTGGATGGAGGGATGGAGGAAGTAATGAAGGAGATGAAGGAGGGCACTAGTGATGAGCTCTGGGTGATGTATGGAGGCGTTGAATTACTGTATTGTACACCTAAAACTCATATAACACTGTGGTTAACTAACTGGAACTTAAACAAAAACGTTAAAAAAACCTAAAAAAAACAAAAAACAAAACACCACCTCTCATAGGAGGGGTTGATGCCCTGAGAGACTGGACGGAGCAGAAGCTCGATGCTACCCCTGGAGCAGAAGAATCAAGTGGAGAAAATACTGTTACTAGAGCCCAGTGAGAACAGGAGCCAGGAGGAACAGCTGCCCAGCAGACTTCTCTAAACAATAGCTTTAGAAGGACATTGCTTTGCCAGAGAATATGCCAAATTAGGAGGTACCAGAGAAGAAACGCATGCATTTCTGATTTTTATAAATCCTTCCAGTAATGGAACCCAAACAGAAACTAAAAATAGAATCCAAATGGAGCAAACAAGAATGGAAAAGCAGACTGGGAATTCTGTTCATGCTTCCTCATGATTTTGATGTAATTAAACTGAGTCACCCTAAGATTACTGGTCCTCCGTGTTCAAGAACTCAGAAGAATAGATATTTTTTCCCTCTTTCTCCAACCTCTCTATTACCCTCTCTATCAGTCCTATAGAAACAAACAAGCAAAAAGTTATTTTACAGTAAATTCTTTAACCTGTGGGGCAAGTTCTTGCTTTTTTTTTTTTTTTTTTTACAGTTCTACCCCTAATAATTAAAGGTGCATATAATAGGATTCATAAATATTTGTCAAACAATCAATGAATGGGTCAGATACTTTCCTTATAAAACTTGAAGCCATTATTAGAATTGCATAACTAGAAGAATATTTTGAGAGAATTGTTGTCAAGCTGTTTAAAATGCTCTGAGAATCTCTTATTTAAATTTAGAAAATAAATGCAAAGACTCATTGGCAGACCACATGATAGCATTATCCAAGTAAAACTGAAGTCAGGAAAACAGATTCCCTTGTCTGCTTTTTAAATAAAGAATGAAAAAACAAAATTCCAGCCAATGAGCAATAAGATAAAAAGAGCTATTTCAAATCAGTATTAATTCCAAATAAAAGAAAGAGATGAAAAGAGTTTAAAATTAACAATTGAATGTGGGTACATGCATGTACATAATTGTAGAAAGCCAACAGAGAAAATGTCAAACCCTATGAAAGAGAGGAAAATAAAACCCAGATACTGTATAGTTCCAGAACTAATTTACATAACACACTTTATTAGTTTGTCTTTTGGTTATTGTGTCTAAACACTTTTAAAGAATGCTGTAACTTTGCAGAATGATGGAATCTATTTGTCAAGTAAAATAATCCTAGCCGCTATAATAAATAATACCCAAATCCTACTGGCTTGTTTTCAGTTTAACAAAAATTTATTTCTCACTCAGGCCCAGTTTGATGTGGATATACTTGGTTGGGCACATCATCTCCTCTGCAGATTTCCTTCAGGTGATAGTCAAGGCCTTTTTGTCACGTGGTTTTGGCATTTCAGAGTCTCCTGCCTCCTACTATGTGGACACAGGTAGGGGGAGAGCCTATGGAGAATTTTGAGTAACAATTGAGACAGTCCTGGAAAGGGCAGGCATCTTTCTTTGCCTCTAATGATTACAATGAGCCTCACTCGTAAACAAGAGGATTAGAAATTAGAAGCTGTGGTCTTTTTCTGTATCTAGGTTAGAAAATGAAATGACGTGGTAAACACAAAGCAAAGATTTTGCCACTGAAGTTAATTTTGTCCAGTAGTTCTACTGATTCCTCCTGTTACGTGTTTCTGCAATTATATAGCCATTTTTTTTGGTTTATATATCTCCCTGAATGAAATTGGGTGGAGGGTATCCTTTTCACAAAAGTCTCATTTTTATTGAAATATATATTTTTAAAACATGTTCTCTGTATCAAAATCACATGGATTTTATTCTAGTTGTGCTCAAGAGATAGCTATCATGTTCCCTGCACCAGTTTTGAATCCTTAAACAAGGAGATATCTGTGATACAAGAGAATATTTGCCAGAACACCCTGTTCATGTATGCTCCCAGATTTCACTTACCTCTGGTTTTTACCTAACTCACAATTTTCTGAAAATAGCTCACTCTGTTTTGCTCTTCTTCTTCTTCTTTCTTTCTTTATTTTTTTTGTTTTTGTTTTGCTCTTCTGTGTAGGAATTAGTTTTATCCTGATACCTGAATCACTCTCCATAAGAATTTGAGTAAAATCATTTTGGGTATTTTGGAGTTGTTTTTCAGTTGAGGACCTCAATGCAACATGATTAGGGCACCTGACTGGCTCAGTTGGTTAGGTCTCCGACTTGATTTTGCTCAGGTCATGATCTCAGGGTGTCAGGGCACAACAGGCTCAGCACTGAGGGAAGAGTCTGCTTGAGATTCTCTCTCTCCCCCTCCTTCTGCCTCTCCCCCACTAGTGTGTGTGCACACTCCCTCTCTATAATAAAAAACAAATAAGTAAATTAAAAATATGATTGCTTACTGAACATATATGTAACTCAAAAACTGCTGAACATCAACTTTTGCTAGAAGTTAAAACAGTTGAAAAATTGTCTTAACATATGGCATTCCATCAAGAGGAAAATTTTAATTGCATCTAAATGAGTATTTTCACTGTCAGTGTTATGGGCAGGTTCATTAAAAATTGGAGTAGCCGGTTTTCACTGCCTATACTTTTTTTTCAGGATTACTTACCATCTTGTGGATCATGGCATATGAGGGTTGGAACAGACATGGGAGAAACTGTAGCATAACCTTCTCAATATATAGGAAAGGGAAGAGCACCAGCAAAGTTAGACTGAGCCAGGCTTGTGGTATATCCACACTACTCTGAGTTGGGAGATACCATTGACATGACTGGAAGTCCAGACTCAAAACCTTGTTACCAAAGGTGTTGGTAAAAATAGTGATGACAATACAAACATCCCATGGCATCCTCTGCTCTGTTCTACTCACATTGGTCATCTTGAAATTCTCTGGACTTGTCACACTCCGTTTATTTATTTTTTAATCTTTTAAATTTATTTTTTTATTTTTATTTTCTTGGTCATACTCATTTTTATCCCTTTGCTTTAGCATGTGCTCTTTCTGCACTCTGAAAGCTACTAGCACTTATAATCTTGAGTTTTCCTACAGGTATCGACTTTTTTCTGAATCTAGTAGTCACTTTCATTGTATTGTTTCTGTTCCATAGATCCTCAAACAATCTGATCCACGCTCTCTATCTCTCTCTCTCTCTCCCTCCTCCTCTCCCTCTCCACCCAAACACATATACTGAAATAATACTATATGTATAGGTTTCTGCCTGTGCTGTTTTTCCACTTCATATTCTATCAAATTTCACCCCTAGATATCCTAGAGCACAGCATTGCATAGTAGTTAAGAGCTAAATATTGTGAATTAGAAGGTCCCAAGTTTGATTTCTGCCTTG
Organism: Vulpes lagopus; assembly: GCF_018345385.1. Lineage (NCBI taxonomy): Eukaryota > Metazoa > Chordata > Mammalia > Carnivora > Canidae > Vulpes > Vulpes lagopus. The sequence continues at coordinate 5,582,050 of NC_054832.1, read as the reverse complement.
GTTGTTTATTGACTATTTAGGTTTTAGGCAAGATTTTAAATGTCCTAGAGTTCAGTCTCTTAATATAAAGCAGAACAAATAGTACTTTGTCCTCATATTATGGAAAGAAGTAAATGAAATAATTAATCTAAAGCAGGGTTGCCATGTTTAGCAAATAAAACTAGAAGATGTCCAATTAAATTTGAATTTTAGATGAACAACAAATAAATTTTTACTATATGCATTGTGTTAGTTTCCTAGGGCTGCCATAACAAGTCACCACAAACTGGGAGGGTTAAAACAACAGAAACCTTTTCTCACAGTTACGGAGACCAGAATTTTGAAATTACATTGTCAGTAGGGTGGGTTATTGGGGGTCTCTGGTGGAGAGTCTCTTCTGTGCATCCCTCTTAGTTTTGGGTGGCTCCTGGCAATCCTTGCATGTCTTGTCTTGTAGGTGCATCACCCTACCCCTGCTTTCTTCTTCACAACGTCTTCTTCCTTCTTCCTCTTGTAAGGACACCTGACATTGGATTTAGAGCCCACCTGAAACCCACAATGATCTCATTTCAAGATCTTTAACCATAATTACATCTGTCAAGAGCCTTTTTTCCAATAAGGTCACTTCACAAATTCTGGGGATTAAGACTTAGACATATTTCTCTTTCTTAGGGACACAATTCCAGCCACTAAAGGTATGTATTGAATATTACATGATGCTTATACATATTAAATGTATCTGTTGCTTATCTGGAATGAAAATTTAACTGGGCTTCCTATATTTTCTCTGGTAACCCCAAATCTAATATTCTGAATTCACTACCTGACACATGGTAATAGCTAAAATGAATAAATGAATAAATAACTATTCAATTTTTCTCTGTAGAATTTGTTCCAGTAACTTCTAACTGCATAGTATCCACATATGTCAACTAAAATGAATAGGGTTGATATCACATTCTTCTGGCATTTTCGTGTTAATGTTTTAGAAAGCACTTAAATGAAATTTAACATTTGGGTCATTCATTGTTCATGTTAAAAACATTGCATTGTAACTTCTAATTGCTGGCATTAACTATCCTGCTTCAATATGCATAGAAAGTCCTTGCCTTTGAATATCTTAGACTTTAGTGAGAAAATATGCAAATATCTTTAAAAATACTTAGAATTCTGTTTAATCACTCATTCATTCACACTTCAATATAATAAATAATTAAAACTGATAAGAAATAATTCAGGCAAAGAAACTAAAATTTGGGAATAAGGTAGGCAATTATGTCTTTTTATAGAATACTTCCTAAACTGCTAATATTGTTATTAAAAATAAATCAAGAGAGAACACATAAGCAACAGAGAGAAAGTTCTTGATGCTCAAGATATTTTCCATAAATCTTAAAAATATTTCAGTTTTCCTTTGTAAGGGTCTTTGACAAAACTAACTAGGACATGTTACACAAGGCAAAATTCTTATGTAACCACCCATCCCACGGTTGCTAGCCTCCTTCTAATCCAGAACTTTAATTCTTATGTTACCATTTTTACAATGAACTAAAACTTGTAACTTTCTTCCCTTGCTCCTGTTAAAATGGTAACTAATTTATGTTTTTCTTGACTAACAAAATTCGTGATGTCTTTCTTGTTTCCCACCCCCCCTCCTCCGGGGCTTCTTTATAGACTCATTATTCAGATGCCCAAGTATCCCTAGTATTCTCTTGTACAACTGGAGTTTTAATTTAAAACCTCTCTGTATGGACGTGCATGTTTTATGTCAAAACATTAAAGAGAGACAGCTGGTGGTGAGGTGAAAGGAGTTCAGATGGGGTGAAACCAATAGATTCCTACAAAATAACTCATCATATTTTTAATAGCATGGCCAAGGAATAAAAATTGAATTCATATAAGTAAGAAATCACATTTTTCTGTTATTTAGATAACTGGAATCTTAGAGTATATTAATCCCAAATGGAAAAAAAAAGTCTGTAATATTTCCTAGTACATATTACATATGTATGTGTGTATAAAATATGCATGTGTGTGTATATAACGTTATATATCATATAAATGGGCTTCCAGGTTCACAGAGGTAGTTTGTGTTGAATACTTATAATTGTCTTTAACTAATCCACTGTTCACTCCCAACTCAATGGAAGAAATAGGTGAAGCTCACACATACCCAGGTCTTACCAAAAAGCTTAGTTGTTTTCCATAATCCCAGATTGAGAGTGAGCAAATAGAAAGTAAAAAGGTGGTAAATAAACAGATTTTAGGCTTTGATTTAAATTTTTATTTATTTTATTTTATTTATTTATGATAGGCACACAGTGAGAGAGAGAGAGAGAGAGAGAGAGAGAGAGAGAGAGGCAGAGACATAGGCAGAGGGAGAAGCAGGCTCCATGCACCGGGAGCCCAACATAGGATTCGATCCCGGGTCTCCAGGATCGCGCCCTGGGCCAAAGGCAGGCGCTAAACCACTGCACCACCCAGGGATCCCCTAGGCTTTGATTTAAATGTTCTCCCTGCATTTGGCAAAACAAAATAATAATATATAATAAAAATTCAATTTCTCTGGTAAAAGAACATTCCATTTTTCCCAGTGCCTCAAAGTCCTGCTGAAATGCCACATATTTTAGGGACTATCTCCTGTACTCACGTACCCAAATCATTCCTTGCCTATCCTTGGGCACCATGGGGTCACGCATATGCCTTTCTTGTGACACTCACTCACTATATTATAATCTCAACCTGTTTTCCTTTCTGAGTAAACTAGACAATCCTCTGGAACTGTGTATTACTTCCCTGTGTTTCCCCAGGGCTTAACCTAGTGCCTGTATAGAGTGGCCACCCAGGCAATAATAAAGTGATTTAAAAATTTTCAGCGCCCATATGCCTTCTTCAATTATTTGCTTAATAAAATCATCATTCATAGGCAACATGAATGTGCCTGTCCCACCATTGGCCTGATACTGGCATGCAGCCTTCAGGTGAAGATCTTCCAGACAAACATAAAAAGCCTCAGATCAATGGATCCATAGGTTAAACCTCTTGCATCAGGTGAATTTTCTCTAAATCCAGGCAACAAGTGCTGTCTTTCACTTCAGAAAATCCTCTTTCCAGTGGAAGAAAGGGCCAGGATTCAGAAATGAGATGATCTCAGTGTCAATCCAACTTTCCTATCAGAATAGCAACATAGAGTAAAAGTCAGGGGGATATGGGCTCTGTAATAACTTCTCTATATAGATGTGTAGACTTTATTTCTTTAAAGTTTTATCAAATATATCTGACAGACAATAAACTGCAAATATATAAACTGTACAATTTGATAAGATTTGACATATGTAGGGGCACCTGGATGGCTCAGTCAGTTAAGTGTCAGACTCTAGGTTGCAGCTCAGATCATGATCTCAGGGGTGTAAAATTGAGCTTCATGTTGGGCTCCTCACTCAACAGGGAGTCTGCTTGGGATTTTCTCTCTCCTTTTCCTTCTGTTCCTACCTCTGCCCCCACAATCTCTCTCTTTCTAAAATAAATAATTAAAATATTAAAAAAAAGATTCAGCATACATATACACTTGTGAAACCATTCATCATGATCACAATAAACATATTAATCAAGTTTCCTTGAACCTTGTCCATATATCCATGGATTTCTAACATGAAAAAAACAAAAAACAAAACAAACTTGTGACTACATATCAGAACCCAAACCCAGATATCTTACCCATATAGTTATGCATTTGAACGTACTTTACTTTCTCATATTTGCAGATTTCATCCTTACCTATTGTATGTCGTTCTTTATGAAGAATTCTAGAGATGATCTAAATAGATTTTGTAGTGTGACCTTGCCAGATGAAGAACTGATGCAGATCCCACAGCTCTGTGACACTATGATATTGTAATTCTATGATGTATGTTCTGTCAAAATAACTGTATACTAAAAATGAATAACAGATTATTCTTGGAAAATGATAAATATTTGAATATTGAAGATCACACTTCTAAATAACTCAATGGGACAAAAATGAATTAGAATATGTTTTGAATTTAAAGAAATTAAAGTATGATACATCAAGATTTTAGTTAATGTGATTTCAATACATTAAATAGCTACGTTGCAAAAGAAATAAATTCTCAAATCAGTCATCTAAGCTTCCACCTTAAGAAGAAACAAAATGAAGAGTAAATTAAACCCAAACCAATCAGAAGAGAGGAAATAATAAAATGAGAACAAAAATCCGTAAATTTAAAAACAGAAAAACAATAGAGAAAATTAATGAAATCCATTGGCTTTTGGACAAGAACATATTGATAAACCATTAACCAGACTGATGGAGAGAAAGCAAGGAGATAAGATCCACAGGCCCAATCTCAGGAATGAAAGTGAGAACAATCATAAAAAACTCACAGACATTAAGAGCCTAAGAGAGAAATATTATGGAAATATTATGCACATAATTTGGCAACTTATGAAATGGAAAAGAATTTCTGAAAAACAGGTACTGCCAAATCTCACTGAAGAAGAACTAAATAATATGACTACTGTCCTATCTATTAAAGACACTGAATGTGTGATTGAAACCTTTCCAACAATAAACCCTCCCAACAGTGAAAGTTCCAGATGGCTTTACTGGCAAATTTTACCATACATTTGTTGGTTGCGAACTCGGGGAGCTTCCCAGGTGAAATATGAAAGTGGCCCCCTACACAGAGAATAGAGAAAGATTGAGGAAGAGGCTGGCCACTCAGTTCACTAGGTGGCACTTTAAAAAAGCAAGAGGAAAAAATAAAATAAAATAAAATAAAATAAAAAAGCAAGAGGTCTTTCTTAAGAGGCTTACCTTGGTGCCTTTGCACCAAAGAGGAGATCTTTGCACCCACCCACAAGAATCTTAAAAGTGTATCAAGAGGCTTTAATGGGGTTCAGTCACATACACCACACAGATGATCTTAGTACCACATCCATCAATCTCTCAAGGCTGCATCCTTGAAAATGGCTCTTACTTGAAAATCATCCTTGAAAATGGCTCTTCCCATCCTTGAAAATGGGAATAAGGGTGGAGAAGGCAGGCCGTATACTCTAAGGACAGGGAAGGAAGTAATCCAATCCCTGCTTGCCTGGATTCAGCTTGTGGGTCAACTGGCAGTCATGTCCTCTCAGTGACTTCCTCCAACAACATTTAAGGAAGAAATTATACCAATTCTACACAAACTATTAAGAATTGTCCAAAGTGTCAAACATTTCAAACATTTGGACTGGTACTTGAGAACAATGAGAGACAGAGCATAGGTTGTCATCAAGTCATATTTTGTAATTAAGACCATCCATTGGCAAACATTTTGGGGTACCTCCATTTTAACTCTGTATTTATAAATGTATTTATACATTTTGACAAATATGCTTTTAATTTCAGTGGTAGGTTTATTGAAGCCTGTTCAATGCAATCACTATTATCCATTATGCAAGGAATTATTTGGTTTTGCAACAAAACCAATTCCAAGTATATATCTGCTCTGTTGATTTCTTAATTTAATAAGAACATTGCTTTTGCCATACACGGAGCTCCATCAAAATTCTCTGTATATTATCACCAGAGAAACAAGTGATTTGTATCTCCTTTTTGAAAAATTTGGATTGAGTTTGAAGACCACTCCTATTCATGTCATATTAATGTTTACCCTTCACATAATGAACTTCAGAAAGATTTACTTTGACTACATGAGTTGGATGACAAAAACAAAGAAACAAACCTACCAACCAACCAGTATTGGAATTAAACAGATACCAAATTTGAGACATCTAATGACAACAGTTTAAAACTATCATTTAACTGTCTGCAGAGATTTCTTCTGCTAATGTAGCCAGTGCATTAGTGATTATCTTTTACTTTTCATACTGCACAAAGAAACTTGGAGTGGAAAAATAAACAGCTTAATTTAGAATAATAGGTATTTCATCTACAATAAAAGCCCTGCTCCACACTGTGAGGAGTAAAAACAACCATATATGTGAAATTGTCATTTTTAGGCAGACTTGTAAAAATTACTTCTAATGGTTTAAGTAGATGCTGAGGCAGATTGATTTTTGTTGTTGTTGTTTTTATGTGGTCAACGCTTTTACGCTTGACTCTCACGATGGAAGGTAAATACCATCAAATATTTTGTGCAAGTTTCATATTCATCCTCTTTTTCATTGACAAACATAAAGGTAGCACTTGATTTTTTTTATTGTTGTTGTTGTTAAAATTTTCCCTCATTACTGCTGAAAGGGTTTATTTAAATTAAATATAGTTATAGGTACAAAAAATGGCAAAACTACTCTTCAGACTCTTCTCTATTAGGGATCAGCAACTTTCCTTGTAAAGGCCAGATATTTTAAGCTTTCAGGTCATATGGTCTTTGTCACAACAACTCAATTCTGCCTTTGCAATAAAAAAGAAGCCAGAGAATATATATATATAATTTGATTAAGGGAAAAACTTGCAACTAGCAAGTAAATAAGTTCTGGAGATCTAATGCACAGCATAGTGATTATAGCTTTTTTTTTTTTTTAAGACTTTATTTATTTGTGAGAAAGAGCACACAAGTGGGAGGAGGAACAGAGGGAGAGGGAAAAGTAGACTCCCCACTAAGCAGAGAGCCCTATATGGGGCTCTATCCCAGGACCCCAACATCAGGACCTGAGCCGAGGACAGATGCTTAACTGACTGAACCACCCAGGCACTCCATAGTGATTATTTATGGTTATCAATACTGTATTATAAACTTCAAAGTTGCTAAGAGACTAGATCTTACTTATTCTCACCATAAAAAAAAAAAAGAAATGGTAATTAAGTGGCATGATGGAAGTGTTAGTTAAAGCTACAGTGGTAATCATTGAGATATAAAAATGTATCAAAGTCCAGGTTGTACAACTTAAACAATGTTACATTTCACTTATATCACAATAAAAAAATTAAAAGCAGTAAGCATGGATGTCTTCCAATAGAACTTTATTTATAGACACTGAAATGTGATCTGTGTAATTATTGCATGTCATGAAATACTGTTCTTCCTTCGGTTTTTGCAACCATTCATAACCATAAAGGCCATTCTCTATTTTTTAAGTTTTTATTTAAATTCCAGTTATTTAACATACAGTGTAATCTTAGTTTCATGTGTGCAATATAGTGATTCAACACCTCCATTAAACAACTGGTGCTCATCACAGTGTACTCGGTAAAGGCCGTTCTTGGTTTGCAGGTGATACCAAAATTTTCAGGCCCTCAGATTTGGCTTATGCTTGATAATTCTCTCATCTCTCTACGATATACTCTCTAAATTGGACTTTTATTTCCCAGGATGTAATGTCCTAGGTAAATCTGGATGGATGATCCTGATAGTTATAGGTCAAATTTGACAACATCACACAGGAAAGATATAGTAAGCAAGCCAAGACTTTGGAAGCTTGGAATACCACATTATGATAGTGTCAGAGATGCCCCTAAGGACTAAGCAGTTTGGGAGAGATTTCCAGCAGGGGCAGGGAAAGATTGCTGCCAATAGATTTATCTGCAGGCTCAGAATGTAGATATGTGGGAGGTGGAGCAGGTGAGAGAGAACTGGGCCATCTGAGATATGACCAGTGGTTGCCACTGCTAAGGAAATGGTTTGTTTGACCTCATCATGTCTCTCAGAAATACAAAGGGAATTTTCATCTCAGACACTACTGCCCTCTGTCCAGTAGACATACACAGATGTCTATTTTTTTGGAAAGTTTTTCTAGTTCACTCCGTGGATTTTATTACTCCTTCTTCTGGCCTACTTCTACACTTTCACAGGTTATTGTACTCATGTTGGTCTCTCCAACTAGACTGAGCTCCTCCAAAATACGGGCAGTCCTCTATGTATCTCTGTAACTCTAGGACCTATGACAATGCTTGACACTGAGTTAAGAACTTCATAAGTATCTGTTGTGCAAAACCTAATTATAGCATGGATATGATTTTGCATTCTGCGTTTGTCACGCACTATTATAAGCATTTCATTTGGCTTTATTGTCTTCATAATTATAATTTCAGTGGCTGCAGGAAAGTTCATCAAGTTCGTGTGTCATAATTTGGTATATTATCTCTGCTTTGTACATTGAAGTTATCTTCGTATTTTTACTATTCATTAAGTATTTAATTAGATATTACTTTGTCTTTTTTTTGAGTTTGGAAATCTTGAAGGCATGCTTTGGATTACTGCTGTCTCTTAAAAAATTCTTATAATGGAATTCGACTGCTTTTCTGAGCCATTTTCTTGTCAATCAAAGAAATATTTAATATTTTAAGTAAGGATATGTGTATATGAAAAAAATACTATATAATATATAGAAATATATATATACAGGGGATCCTGAGTGCCTCAGTCAGTTAAGCATATGACTCTTAGTTTCATCTCAGGTCATGATCTCAGGGTTGTGAGATCAAGCCCCATGGTGGCCTCTTTGTTTAATGCTGAGTCTATTTAAGACTCTCTTTCCATCTCCCTCTGTCCCTCTTTCCCCCAAATAAATAAGCAAACCTTAAAAAAAAGTCATTTTTTTTTACAATTATAAGTAAATATAATATAAATTATGGATAGGAATATTTTTTTGAGGTATAATTGACACATAAGGCATATTTAACTATATACATGAATATAAAAGATGTTTATCATTTAATTTGGAAAAAAAATATTGGGAAAAGTAAGGCCTTATAATGAAGTTGGAAAAGTCCAAAGCAAAGGGTTCAATCTGCCCAAAATTTACTAAGAAAAACTGAGCATCATAGCTAGGAAAGAGTCTGTCTCTGGCCATACCACCTTGAGCACACTGGATTCTCCTCTGACCTCGGAAGCTAATTAGGGCCAGGCCTGGTTAGTGCTTGGATGGGAGATAGGAAAGAGTCTGTCATCTTGGGAACACAATCGTCACTAATTCTCACCTGGAAGTCAAGGGGCCAGCTGAGGGACATACACACAATTCTCTTTCTTTTCTAATCCATGTAATCCAAATATAGTTGGCTAGAATTTTAAATTGCTTATATGCAATTATCAGCTTTCAAAAATCATTATCAGGATTTATTTTTTAAGCAATGTTATTGAGGTATAATTTACATACAGTAAACCAAACATATTACATTGAAAATGTGCAATGGGATAAATATATATGCAGGAAACCATCATCACAATCCAGACCATGAACAACCCCTTCATCCCCGCCCCAAAAATACGTCCTTGAGTCTCCATGTTCTCTCTTTCTCTATACCCCCTCATAAAGACCACCACTTTCCTGCTGTTGGTCACTATGGATTAGTTTGATTTTTTTTAGAATTTTGTATAAATGGAGCCTTACATTATTATTCTTTTTATCTGGCTTACTGTGTGCTAGCAACTATAATAACCATGTTTATATTGTTACTGCGTCACTGATTTTAGAGAATGTCAAACTCTTTAGGTGAAACATGACAAGAGACAGGTTTGACATTTTGATATGAAAGTAAGAATCTTACCTGAATTATCCCATTTTATGGCTCTCCTATACTCAGACTATGGAGATGGTCTATGAGAACAGGAAAAAGTCTGACCATCTCTTATTCATATAGTTCTTATCCCAGTGCCTTGTATCTAGTCCTACAATGCATATTTGTGTTGATTTAAACCAAATTGATATGAACTGAATTTAGGGGAGTGGAGAGAGCCCTATCCAATAGCTCATGCATTCTCAGTTCAAGAAATGTGACACAGAAGAATAATCAGTCACATTGAGTAGTCTTGATTTCTCACAAGCCTGGAAACACGAGCTCAAAAGTTGGTCCCCAAAGAATGGGTCAGCACTCATTTATTTAGGTCATCATTCAAGTGATCCAGAATATTCTCCTAATTTTTTTCTTAATATCAACAGGTTTTTTTTTAATTGAACCCTAGAACTTTTGAGACCCTAAGACTATATTTGCATATCCAGGTTTCAGAAATCCTGGCATAGGGAAGATCAGCCTGAATCATATCAAAATACAAGAGTCCGAGTCCTGATTCTAAAATTTCTTATGTGTGGTCTTGTCAGGTACTTCTGAATTCCAATCACCTCATTTGGCAAATATGGATGATGGGAACCAATTCAGGGGGCTGTTCTGAGGATGGAATTAAGCCAGGAAATATGCATAAACATTAAGAAGAGTGTTTTGTATATTGTCTTTGATGGGTGTGAGTCTAACCAAGTGAGGAATGAGAGGGATTCTGAAAACAGGGGTAGGGGACCGGGAAGCGAGAGGGAACGTCATATGGTATAATTGTACCTATTTGTCTTATCTAACAGGATTATTTTGAGGCATAAATAGGATAATACATGTGACAGTCCTTTGTAATTGACTGCAGGTACAGCTACAACATTGTTAAGAGCATAGCAGGATATATATAGATATATATATATGTATACACATATATACATATACATACATATACATATAGTATCTAATTATATATGTATAATATCTAATTATATACATATATCTAATTATATCTAATTATATATGTATAATTAGATATTATATATATATAATTAGATATTACTTTGTCTTTTTTGAGTTTGGAAATCTTGAAGGCATATATATATATATATATATGTATATATATACATCTCCAGATGACTATCTGGGTGATTGGTTTTATTCGAATCCACCTTTTTGGAGCCAAGTACCTCTGGTTCCACTGAGAAGGGTTTCACAGCATCTGATTGACTGTATCCATTACACTCACGAGGGTCATCCCGACACATCACTTAACCTGAGGTCAGGCTGGAACTGACAAGAAGGAAAAGACTCTGGTTACCACCTGAGATGCTCAAGGCAGCTCTGGGTCTTCCCACCACCAGGAAGGGAGTCCGCTGCAGGTGACTTCCCCACAGTGCTCAGTCCTCAGCACAGCAGCTGTCCCTGACCAGAGGACCTTTGGTTCTTACGTGGCTGTCACAGGTGCTGACACAGCATCACCTGGGTGAAACAAACGGGTGTCAGAACTTCCCCTAGAGGATTTTTCAGTTTGCCAACACCTGTTGCCTCTCATTACGAGTGTCACAGCCCTCAGAGGGTCTTCTTTCAATGCATCACACTCTTGAAGTCATTTTCTGATGATCTTTTCTGCCAAGTCTTCCTTTGAAGGAAACAGCACAGGCAGTCAGCACAGCGATGGTCAGGCATGAGTCCTATGTTCTAGTCCTAGATCAGATTCATCAAAAAGGACTGAAGGAAAATCTTACACTGGTGAAATAGGCAGCAGAAATCTCATATATATGATAGTTCTACAAATGTTATATGGTGGAAAAGTAGGATATGTTTTTTGCCAAGGAGATATAAGTAGAATAATACAGATTTTTTTAGTCATAAAAAGCACTTTATTTACTATTACTTAACAAATAATATTGTTTTTGATAAATATTTTCTAAGAACTATAAAAGCAAATGTATAGCACTCTGTGATGGTGAGCGTCAAACAAAACAGAAACGGTTCCTATTCCCTTGAGACTTACATCCCAGTGACGAAGGCACAGATAAATCATACACACAGGTGCACACACACATAAATGTAAATAATGAATGAATAATTTTGAGGGGTTCATGACCCCCCACCAAGTTTTTTTTAAATACGTTAGTCTCTACACAAGAAAATTAAACACCTTACTTGAACTAAACAAAGATTTATGGTCAAATTCTAGGAGCAGAGTCTGGAGCTACGATTCTTCTCTACTTTCTCATTTCTCTTCCTGTGGAAGCAGTCCGTTCTGTGTTGTTCCCCAAGCTTGGGGAGAGATACACCATATTAAAGGTCCCACAGTTCTTTTGGTCAGAGATGATCAGGTTTGACCAGGCATTTAGTAGGAGTAGGAGATGGGAATACCCAGGTACACCTGGGCAGGGCTGGTATTTAGAGCTACTGGTGTTTGTGTGCCTAGAGGGAAAGTAGGAGGAATCGGAGGAAATGGAGTCAGGTTCCAACAAATCCTTTCTGACTTTGCTTTAAGATCTAGGCAGATACATCCACCTCCAACACATCCAACCACCCCACCGCATTCAAAACACTGATGGGTTTCCAAGGCATTGTTGGGTTTCCAGGTAGATTAAGGATAGAAACTATGGTAGAGCATCACATTGAGACAACTCCTGTTGTGGTCTTCCAGATTGGAAAAAAATAAGTAGCAGCCCAAGATCTTCAAAAATTTCTAGAAATGGCTGAGTACAGCAGCCTAGGCAATATCGTCGGTACTCACTTCCTTCTCTTTATATGTCTTGCTGTGATTTCTTCTGGGTCGACTTCATGTTGAGGCAGGTCCTTGGGGACAGACTTCCAAGATTAATTTGGTTAAAAAATCAAAATAAGTAAAAGACGAGGAATGGAGAGAAATACTGAGAGACAGAGAGATAGAGACGGACAGACAAAGAGACATACCTCCTTGAATCTTGAACACTTGGCAATCTGGCTATAGGATCAACACCGTTAATATCATTTCAAGGTTGTTGTATGACCAGAATGAAGCCATGCCTGGACAAGTCTCTGGTATTACATTTCATACACACTTACTGTATGTTCATTAGCTGAATCTAAATTCTATGAATGCTGGTTTAGAAATCAAAATACCTTTCTTCATATTCTAGTACCTTTCCCTTTACAGGCATAAGAAATAATAATAAATGACCCCTGGACTTCCAGAATCTACCAAGAAAAAGCTGTGTGAGCTGCTGCCAGTGTAGCTTCTAGCTAGGGTCACTCTAGCTCTTTTCTCTACCAGTATCTGTTCCAATTATTCTATGCTGAAAACTTCTAAGTGGAGTAGGATAACAATAATCAAATCTGGAATCATATATTCATGGTATTGTTTCTGGGTCATCCATTTCCTGTCTTGGTGACTTTAAACAAATTATTGATTCTTCTGAGCACATTTCTTTAATCAGTACAATGAGGACAACATTATGTACTTCATCAGTTATTTGGGAGAACTGATTTTGAGAATGTAATACAGTGACTGGCATATAGTAGTTTCTATATAAATGGGTGTTATATATAAATCTAAATGACAAGGTGGCATAAAGCCTGTCTCTCTAATTTTCTCACTTACTTTGATTCAATTAATTTGCATAGCTTATGATGCTACATTCCCAAAGGTTGATTAAGAATCTTTAAGTATCTATACCTTCCTTTAACATTTGCTAAACAATTTGTTAATTATGCCATTTTAAATGAGCCTGCATTTCATGAATTGTAATCTAGTTCAGGACGATACAGTGCAAGGTTGATAAAAACATTTTTTTGGAGAAATTAAATTCTGGTTTTAATGAAGAGACACACTGAAGTGAGTTGATCTCCAATCGCCATCCCTGTGATTGTCGTTATGTACTTATTTTGAATTCCAATAAAGTTGATTCATCATAGATTGGGAAGCTCTTGAGTATAGTGGTCAAGAAAACAGGTCCTGATATTAGCCTTGCTGTGTTCACATTCTACCATTGCTACTTAGTATTTCTGAAACTCTTAATATTTCTGCCATAATCGTGAGCAAGTTGACCATGAAGTTTTTATAAATAAGCTTTCCGCAGCTTCAGTTAGATGCCGTAGCTTTCTACTCTTCTTCTGATAAATATCTTTGCGAGGAATATTGTGCTTTGTGGGGAAAAAACAAACAAACAGAATTTTATCTGTATTTCTATCTTGCCAGTAGGCCGGAAACTACCAGAAGGGATGACTATCTCCTAGACTATCACAGAGGAGGCACTCGGTAAATAATTATTGAATAAATGAATGTACATTACAGTTGAAAATATTAATGATAATACATAGCAGTAACTGTAGTTGAGCAGTAAAATTATAGTGGTAGTAATAATAATAATGTAAGACAATTAACATTTAATTAGTGCTAAACACTTATAATTTCCTAAGCACTATTCTAAGGGCCTTATATTTTTTAATCATATCCCCATTACAACAGCTCTATGAAGCATTTGCCTATTTCATTTTATAGATAAGGAATCTGATACAAAGGAAACTTTATAACCTGCCTGAGATCACACAACTAGTGAGTAGTGAAGCTAGGGTCAAAATATGTATGACCTCAATTTTCTGAGGATCCTCAAATGTCCAAGGGCCTGTTTAGTGTTAGGGGTGTGTGTCTGAGTTTCTCAGCCTCAGCGGTCTCCAGTGAGGATGTTGGACTCCATCATCTCTAGAATGCAGTCCATCTCTGGCCCCATGACTCTTTCCTTTACTCCCTCCTGCATCTCTGTGATCCACAGGCTACCCAACCACATCTCTTGCCTACTCCCTTTGCAGTCATCTTCATTGTGGGTTGTCATCTTGGGTCCCTTGGGCTCGGACTCCTGTGTCAGTGTGAGTGTGCTGCTGTTGAACTTGATCCTGCATGTTGCTTCCACCCAAACTTGAGGGTAAATCAACTGCAGTCAAGGGGATAATTAGCTGCTGATTACTGCTGATCTATTAATTGGGAAGTGCTGTAGGCCCTATTTAGAGTGATCTGACTAATGAAATCACAGTATCTTTAATCAAGGATTCAGTGATACTTCTAGCTAGAGGATAGAAATTGGATATATCTCACTGGTGAAAATACTACTCCCCCTCCACCATGATGTTTGCTGGATGAGGCCTCCCCATCCAAACTCCTGGCCTCAGTATCCTGCAATTGCTGGTATGTTTGCTTGATTGTATCTGCCACTAGACTGTCAGCATATAAGGGTGGGTACTCTTGAGTCCCCAGGATCACTGCCTCGTGCATGATAAGTACTCAAGAGACACAGGTAGAATGAATAAGTGCACTACTCTAAGCTGCAGGTTTTGCATTTTGTGCAAGGAAGAAAATAACAGCTACTTTGTTGCATTATTAAATGTATTTCAGAGAACATATATAATGAGCCTGGCCTGCCATCATATAAGAAGAGAAGAAGAGAAGAAGACGTCAAAAGAGAAATGCTCTTCATATCATGATTATGTCTTAGGAAGAAAGTGTTATAGCACAGATAAATGAAAGAATAAATTACTGAATGAAAGACAAAATCCATTAATTCAGGGATGACCTATGAGTCTGATGTTCCTGGTTACTGCAAATATTGACTGTAATAGATTATGTGTTCCTTTCCTCATAAAACTTACCACCTTATTCTTATCTTAGCTATGATAATGTAACACTTTACTTCTTTAATTTTTGTTCCCCCTTGAGGAGGCATAATGTATAGTGTTTTGTTTTGTTTTTTGACCCTATGTTAGTTACTAATTTAGGTTCCTCAACACAAATAGTTTTTGAGAAGCTGGTATAGGTAGGCCTGAGGTAATCTGTTTTACTTGCATCCTGAGAGAGAAGCTAATATTCTGGCTATAGAGTGTTGGTTGTTTCCACCTTCATCCCACCTGCTTGTAGTTGCAAAAGTTAAAAACTTAAAAAATGATATTTCACAGACTGCCTTTAACCTGGATTCTGGGTATAAAATAATTTTTACCACCTAAGTACACTTATGTGACATTTGACAAGCAGAGCTGGGCAAAGACCACGTTTCAGCATGATTGTATTTTTTCTGACACCAAGCAGAAATGGAGACTATTATTCCCATTTTACAGATTCCAAACCTATGTCTCTCAGACATCAATACACATGTCCAAAGTCACATGGAAGTGAGTGGAAGAGGCAACATGTGAAACTAGAGCTGTCTCTCCTTTTACTGGTCCTTTCTTCTATATGTCTACACCAAAATGCCATGTTGGAAAAACAGTGTGTAATATTATAATTATCTTTCATCTTTCCGTAAGAGATAGACAAACATATATATGTAGAAGTTCCAAGCAGAAAGCATTTACAAAATTGGTAAACTAAGGAAAATATCAGGGAAGGTAATATCCTTGAAGAATTTATAGTTGTAGAGATAAAAACATAGGAGCACAGTTACCAGGTATGAAAACATGGACAGAGACATGAGATGAACACCAGCTCTTCTAAGGTTGTACATGGGAGGAGCCACTGGGCTACCAATAGGAAGAGCGGCAGGCATCACACAGTTGTTTTGGTTTGCTCGACCTCCATGACAAAGAGCCACCAATGGTGGCAGGTGAGGAGGAGCCTAAACAGAAAGGTATTTTCTCACAATTCTGAAGACCAGAAGTCTGGCATGAAGGTGTTAGCTGGGTTGGATTTTGCCTGAGGCTTTTCTCCTTGGCTTGTGCATGGCTGTCTTCTTCATTTGGTCTTACTTCTGTGTGTCTCTGTGCCCTAATTGCCTCTTCTTATAAAGATGCCAATCATTGGAGTGGGGTCCACCCTAAAGACCACATATTAACATAATTACATTTTTAAAGACCCTGTCTCCAAGTACAATTACATTCTGAGGTTAGTGGAGTTAGGACTTCAACATATGAAAGATTCAAGGTGTGTTAACTAGTTTCTAAGAGAGAAGAAATGAGAAGTGGCAAATAGCTTCATATATGCATGTATGTCTTAATATAGATGAAGAATTTAAAATAACTTCATAATGACCATATGTTTCTCCTTTTGGAGCAGTAGTTCTCAACAGGAGTGATTTTGTCCCCTCTGAACTATTTGGCAGTTTGGTGACATTTTTTGGTGTCACAACTGAGAGTCTACTAATGGAATCTGCTGATAGGGATCAGGGATACTTCTAATTTTTCTATAATACACTGGACAGCCCCTCCAACAAGGGGTTATTTGAGCCAAAATAGGAATAGTGCTGAGATAAGAAGCCCTTTTTCCTAGCATTTAAGCATGGTTATTTTGAACTAATCTGTATTGAACTGCTATTGAAGTAGTTCTTAAATTTTGTTTCTAAGAATTACTAATTAAATAGTTTAAAAATGTAATTTGACAATCTTCATTCCAAAAAATGTCATTATACTGTGGTGGTTTTTGTTGGGCCCAGGTATCTACATTAAACACACACACACACACACACGCACACGCACACGCACACACAAACAGAAACATATAACCGACCCCAAATGATTCTAGTATAAATAACCCATGGATCTTACTTTGAAAAATAGTGCAGGAAGAAATATAATATGAATAAGACTGTATACAGCACATTCTTCTCATATATCATAATTATTTATCTATCTCCCATTCTGAAATGCTAAACCAACTGTCTCCTATTTATGAAGAACTTCTAACTTTTCAGACACCAAAAGGTTGCTGAAATAGATTGGTAAAGTGCTTGGAGAAAACCCCAACCCTTCTAATTCTTAAAGGCGATCAAGTGGTCTAGTAGGTCACAGTACATGTGGAACATGAGTGTAGTGGGTTCAACTTCATTTCCTACTTCTGCGTCCTATCAGTCCCTAGAACTGTCTTCTATACAAGAGCCCCTTGTTGTCAGCTTCTCACTTCTTCCTTAACAGGCCCAATGTGTGGAATATGTGTCTTATATCTATACTCTTGTAGACCTAGAACACGTATCCCTGGACACAAGCATAGCAACATTCTCTTCTATTAAGTCTTGTCAATAGGCAAGGTATTTGTGTGTCTCTCTTCTAGAAGAGTCCCCACCCATTAAAGAGTTCATACCTCCAGAATATCATAAAATTCACAAACAGTATATTCCATAACCATCATAATTGTAATTCTAGTGGCTGCATAATTGTTTATCCAGTTGACTAAACAACACTTACTTAATATTTATTTATCATTTTGATTTTCAATAAAATAGAAAAATAATAAATGTTTTGAGTGTATTCCTTTTTTCCTCTTAATTTATTTTCTCTTAAGATACAATCCTAAAAATTAATCAGATCAAAATGTGACCTGTAATTGATTTAAAAATAAAATCACTTACCTTACTCTCAGCCCTCCAACTTAACAATGACTCAGTGGTGGAGAGAGAAGTATATTAATCTCTAAATTGCATAATTCTATTGCAAATGTTTTCCACAATCTTCTTCTCTCCCTGTGTTGTCTGGATGCCTGGCAATAAATCCCAGGGTAAGAGATATTATAAGAAAAAACATCTTTTCTCCAAAAATGCTAGTTGGATTCAGTGAAGGTAAAAATCTTTCATGACCAAGAGACTATCTCATCAACTTTTTGTTCATTCATCAAAAAATGGTTATGAAATTATGGATGGCTATTTTTATACTTTCAATGTGGTTACTATTTTTTCTAATTTTCTATATAAATATTATCTATTATTTGTTATTTGTCAAAAGATTTGATATTCTTACCATGAAATAATTAACTATCAGCCTATAGAACCATTATTTAGACCAAACTGGTTGGCCAGGTTCATGGAGGCAGGATATGGGTGAGGGCAGAGGGTAGCTGGTATTGAGAGCTATTATTTCCATTTGGCCCATCAAGAACAAATGTGTAGATAGTTCACAAACTTTGCCAACAGTCACACAAATAATTGCTGAAGGAATCAAGGATCCAAAGGCCTTGCTTCAAAGAAGGAAACTCCCCTCCCCACACCTCCTCCATCCTTTGCAAAATACAGAAAGAGAGAGGAGGGGTGAAGGGGGAGGACGATTTCTCTCATTAAAGATGAAGTTTCCCCATCGCTATATTATGACATGCTGCTAGGGTTTTTCACATCAGGCCAGCAGGCCTAGAGACATAATTTGAGCTTGGGCTGGAGGTGCTGGAGGCTTATACAGATACTTGGGCAAGCTTGTTTAAGATCTTGCTTTCATATTACTTTTAATATCTTTGCATCCTACTCTTAGAAACCAGCAGGTCCAGAGAAGTGTGCTAGAGAAGTAACTGCTCCTCTCAGGCAAATGCAGCTCCATAGCTGAATATTTGGGGTTTGACCCCTGGGAAGTGCTGTCTGGCTAGAATTTCATAGAACACAATGACATTGATTCTGCCCGAGATTTCAATCAGGATGTAGGAGGGAACAAAGATGAGGTTGCATTCTGGTAAATGCAATAAATACAAAACACCAAGATGCAGAGTGTGCAGGTAGCAGAGGGGAGGGGGTGCCTCAACAGAACAGGCTTCTTGGAATCCCTGGTGTCTGGGATTGTACTGAAGGTGGAGAGAAGTTGTCTGGATAGACAGGGTATAGAGAGAGTCTTGCCTGAGTGAGGATGAGGCGTCTGGACAGGTGAGCACCAGTGAGGCGCCATGCTGTTAGTGCACTACAGATGGGTAGGGTCCAGTGGAGCAGGTGAACCAGGGTTCCCAGTCGGTGAAAACCCAGTGCTGCTGAGGCACTTTCTTTTCTTTTCATATATCTTTCCCCTTCATTTGAATTTCTAGCTATTTACAAAACTTCTTTCTAATTTCAGTTGCTTTTGCAATCTTTCTGGTAGCATAGCTTTGGTGCTTCACAATCCAAACAGAATCAGAAACTTATGGGTTATGAGTGCTGTCTAAACTGCATTTGTATATATATATATATATATATATATATATATATTTGTATCCAGTGCTCTGCTATCCTCTTTATATTGCTGTACTGCTAACCAAGGGAATATCCTTCCCTTTCCTGAACACCAGGAAACTGAAGTGGGAGCTCTAACAGACACAACGGGCTCTGGACAGAGCAGTCCCATGTACCACTCTACGGTGGAGATTGGAGAAAAGGGGGAAAATACAGAAGACAGATAATGAAACATCGTTTTCTCAGTCTTAGGAATTTCAGGGTTTGAAAGTGAAAGCCAGCAGGCCTTTACAAAGAAAAACACTAGGGGGAATGATTCCATTCTTCATATCTTATAATCTCATTCTAAAAGAGTGACAGTTGCAAGTTCTCTTTAGCAGTAGTTACCTTTCTCTGATTCCTGTCTCCAACCTTGACAATCAGTCTCTGGCCAGGTTTATATCCATATCTGCATTCCAACCCCTGGACAGAAAGCCCTTCTGCATTCAGTGTTAAGCTTGTCTCTGAGAGGAGTATCTTGCCATAGCATCTGTGTTTCGAATCTTACTTCTTCAGAGAGGTGGATAATCGTTGGATATTAGATTGCATTCATAAGTAGATTGTATGCTCTCTTTTTTAACAGATTTGATAATATTTTGTGCAAGTGGGGAAAATTGTTATGAAAATAGAAATAAACTTATGAAAATAGCAGGAGACAATATAGGGTATGAGCTGACATCAAATGAGAATCTTTAAGTAGCCTGATGAATATGAGTTTTTTACTCTTGCCCCTAATCAGTGAGACAGCCATGGGTTTGAATCTCAGCTTGCTGTTTAATTAGGCAAATTAACCTTCTTGTTTTTTAAGCAACCTGTGCTTTCTTTCATCCTCCCACTCTGCATTTTTAGTTTCAGGCTATGTGTCTGCTTCGCCCACCAGACTGTGAGCTTGTAAGGAGAGGAATGGTGTTCCAATCATCTTGTAACTCCTCCACCCCGCTCAATTCCTGCTCAAGAATATCCACATGATATATGCTCCACAAATAAGCAAACCTATCCTACTGTGTTCCCCTCGTTTCACTTTAGATATATGAAAAAGGTATTGATCCAGTTCTTCAATGTTATTGAATACTTTCTTCTTCCCATCCACACCAGGAAATACTGGTTGGCATAGTTACTCAGGAATCTTTAAAGAGAGAAGAATTTCACCTAACTCTTAACATTGTGTTAGTAGCTCAAGGGTAACAATGATTAGGCACATGTGGCATTCTCATCTCAATCAGGAAGGATAAAGTTGTGGATAAGGAAGTTGTTCTGCTCTTTGGAAATTTGAGATAATAACATAATTTAGAGTTCGTCATAAATATTGATAGAGACTGCCAAGCAGAACTGATGGAATTGATTTTTGACACTAGTGATCTGGTCCCTAAATTTGCAGTCATTATTTAGTATCAGGAGATCTGTTTACCCTCCACAGTGTTTATCATCAACTTCAATTTTTATTCCAGCAAAGTCTGAGTACTTCATCTTAATTGGTACGGATGAAGCAAATGACACAAGGGGGCTAGCTTGATTTTGCATCATCAAATGGCTCTGTTGAAATTTTTAAACCTCTTTTTTATAATTATAAAGTGTTAATACAGAAGGGATATGTATTTTAAGTATAAAATACATATTTATGTATATATATGAAAATATGTAATCTTTTGTTTAATTATCAAGAACAGCATCTATTCAATGATAGGCAAACTGCTTCTCGGAAGATTCCCAGTTCAATAGGATATAGCTTTGGCTTTAGGATATAGCTTTGGCTTTAGAGGAACTTACAGACTAGTCGGGCTGACATATATTTAAAGCAATGATGGCAAAGGAGTGTGGATAAAAGCTTTGGTGACCAGCTGTATAAGACTCCGGGATCACACAAATGCATTGGTCAACTATGCTCAGGGGAAGGGAGATCAATAAGCTTCACAGAGAAAAAGCTGCTGAGACTTCAGAATCAGGAGATGATGTTCAAGCTGTACAAAGAGTCTAGGACACTTCAAGAAGAGAAATGAGTGTTTGCAGCTCCAAAAATTAGAAAAGCATGAGTGTTCTTGGAAGTCTAAGTAAGTGAAGTAACTAGAGCATAGGATATATGTAGACAAGCAAATGTAATTATGGAAGGAGATAGGGTACAGCTCATAAAGGGATTTGAAAAAGACACAGATGAATTTCAGTTATATATAAAGAGGATCTGTGCCTGGGGCACCTGGGTGGCTCAGTTGGTTAATCATCTGACTTTGGCTCAGGTCATGATCTCTCTCGACCCCCATGTTGGGCTCCCTGCTCAGTGGGGAATCTGCTTCTCTCTCTCCTTGTGCCCCTTCCCCACTCATGCTCTCTTTGCTACACCCTCTCAAAAAAATAAAATGAAATAAAATCTTAAAAAAAAATAGCTGTCTTTTTTTTTTTTTTGCTTTCATGTGGAAAGAATGAATCCCCTATCTCTTAAATACAATAGAAACACTGAAAGAAACACTAAAGTTTTTAAATACAGAGGTTCTTGGTCAATGAAGATTTTCATATAAGTATGTTCAATTAGCTTTACTAAATTCCTATACCTGACCCAGCCTGAACTTAGCTGATTGGACAACCATAACGTGGTCATAGACAATGAGAATGTATTGAGCACATTATTAATCACTGAGAGAACAGAATCTGGTTTTCTGGTCTTGGGCTTCGAATGTACCTTGCTACTAATTAAAAGTAAAAAGATGAATAATTCACACAGAGGTTGCAAAATTGCAATGAAAAGGTTACCATTTCATTGGCTGTGCAGTTTTAAAAAATCATTTTCCAACATTTAAGAATTAGGAAATTTAATAGACAACCTGGTATTAGGCTTCTCTTAGAAAAATTCATGGTAAAATGGTAGCAGATGCCTTCTGGCAACAGTGATA
Organism: Vulpes lagopus; assembly: GCF_018345385.1. Lineage (NCBI taxonomy): Eukaryota > Metazoa > Chordata > Mammalia > Carnivora > Canidae > Vulpes > Vulpes lagopus. Next base: position 5,559,770 of record NC_054832.1, on the reverse strand, counting down.
GAGAAATCCAATGGAACTGCCAATGATTGTTCTAGTTTGCCACTATCTCTTCCACATCCTGTGGAAAATTCCATGCTCAGATGAGTGTCAACTGTCACTTATCATCACTGATGCTTAATTGATTCTTTTAATTTAGATTTGAAAGTTGTAAGTTGCTGAACTCAGCCCTCTATCAAATGGAGTGGGGGGAGAAAGTTCTAGATCTGCTTATATATATATATTTTTTTTTTAAATAGCATCTTAGGGGCCCCTGGGTGGTTCAGTGGTTGAGTGTCTGCCTTAGGCTCAGGTCATGATCCCAGGGTCCTGGGATTGAGTCCCACACTGGGCTCCCTGCAAGGAGTCTGCTTCTCCCTCTGCCTGTGTCTCTACCTCTCTCTGTGTCTCTCAGTCTCATGAAAAAATAAATAAAATCTTAATAAAAATAAAAATAAAAATGGTATCCTGTATATATCTTTCTTAAAGTGAGAAAGACTTCTCAGATCTAAACATATGACCCAAGTGCTCATCTGCTCATGGAATAAACATACGATAAAGTTGTGAGTGGCACTCTGATTCATTCCTTTCCATCCTTACTCACTGCGGGAATTGATATGATTAATCGAAACTCTCTGGTGTCCATCTCCACCTTTGGCCCCAGGTTTAGTCATATGCACCTGTTCCCTGTCTTGCCTGCAGAACTCTCTGGGCATACTTCTACCACCACAGAGCTCTAAGCCATAGTTCTCACAGAAAAGAGCAAGGAACTACCACATTGACCTTTAGCAAGTTGGTACATTTTTCTTGTGTTTGGTTTTTCTGTCTTTAAAATACAAATAAAAGTCCTACTTCATTCATTTCATGGCATGACTTTTAAACACCTAGAATGTTGATAAGTGAGTAGGATTTTTTTTTTTATTTTTAGAGAATCCTTCATTCCCTCTTTTTATATTTTGTCTAATTAGTTAAGACAACATACATCAGGTTTTAATGATCAAATGTAAAGATTCTTGAGGGTCTTACTGATAAAATATGGCTACTATTTGTGGGAGTAACTTACTGATCACCTTAGGACTGTTAAGTATTCCTTAGATATTATTACATTTAATTTACCAAAATAAACACATGCAGATGAGGAAAGGGAGACCTAAGAGTCAATAGTTAATTTAAAATTCTACTTCCAAGGGCGCCTGGGTGGCTCAGTCGGTTGAGCATCTAACTCTTGGTTTTGGCTCAGGGCATGATCTCAGGGATGGATCCCTGCATCAGGCTCTGCACTGAGCATGGAGCTGGCTTAAGATTCTCCTGCTCCCTCTGCCCCACCCAACCCCAATTGCATGCACACTCTCTCTCAAAAGAATAAAATAAAATAAAATAAATTCATTAATTAAATACAATTCTACATTTTTTTCTGTTGTAAGTCTTGTAGTCTTTCATTTACATCGAAAGTGTCCCTAACACAGAACTAGTAAATAGTAGGTCAGGACTTGAGTCAAATATGAATGCATTAGCCATAAGGGTAGAAACTGATTTTACACTTTTTTATGTCTTGTTTGTCTATTAAATATAAAAATCTACTATATGAATAAAGAATAATGAGTACATAGGCTACATATATAAAACATAAAAATATCTACATATTATGTACAAATGCATTATAAAACTCACTATAACTTTTTGGCAGGCATTCTAGAATCTCTAAATTTATAATTTAGAAACATAGCTAAGGAAACATTTATCGTGTTTTATATATTATGTCAGTAGTACAGTCTTAATATCTCCTTTGTTCACATAATTGTGAGTATAAAAATACAATTTCAAACTCATTGAAGGCTTCCAGCTAACATAATCCTACATTAACAAGTTGCAATAACCATCATTTACTTAGACACCACAAAAAATGATGTATGGCATGAGATAATTTAAATGCATTTTCCTTATTAATATTTGAAGTTTTCCTATGAAATTACCATATGATGCTTGTCTGTTCATCCTTGTTTTACATAAAGGAAACTGAAGTTCAGAAAAGTTGGCCCATTACCCAAAGTCTCACAGGTAAAAACTTTTGGAATTATATTTTCATCCCAGGTATCTGACTCCAAAGATGTGCTGTCTCCACTTCAATGCATGCATTGTCTGCATCAATGAATGCCACCGATCCATCTCCCCAGGATGGCAAACTTCCACTATATGATATAGATGTGTTGCGTGTCATGTCCAAGTATGAATGGGAGACCAGTGTTTAAATAAACAATCTTGGTCAAGCTAGTCCCAAAGAAAGATTTGATTCTGGAAAAAGAGATTTTCTAGTATACCTTGAAGATTGTTTTCTGCACGTTTCTACTCCGTCAACCCACTTTCCAGCTCATGGGCTCTCAGATTATCAGACCAGAGGAAGGTTGTGACAATAAGTCCTGATATACCTGTCTGATCAGAGCCAGAGCAATGAAGCAAGCTGACATTAAACTCCCCTTCTTCCTGCCTTCTATCTTCACCTGAAAATTCCCAGCTCAATTTAACTGAAGGCAGTGCTGGGAGACTAAAGGCCAGGACCCCAGTAACTCAATGCACGATATGAAGGATGGCAGATCTTTGATGGATTGTACAAATGAAACAGTGCTCTTTGAATGCCCAGCCTTGCAGAATGGCAGGGGAGGGATGGCTCTAGCCCAACCGTGGCTTGATGAAACTGGAGCAACCACAAGCAGTGATGAAAGAGGGCAAGGCTGAGATTAACCATAGGTGGCATTTCACAACCTGGACCTTAAGACATGAGTGATGCCTGCCCACGTGGCCATACAGACTTGCACAAAACGAGCACCGGTCAGTGCTCTCCTCAGATCCAGCATCCTTCTCTCCTCAGTGCAGACGAAAGTATCTGCCTCTGAGAATCACTGGGATAAGATGAAGTATTTGCTTTGTCATGTCCAGTTTAATAAACAGACTATAGCATCTGACCTTTAAACGGTAGATAACATCATGGTTGGATTATATGATACGTGATATAGTGTCACATAATGATAACGAGGACAAAGTGCCAATTCTGGGAGAATTAGATGGAATAGTCCAATATGGTGGGCGGCCACATACCAACAAAATGCAGCAGAGAAAGAGCAAAGAGAAGAATTGTATGGGGGTTGAGAACTAGGACTCAGGAGTCAGCCACATCTTATATTCGCCATTTAACAGCTGAATGATCCTCATTTAGTTTTTTAAAGTGTAAGCCTCAGTTTTCCCTGAGGGCACAATAATTATTATTGTATTGGGCACAATAATAATTTTATCTCAGAGATTTTAAGCAAGAATATATATTTTTGATAAGTTTAATTTTTTAAAATTGGTGTGAACAACTTAATTTGATGTCCAACACACATTGAACCTTCAATCAATATTAGATACTACCATTATTATTATTTATTAAGAACCACACAATGCCTGACACTTGCTGATAATATCTAACCTATTTCTCTCCATTCTCTAGATCCCTAAATGCATGCTTTTCTCTAAACCAAGATAATTTACTTATTCCAAGGTGGCTGGCTTCCTCCAGAAAATAAGCATTCTGGGAGAAATTGGAAGAAAACTGTAAGACTTCTTATTGTCTTGTTGAGAAATCCCAGAATATCATAGGTCTTGCACTCCATTGGCCAAACCATCATTAAGACCTGCCCAAGTTTAAGAAGATGGAAAGTATACTCCACTCTTTTTTTTTTAATTTTTATTTATTTACGATAGTCACAGAGAGAGAGTGAGAGAGAGAGAGAGAGAGAGAGAGGCAGAGACATAGGCAGAGGGAGAAGCAGGCTCCATGCACCGAGAACCCTATGTGGGATTCGATCCCGGGTCTCCGGGATCGCGCCCTGGGCCAAAGGCAGGTGCCAAACCGTGGCGCCACCCAGGGATCCCAGTATACTCCACTCTTAATGAGAGTGGTAGCAATAATTTAAGCAATAAATAACATCGCAAGGAGTAAATACATAGTTAAAAGCTTGAAGGAATTATTATTATTATTATTATTATTATTATTATTATTATTATTATTTTGTACTTCTAGAGGCTGAAAGTCTGAGGTCAGGGTGCCGGTCAAGTTCTGGTGATGACCTCTTCTTCTTTGGCAGATGTCTACCTTCTCATTGTGTCCTCACATGGCCTTTCCTCGGGATATGTACATGGAGACTGAAGTCTCTCTCTCCCTCTTCCTAGAAGGACACCAGTCCTACCAGATAAGAACCCATACTTGTGATTTCATTTACCCCTAATTATCTCCTTGGAGACCCTATCTTCAATTAGAGCCACACTGGGGGGTTAAGGCTTCAATATGTGAGTTTGGGGAAGGAGGGCACAATTCAATCCATAGCAAAAGCAGAGAAAATAAACAAGATCCACATGACATCTGCTATGCACCTGATTCCAGCCATGCCTGAAACTAATCTACTCAGTCACACCTCAGTAATTGAGAACCCATAAACCATGTTTTGTTTTATATATGACAGTTTTGATCAGATCTTCTTTTCTCTGTAACAGAACATGCCCTTGTTGATAGGACTGCCAATTATTTAGTGCCACATTACAAGGTTGCCAAAGGCAGGAAGGGGATTTATAAGGAATTAGAGTCCTGAAAGAGAAGCACAGGCAGGTTATGATAACATCAGGTTTGCAGGATCTGAGGACTTAAGGTATAACATGACTTAGTTCCCACAGGTAGTCTCTTGCTAGCTTGAGGATACCTTTAGAAAACAAGATATGAACTTTTAAATTTACTGTAGAGAATCTTAAAACCATTGTTCATTATCTGAGAAACAAAAGCAAAGACATGCCACAATGGAATCAAAACCTTCTGGAATGTAACATAGATGCCACTTAGAGACTCTTCAGTTTGATTAGATATGCATTTATTCACGCGAGTGATTATTTCACTTCCGTCTCCTTAGGGAAGACACAAAAAACAACCAATGACCGGAGAGACGGAGCAATTTTTGCATCCTGGAATACAAAAACAGTAGCTTTCACAATAAAGATCTTGGCTTGTCGTATTTAACAGGGGCATGATGTCTCCTGTTTTTCAGAAACCAGCAACTCCGTACTTATTACAGCTCCATCCTCCCTCTGACTATTCACTTCAAAGGAAGGACAGGCAGGGTGAATCAATGGCCCCAAAGGCAACGACTTGTGTTGTCAAGGGCAGGGAGGGACATCGGAGAGTATCTCCAAACAACAAAGGTGACCTCAGGTTCAGTAAGGTAAGATGCCAAGAATAGATGCCCATTTATCCCTGTCACACGGGTCACAGGCACCTCTGTCAACCAAAACATGTGGCTGTCTACCTAACGGTGTGCGTTCAGCCAGGATATTATGGCACAGACAGCAATATATCTCCCTGCCTTTCCTCCCGCCCCTTCTGAATGCATTAGGTCAGCATCCCACTTTGGCTGCAGAGGGAACAATGACACTTGCATAGAACAGCATGGAGAGGAAATGAAAGCAGTTACACACAGGCAAGAAAAAAGATCACATTATATGATATGTTAAAGAAGGAAGAAAAATCAGCGCGTGAATAATCTTCAAGCTTTAATTAATTTACCAAAATTTAAAATCTTTATCTTCATGTTGCCCATATGACAGTTTTCTCTTCCAAGGGCATTCTTGGCTACTTCAATTCCCTATACTTGGAGATCACTTCTGATAAAGCGCTAGTTGTGTTGCATGTAGGTCTATTGATTAACCCAACTTTTCCCTCCCACACTTCCCATTCCAATAGGTGGCATTTGTCCTTATAGAAAGCACTGTTCCTTTTCTTTTCATTTTTCTTTAAAAAAATATATTATTTATTTATTTGAGAGAGAGAGACAGAGAGAGCACAAGCAAGGGGATGGGCAGAGGGAGAAGCAGACTCCCCACTGAGCGGGGAGCCAGACTCAGACTCCGTCCTAGGACTCTGAGATCATGACCTGAGCTGAAGGCAGGTGCTTAACCCAATGAGCCACCCAGGTGTCCCTGCACTGTTTCCTTTAAAATAAGATGTGTCTCGGGATGCTTCAGTGGCTCAGTGGTTGAGCGCCTGCCTTTGGCTCAGGGCATGATCCTGGGGCCCTGGGATCAAGTCCTGCATCAGGCTCACCACAAGGAGCCTGCTTCTCCCTCTGCCTACATTTCTACATATCTCTGTGTCTCTCATGAATAAATAAATAAAATCTTTAAAAATAAATAAAATAAAATAAAATAAAATAAATAAAATAAAATAAAATAAAATAAAATAAAATAAAAAGGTGTGTCTTAGGTTAGCCACTCAAAACTATTTGTGCATTTGCGTTGCAGAAGTTTACAGGGCCAAATAACTGTTCAGGAGAGGAAACTTTTATGATAGCACATCACAATCGCTGGGTCTCCTGGTGGTAGCACATCCCTTGCCCTGCCCCAACTCACACACAACACTAAATGTGAAGTATTTTGGCACCGAGGCTCTGTTGTATTCTGCTCTGGTTTTTGCAGTGCAGAAGAGAATCCAGGCATGGACTGTTCCATGAGCGAATGAAAGAAAATAAACATAGGAGTTAAAGTTGTATATTTAGGTCTCACTTCTTGGTTTTCCGTGACTAGAACAGCTCTAAGGTTATTTCAAGCAAAAAAAAAAAAACTGTATGAACGTTTTTTTATGTTTCCTTGGTCCCTTTATCCTCAGGAAGCTCATCTTTAAAAAAAAAAGAAAGGATATTTGTGTCTTTTTTTTCATCTTAGAAGGATATCTATATCTATCTACCTATCTACACACACACATATATATACAATTTGTACATATATATTACATATACATAAAATACATAAATGACATTAAATATATATATTTAAAATGAGATAATATATGTGACCTGCACATGTATGAAGTTAAGAAGTACATGCATACATATGTATTGTTTTGACTCTATTCCCCCTTTATTTTTGCTCCGTATTATTTCTTTCTGTTAAGGTCCTGATTTGAAAGTTGCCAAAAATTCTATAGCTTAAATGGCTTCAGAAGTGAATAAAAATAAAGCATGGGATTGAAAATGGCTGGAGTGAGTGGGGGTGAAATGTGTACATTTGAATAAGTAGAACTTGAATTTCCTGGGATGTTTAGGGAATTGGAGCTCTAGAGAGTTGCATCTTCTGTGGGTGAACTTTTATATTTCAGTTCTTATCAAATGATTGCAAATATTTAAGTCCCCAGCCTTCCTTCATCAACCTAACTGATTGCATCTTTGCCTAATGACTCTGGAGGCTCCCAGATCTTGGGCTCATCAGTGTTCCTTGTGTGGAATTTGATGTTAGTATGAATGTTTTAGGGGCTTGAGTTAGTTCTCTTCTGAGTTTGGAATGCAGATACCCATGGACCTGTATGGTTTGGGTAGAATCCCAATGTATTTATAAAAGATCTGGGGACGCCCGGGTGGCTCAGCGGTTGGGCGCCTGCATTCAGCCCAGGGCGTGATCCTGGAGACCCGGATCGAGTCCCACATTGGGCTCCCTGCATGGAGCCTACTTCTCTCTCTGCCTGTGTCTCTGCCTTTCTGTGTGTGTGTCTCTCATGAATAAATACGTAAAATGTTAAAAAAAAAAAAAAGATCTGAGGTATCAGAAAATATTGGAGAAATTTGATAATTATATAATATGTACTATTATTTAACTTGCAATACCACCACATTTATTTCTGAAAACCACACTAGGAGGTTAATAATCCGAAGCCCTTTTACAGATGATGAATTCCTAGCTTGGGGCAGAGATTCTTAATCACTGGTATGCCTACACATCACCTGGGGATCTTATTGAGGTGCCAGGTCTGACTCATACCTGGGGTAGAGCCTGAAATTAGGCATTTTAGGCAGGCAAGGCCAATAATTAACAGGTCGAGTAGCAGGACATTGAGAAATTCCAGCCGCTTACCTAGTTTAAAGGCGAGGCTAGCATTTGAGGCTAGACCACTACCCTCAACTACCATCGGGCTCAGCAAACATACCATGGAGAAGGCTGTGGACTTTCTTCTCCAAGGCGGACACTAACCTTGCCTCAGAGTCCTTTCCTGCCCAACTGGGTCGTATATTCACATTCCTTCTCAGTACAAAGCTTCAGAATATTCACTGGCAATCAATCCATCAGGTTCGGTTTGCAACATGAAGTTCATGCTTTCATGGTGCTATGGATTTTACTTTGGCCACAAGACTCGCATATTCATTTCTTTTGAAAAAAAATGGTACATTTGATTGTTTCTAAAAGTATTACTTTAAAACAAATTCCATAACAAACAAATTCTTGTGGCAGTACATTAAAACAAACCAAAGAAAAAGGTCTATTACCTCACTAGGCGGATACAAAGACTGCAGAATTTTCCCGTTGGTGATTACCTTATGCATGAGCTTCACTTTTTTTTTTTTTTCCTTTTGCATGGATTTGATTAAGTAAAACATAAACTTTTGTGAATGAAAAGCTGCATTATTTGTCTCTTTAAAATGAGTCCATACTACTCAATAAAATAGATATACCACAGTTTAATTCCATGTGAGTCCCCCAAATTTTAATATTCATTGATTTATTTTTACTCTTAATAGTAATACTATCAATGATATATTTGTATTAGGCTGTTTTTTTTCTGTACATCAATATTATGCTAGGTTACTGATTTGAAAATTGTTAAGTCATTCTCTGTTACAGTTTGTGCTTCAAAAGAGTAGGATTAGCCCCTTGGGATAAGCATTTGGCAGATGTTACATTTTCCATTGATCAGACTACACACATGGTCTACACTTCCTGCCCTCTGATTCACATTTTGGTAGTTTTTATACCTCAAAACACATCTTATTTCAGAGATTGTGCTTTAACACAAAAACTTCTGTTTGAAGAGAACTCCAGGTAACAGAAGTAAAATAATTGAAATAATTATCCTTTTCAAACCCTCAGTTAAAAAAAAAAAATCACCTCCAAATGAAGTCTCTACTTGAGCTGTACTTCACCATCTTTCCCTGCTGCCCAAGGCTTGATTAAAACACAAGAATGTAATTATCTGCTAATTTGGAGTCTCAACTGATTAAAATAGAAAGAACTCGCACAGGTCAGAGGTTATCGCAGCGCATAATTAATTGTCCGACACCATCTTAATCAACATCTCTTCAGTGTGAGCATCTTGCATTTCTTGGACAGGAAGGGGGAGGAGAGATGTGTGATTTAATCAACTATGCCTGAGTTGTCAGAAATGGATTTGGGGAGGCGGCATTCCCTGGTTACTAGAGAAGGAGCTGAAGTGTTTCAGCCTTCAGTGATGGGTCATGCATTACCAAGTCTGCAAGATACAAAGTGTGTTATTGAACCCAAGGCTTCTAGTCAGTGGCTCACTGCAACTTGATTAATAAATTGAAGTATTGAACCTGAGAGGGAAAGGTATGCACATACGAATATAGTCTAACTTGACATGAATCATTAGCCACAAAAAGTCATTGATTTGTACCAGTGCTACATTGATTGTGCTATAACCCTTATGTGTTAAAATATAGAATCTGTCCTTTAAAAAAAAATCACAGTAATGTGACCTTTCACATTTTTGTAAAGATGTATTAGGTCAAATAAAGTAACAGCGAGGAATATGTTGCAGGCAAGATCTGGGCTCACACACTCAGAGATTATTGAATCCTATGCCATGCCCTAAGGTAGAGGTTTCATTGGTTTTCAGCACCGGGACAGGAAGTTGATATGCATTTTTGTCTCATTTAATCAGCATAACAATGTGGTAAGGTAGAGATTTCCATGTTACAGATGAGGAAACTGTGATTCTGAGCAAATCAGTCTTTCCTACTGACCTTGAGCTTGGACATAGCAGAGCCAAACACTGAGGTTGGAGTCCTTTGCTCCCTGCCAGTCCTGGACATGGAGTGCAGTTGGCCGCTGGCAACAAGCATTGCACATTGCTGGATCATTCTCATGCCATGTTCTTCCACTAGGTTCTTCTCTCCTCTCTCTGTTCCCTGAACTTGCTGCAGGCATTTCTGTCATAAAGTGTTTGGATAACAGTGTCATCAGAAATACTGGATCATTTTTCCTGAGGGAAAATTATTGCTATTTTTCCACTAATTTGTTTCTCTGAGTCAATGTGAGCTTAGGGTGGGTTTCATATGTTTTCTTTCTGAAACTTCAGAGCTGAGATCAGCATCCAGCATGTATCACATACGCAGTGTTTGTAGAATAAGTTAATGAAAACAAGGAATATATGAATGGATGGATACGTAAATAGACAGGTGGATGGACAGATGGAAAATTGGATGAACAGATGGGTGGTGGATGGGAGAAAAAAAAAGGCAAGTTTCCAGAGGTAAGTTGGTAAGTGGAATATGCTGAAGTTACCCTGTGATTCAACATCAGATAAAGGAGAGCTGCAAGTTGCTGTCAAATGTTTAAAGCTTTTGAGAGTTTTCTCCCCTCTCGTGTTCCTTGGCCAATCACCACTCTTATTGATAAAGGAAGCAGTGGTAAGGGTTATAGTTTATTCTGATATGGTAATCATTAAAATAATAGTTTTCAGCATTTAATTAGTCGGTGGGTAGTTTTATTTTATTTTTTTTAATTTTTATTTATTTATGATAGTCACACAGAGAGAGAGAGAGAGAGAGAGAGAGAGGCAGAGATATAGGCAGAGGGAGAAGCAGGCTCCATGCACCGGGAGCCCAATGTGGGATTCGATCCCGGGTCTCCAGGATCAGGCCCTGGGCCAAAGGCAGGCGCCAAACCGCTGCGCCACCCAGGGATCCCTGGTGGGTAGTTTTAATATTTACATTTTAAAACCAATAGGCTGCCTTATATACATAATTTATATTTGTATAGAAATACATATGTGTGTATATATGTGCATATAAGGAATTGGCTCAGACAGTTATAGAACCACACAAATCTTAAGACCTGCAGAGTGAGTCAACAAACTGGGCACCCCGGGGAAACAATGTTATAGTTCTAGTCTAAATTGGAAAACCTAAAAGCCAGGACAGCCTATGGTGGAGTTCCTATCCAAAGGTCAGCAGGCTCATGGCTCAGGAAGAGCTAAAGTTTCAGCTCAAGCCTGAAGGCAGTAAAAAAGCTGATATTTCAGTTCAAAGACCATTAAGTAGGGGAACTGTCTTTTATTCAGGAGAGAGTCAGTCTTTTTGTTTTTGTCCTTCAACTGATTGGATGAGGCCCACCGACATTATGGAGGGCAAACTGCTCTACTCAGTCTACTAATTTAAATGTTAGTCCCATCCTAAAACACCCACACAGAAGCATGTAGGATAACATTTGACCAAATCTCTGGACACCAGACAAGTAGATACGTGAAACCAACCGTCACATTATATGTTTTCTTCATTCCCTTTCTTTCTCCCTCATTGGTTGAGAAACATGCCATCTGGGCAAAAAGTCTGGGAGGCAAAGCAGGATTTTTGGAGACTGTAGCTGAGTCAGTCTGAATGGTAGCTGAAGCTGTTGACCAGAGCAGGGAAGAGGAACCCGAGAGCAAATGCAATTGTATTCTACATAAGAAAGCAGTCAAACCAAGTGTGCTTCATGCTGTTGTGAAGTCCAATGTCCATGCAGGGTCAGGAATGTGCAGAAAAAGTTAAGTGGTTAAAAATTAAGCATAAAATGGACTTGTGGAAGAGAACAAGGCAACAGAGGCAGGTACACAGCTATAGGAATTGGGAGACAATTTTGAAAAATTACACAGACTCTCAGTTTGGTCGTGTAACCAGTGCAGCACTTGGTACAGAGATTTTTTTGGAGAGCTGGGAGCTGTGTGCCTTGTTTACTACCATGTTCCCATTTCTGAGTTATGTTTGCTACCTAGGATATAGGCAAGTATGGGAGGTTTCATTAATGAGTGAGTGAATGAGTGAGTTTATATGACATAATGGTACACTTTCTTCAAGTATAAGGTGGACTTTAACATTCTGTCCACTGCTCTTTGTACAGAGCTCTCCACCGCAGACCTTGTCATGACCATCTCCTTGGCTTTCAGTTAATTGGGAAAACTTCCAGCTTTCTGGGGTCGATCCACCACCACACCACTATATATTTATATCTTATGTTAAACTACCTCTTTATAGTAAATACTCCCTACATGTAATGGTATTTGTTTGTTTCAATGTCTAGAAATCCAGCTGAAGCCAGGAATTATTCATTCATCAATGACATGGAGGATATAGCAGTGAGGAAGCCAAGAAGGTCCCTGGTACTACATTTTATCAAGGAGAGACAGAAGATACTTTTGAAAATGAAAAGTAAGCATGATATATTCAGAAAGTGAGTAATTATAGAAAGGGAATGAAATTATGGAGTATCTAGGGGGCCACATGACACTCTATGGCCAGGTGAGCCTTTTGTGAAGTAAATGACAGAAAATTTGGGGAAATGACATTCTTTGCAAAGACTGATTATCCTAGTTCAAAGCCAGGAAGCAAAAGCCCTAAGACCAAGCCAAGCTTTTCCAGTCGAAGTAAGAAATTTGGATTATGCTTTAAATATGATCCAATTTATGTCCTTTAAAGTTCATCCTGTCAACAGAGTGGAGGATGGTTGTTGGGGCCCAAGGGAAGAATTAGAGTCAGATTCTTGATCATTCCTGCAATGATAATGGTTGGTGTGGTGCCAGGCACCTAACAAATGCTTGGTATTTGTTAAATGAAATGATTTAATAAATCATTCTCAGAAAGTTAATTCCCTTTTATTGCAGGTCATCCATGCTCATAAAGTTTTTTTTTTTTCTTTTTAACCCAGTCTTTGGTGAAAGAAAGACATCAGAATATATTCAGAATCATAGACCACTTAAGCAAAACTTGCTCTCACCTCTCTTACTCAGGGTCCTGGTCTCCTGTAAAACTTAATAGCACCATTGTTTTTCTGCTATATAATTTTTTTTCATTCATTTTTAAAGTATTTCCTAATAGAACACTGCAAAACTAACTGCTATCATAAACACTATTTGGCTAAAACTAACAAGACTCACATTTTTTTCTCCTATTTTTATTTAATAAAATGCTCTGAATACAGATTAGCTTTATTCTTCCAGTATTTGTTATTGTCTTGCCTGCTTGCCAACCCAACCCAAAAGTTCTTTGATAAACGATCATAAACTCACTGGGTTTCAATTTAGTGTTGGCAACTTCCTCTGTTTTCTCACCCAAAACAGAATTTTATAATCTTCTTCAGCAATACAGCTCAATGGAACTCAGTCAATACCTGTATCTTTGAGCTTCTTACCAAGTTGACTCTTGTCCACCATGCTGGTGATCTGGTTGCCCCGATGTTACAGAGGAACTTTCTCAGGTGAGGGTTCTCTGAGCAATGGGCACCAGTACAGACCTGGAGTGAAAGGGGATTTGTCATTTGGGGGAAAAAAAGGTCTGAGTCCAGAATCTGTCCTTGAAAAGACTTCTCCAAGGTTATTAGCACCAAAGATGTGATAAGCTCCAAAAGGACATAGGATGGAGCCGAACTCACAGTTCTGCAAAACGGGAAGCAGTACAAAGTCATGCAGTCTGAAATGAGATTTGTTCATTTATTTATTTTTAAATAACAGCTTAGTTGAGTTATAATTGACATAACATAAAATTCACCCCCTGTAAGGTGTATAATCCAGTGGTTTTTAGTATATTTACAGATTTGTGTCAAAATCACCACTGTCTAATGTTAGAGTTTTTTGTGTCACCCCAAAAAGACATGTTTACTACTCACTTCTCATTGTGTTTTCCTTCCATCCTCTGGAAACTACTAATCTGCTTTTCTTTCTGTGGATTTGCTTATTCTGGAATTTTCACATAAATGGGTCATACAATACATGGCCTTTTATAGCTGGCTCCTTTATCGAAGCATCGTGTTTTCAAGATTTATCCATTCTATAATGTGTATGAGTACTTTATTCCATTTTAGCAATGAAAAAATATTCTATTAGGTAGAAATATCACAATTTGCATCTATCTCTTGATACACAGGTGGGTTTTTTCTAATTTTTATGATTATGAATAATGCGGCTATCAATATTTGCCTACAGGTCTTTGTTAGGACATGCATTTTCAATTTTTTTTAGTATATCTAAGAGTGAAATTGCTGAATCATATGGTTCAACATTTCAAAAAATGTGTCAAAGCATGTGTATGGAAGCTGAAACATTTTTGCATTTTCATCAGGAATACATGAGTTTCAATTTTTCTACATCCTTCTCTAATGTTAAGCCTATGACTCATTTTTAATTAATTGTTGTATGTAGTGTGAGATAGGAGTCCAAGCTCATTCGTTCGCCTTTGGATGTCATGTTGTCCCAGAACCATTTATTGAAAAGACTCTCAATTCCTCATTGACTTGTCTTGGTACTCTTCTTAAAAATCAACTGACCACCAATATAATGGTTTACTTTTTGAACTCTCAATTCCGTTTGATCTGTTATGTCTATTCTTTTGACAATACTACACTCTTGATAAGTGGCTTTATGATATGTTATGAAATCAAGAAGCATGAGTACCTCAAATTTGTTCTTCTTTTTTAAAGATTACTTTGACTATCCTGGGACTCTTGAATTTCCAAATGAATTTTAGAATTAGTTTGCCAAGTTCTGCAAATAAGCTGCTTGGTATATTGATAGGGATTATTGCTAGGTATTGTGAGCTTAGTTTGGTTTTTGTTGTTGTTAATGTTTTGGTTTCTTATGGTAGAAATTTATGTTATTGATTAGACATACTTATTTTTAAATATAGGTATTGACAAGCCTAAATTGCTCTTTCAGCACTGTATCCTATAAGTTTAGGTGCATCTCGTAAGTTTTGATACAGTGTTGTCTTCATTTTCATTCACTTCAAGATCCTTAGTAATTTACCTTGAGGTTCCTTGTTTGATCTACTGCTTATTTCAGAATATATTGCTTAATTTCCACATATTTTTAGATATCCCCAATATTTTTATTTCTGGAATTGATTTCTATTTTCATTCCATTCATGTCAGAGAACATACTTTGACTTTGATCCTTTTGAAATTTATTGAGGCTTGCTTTATGGCATAGCATATGGTCTATCTTGAAGAATATTCTATGTGCACTTGAGAAGAATGTGTATTTTGCTGATTTTTAGTAGAGAATCACAGTCTTGCCACTTGTTATCTATGTAGTTTTGGAAAACTTATTTATTTATTTGTTAATTGAAGGGGCTCGATTTTTCTCAAGCTATTTTCTCAAATAGTTATGTGAATTTGGGGGGATGACAATCTTATGGAAGATGTTTTATTGTTGATGTTGGTGGTATGTTTCTAGACTTTTGTTTGTTTGCTTTTTGAGAATTAAATAATGTAATATATATAATACAATGTGTGGCCCTAAGCATTTGGTAGACTCAGGATAGTTAGTATCATTCATTAGTCTACTCCTGTGTAAAATTCATTTTTGAAAACGGCTTCTCTGGGCAAGCCAGCATGGTCTTTCTTAGAGAAATTGTTGTTTCTATGGCAATACATTGATTTCAGAAGATCTAATTGTTCTCCATTAGAAGAACCATTAGAAGGTTCTTTGAAGAAAGAAAATACCTGATTTCTAATAATTGACATAGAGGAAGAGATTGTTTATTTCTTGAAAATATGTCAGAAACTCATTCAGAAGTTCTGAATGCTTCAAAAAAACAAAACTATTTTGAGCAACTTACATTCTGAATTCAGAGGAGCTGGGTAATACGCAAGCATTCTCCATGATCAACTAAGTTTGCGGACCTCATTGTCTACGAGGAGAGACAAAATGTGATACAAATAAGCCCACAGCATTTTACTCCATTCTTCCTGGGCCGAGACAGTCCTCTTCCCATTTATCACGTAAATAGCTACAAAAATTTTTAACTCCTTTCAACTACTGCTTCTTTCATGAAACCTTTCATAATTAAAAGTTTGAGGCTTCCCTCAAATAAACCAATGGTTTTTCAATTAAGTCTCCTCTAAGCATTTCAATTTTGCTATAAGGCATAATTATTGACTTAATCTATGAAACAGGAATCTGAAAAATGGAAACAGTATTCTGGATTTCTATGAGCATCTTTGTAGTTCATGTAAATTAGTTTAAGCTTCAGTTTCTAACTCCAAAAAGAAAACAATGGAGATGATTATCTCTTCTCAAATTTCTACCTGTGGTCCAAAGGGCCTCATCAGTTATATCTGGTGTGATCCAGATATAACTAAAAATGTATATCCCTACCAGTGAGAACTTCTACCTCAATAATTGTGCTACTATGGTGTGCTGACCTAATTCCATTCCAAAAAAAAAAAAAAATAGCAGTTATGTCATGTTTGAGTCACCTGTTCAAAATAAGTTTGGTAAGTGATATAGCATAAAATTAACTTGGGATCTAAAGCCAGATGTGTTATTTTTAGTTCTGGACTTTGTGGCTGTGTGACCTTTAGCTTGTTTTTGCCATCCCCATGCCTTGGTTTACTTAGCCTTATGAGTCAAAAACTTTGGTTGGCTTCTCTCTAGAGAATATGACTTCTCTCTAGAGTCATATTCTAATTATGCCTACTTCATAGGGTTGGTATGATGATCAAACGAGAAAAACAGTAAAGACCTTTGTCAAGCCAAGTGCCAAGCCAAAAGAAAGCACTAGATCAATACTAGTTATTTTTGTTATCATGATCATTTTTATAGCCATTTAAAAAAAACCTATCTTAAATAATAGAAATTACATTTTTTCCAGTTTTATGATCTCTAGAAATCTGAAGACTCAGACTATGTACCCTTAGACCAGTTTGACTGTAAAATTTCTAGTAGCTCTTTCAGATTCTGTGACTGAGTGCTAAAGCCCCCCACCAGTGGGTGGGACCATGGCATTAGACGAAGCTGACCCAAGGGGGCTAGACTTGGGTACTTTACTAGAAGTTCTCCAAGACAGGAATGTCTAAGTGGTAATCAAGCCCTCCCTCCTAGAAAAATAGCTGAGAGTCAAACCCAACGTGGTAGTGTTAAATAAGCAAGTGATTGAGTCAAGATTTAGACTTGAGAAAACCAGAGCATAACCAAATGCTGTTTCTTTATCTCATCTTTGGTATCATAGCTCTTTGCACACTTGCATTTAATAAGGTAATTATTTAGAGTCATGTATCATATGCATGTCTCTTGCAGTGAATGTTAAGCCAGGTGGGGACACAAACTGCCACTATTTTGTTCATCTCTGTCCATGTATGTGTTCAGGGCCCAGCATTTTTCATCTGTACATGTGGATTGATTGAATAGATGAAGTACGGTGAGTCCGGTACGGTGAGTCCGGTACGGTGATTTAGGAGAAACGGCAAGGGGTATCTAAGGCTTCTCCAAATGAACTGGTATTTACATGGTCCTTGCACTTATTCTGTTCCCGAAAACAAGATTAAGATGGACATCTATGAGCCATGGGCACAAGAGGACCAATACCAGACCATAAGACAGCAATAGAAGCAGAGACATCCCATCGTGTTCAACACCAGATTAAGACTAGTTTGTACCTTAAGAACATCATTACATTTCAAATTGGTCTGGTTTGGGAAATCCCAGTCTGAATTCAGAAGCTCAATCCAGTTAGCTTTGTTGTAAGAATTAAATTTGACAATGTATATAAAGCACTTAGTTGAACACAGAGAAAGCAGCCACTCCTGGGGACTAGGAAGGAGCTACGTGCTTCTTTCAGTTTTGTTTTTGTGCTTGTTTCCCATCTCTTTATTTTCACAGCTTAACCCAGCAAGCTCAAAATACACATTTGGCAAATGAATGAATCAAGTGCAAAAATGAATGCGTGGATGGTTGGATGGATAAGTAGATTAGGGGAAAAGTGCCTGCTATTCTAAGATTATTATTTGTTTTCATTTTAAGGTAAGGAGAAAAGGTTTGATTAGGACAAGATTCAGTGGACCTCAAGACTTTGCAAAATCCCTGAGAATGAGCATGTGACCTTCTCTCTGGCCTTATTATGCGGGTCTTGTACATGCTTGGGCAGAGTCCAGGTTACACCTGTCTCTAGTTTGCACCCAGCTGGAAACTGCCCTCTCCTGATTTCCCTGCTATTAAAAGTCTCTCACCGAAGCTTACAAATCTGGTGTGATCAAGATCAACATGCTCAGACATGTGGAATAGTTCCAGTTATCTCAAAGCCAAGCCAAGAATGCCAAAATAATCCCTGTGCAGGTATGAAACACAATTTCCTTAAAAGCCAATGTCACCTGGTGATACGTAATGAGACCTTCTCTGCTTGTTAATCTACTACTTGTAATTGAATGCACAATGAGGCTCCTATGAAGCTTTTGTGGCTCCCTCAAAAACTTTGATTGGCTTCTCTCTACTCTCTGTAGGGTTTTTTTTCCTGACATTTGTCAAACATTCAACAAATATTTACTAGTATATGTTGTTTGTTGGGCCTTATGATAACATCTTAGTTTAAAAAATTAAAAATTTGATTCTCCAATTGGAGGATTGTCATCTTAGGATGAAAACAAGACTTAAAAATAGGTAGTACAAATACGGCATGATCATTAATACAAGAGAAGCATAATATTGAGTTACTATTATACCAATGTCTATTTCTTATACTAAAAATAACTACTATTTGCATGTTACATATTCACTTTTAGAAAACAGTTCAATTAGTTTTGGATGTGAGATTCTCACGATATAAAAGGATTATTATCTCCATATTTTTACACAGGAGAATGTAGTCTCAGAGAAGTTCTGTGAATTTCCCGAAATGGCAGCTAGTGATTGATGACGGGGTTCAAAACCCAGTCCTCTGACTCTAAGTGCCATGCTCTCTCCAGATCCCTATTTCCTCATGATTTGCACCATTTTGAGGACCCCCCCCCCAGCACCTGGCAGTGCCTTGCAGGTATATAGTATATGGACTAACTTTGTGGCCTTTGAGGTTCTATTGGGCCTGATTGGGAATCCTGGTGAGTCTACCTTACCAACAGGACAGACTTGTCTTTAAGTGACTTGAGCCTACCCCTTATCTGCAGGATACAGATAAGAATATATATCTCCATCTCCACACTTATGATGAAAAAAAACGAAATGATTAAATAAATAAATAAATAAATAAATAAATAAATAAATACGTAAAGTTCAGAAGCACTTGGTTGGTTCAGTATGTAAAGCAAATGACTTTTGAGCTCAGGGTCATGAGTTCAAGCCCCATGTTGAGCATAGAGATTACTTTAAAAAAAATGTTTCAATATCGATTGAAGAAACTAAAGAGTACATATCTCATTGTATTCTGAGGATTAAATGGAAAATATATAAACACTACAGTATACTTCCTGACTGATGGAGGGAACTCTCAAAAATGTGTTTCCTTTAGTTTCCTTTTTACCCTTTTTTTCAAATTGAGGCAATGAACTCTGAGCAATCTCTTTGTTTCTAAGTTCCATGATACTACTTTTGTTCTGTGTTGTTTGCACAGGAAAGAATAGGGATGTGTGTCAGTTGAGAGGCTCAAGGTCAGAGAGCTGGCACCGAAGCAGAAGCTGGGCCCCCTAACTGGGTGCATAGCAGCCTCCCGGTCCCTGTGCTTTGACAAAGATACAGAGGAGGAATCCATTCATTCTGCAATGAGCCCATATCTTTCCCCAGTTGGCTTCAATCTTTGTTGAAAAGCCCGATGGTCTAGAGGTGATTAAATGATTAATGGTGACAGGGCTGGACTCGGCATCCTTTATATCACTTCTGATTTCTTTTTCAACTGACAGTCTGGGCAAATGATTCCAAGATCACCAAGATAGTGGCAATTTTTCTTATAAGCCATTTCTTGAGGACTTCAAACCCTTCTGTGCTGAACGGCATAGCTATTTCTTGGAAACCTGATAGCCTCTTTCTCCATTTGCCCATGTCCATTAATTTCTCCCTTCTGTATGTAAAAATACTTTCAGGAGAGGAAAGGGGATTAAATCTTCTCCAGAGTTTGTTTTTTGCCAAGTATTGTCCCAGCATGGAGATACTGTGCAAAGTTCAGAGTCTAACATATAAATGCTGCACTTAATATACAGTACCCACAGTACTCATGTTACTATTTCTTTTTTTTAATAAATTAATTTTTATTGGTGTTCAATTTACCAACATACAGAATAACACCCAGTGCTCATCCCGTCATTATTTCTTTAATCAAACATGATCATCTAATGAGTATATACTAAAGAGTCTTCTTGAATATTATAATCCACACAGACACCTACATTGGGTGCTGATTCAACTGCTTGACATGCTCTTGGGTGATTAATAACAGATATGACACCAGCAGTGCAGGTTGCTGAGGATAGATTTATCTCCGACAACACTCAGCATTTCTATGCCCACCCACACCCATGTTCCATGACCCCTTGCAGCCCTGACTAGACTGGCCTGTGCTTTAGAGCATCAGCTTGTCTATGTACATCCCATCCACCCAGTAATGCCATTTTCCAGTCATGCCCAGTACCCATGGAGTCTTGCTTGTTTCACAGAGACAGAAGATTCAATACAAAAAGGAGTAGAAAAGCCTATGGAGTGGTGATTCTCTTTCTTTTCTTTTACCTTCAGCTCCTCCCTTTTTTTCCTACCTTTTCCTCCTCTCCACTTGTGCTGTTATGTGGTGGTGGTGGTGGTGGTGGGCAACAGCAGCAGTAAGCTTTGCTCTTGGACTGTCCTTGGTTCAAATCTTACTCTATCACTGTTTGGTTATATAAACAAACGATTTACCAAGCCAAGGTATTTTGATCTGCAAAACAGGAATGATGCATATTTCAAAGAACTGTTTGGAAGAATAAATAGAAACATAAATTCTTATTAGTACAGTTTTGGCATGCAGCAATATTTCAATAAAAGGAAGCTGTTGTTATTAATGACCTCATCATTCTTGCCTACTATTCACGGATTCTCAGGAGAAACATTCTTGCAATCCTGAATCCAGTCAATTTGAAGCATCACTGAAAACCCCTGCCAAATCAGTATTAGGAAACGTATCCACAGGAAGTTTCAGGCTCCATATCGAAACATTAAAGGATTGAATTTGAATAAGAAAAAAGCTGGGGAGAAAATGTGTATGTATGCACTTCTCTTAAGGTTAACCCAAGATATACTAGGGGAGAAAGGAAATCCTGCAAAATTACTTGGAGACTTCAAAAGAGTTAACCTTTGCACCAGTTCACATTTCCTATGTTTTTTTTCTCCTATATTCTTTTTAACTTCTGCACTTTTAATGCAGTTTCATGAAACAGCCCAATAAATATTACTAATTAAACTAAATTTGATGATGCATACTAGCAAACCAAATAATGAAACTATATATTCCTACTATCGGGCTATGTTTATTTTTCTTATAAAATTGCATTCATTTCATCTTAAAACTATAAACTATTGCTGAAGATACCCTGTCCACCTTACTTTTCCTCTTCCCCTGGAAAGAAACTAGGGCTTGGGCATATGGTTTTGAGTCTGGTTCTAGAGCTTATCCTCTGTAGGATCTCAGTCATATCACTCTGATCATCTGTAAGACTGTGGGTATTCCTCTAGACCACATGAACCATCCTGCCAACAAACAGACCAACGAAATATACAGAAGCAGTCAATGTCTCTTAGACTGACTATCAGAGTGAACACATTTATTTTAGATCTTTTTGTCAATGAGTAATTGAATGGAAGCAAAAATTTAGGACATAATAGCTGTAAATCTCTATGTACTTTATTTTATCTTGGGAAGACAAAAATAAATCAAAAAATATTTCAGATACTGATCATCATTGTCACAATAAAATCATAAACCTAAAAAAAATTCAATAGGAAATAATGGGATTAGTAAGCACCAGGGACTTCACATAGCTTGTAAGGAGAAAACCTCTCGATGGGGTAAATGTAAACTGGAAAATGGTGGAATTTGACATAAGGAACACTGGCCCTTGACCACTGGGCACAAGTGCTCTGAGGCAGAGGAGGTGGTTATTTTAAAGGAGCAAAGTGAAGACCGTGTGGCTGGAGCAGAACACATAATAGGGAGATTGATGAGACATTTGATTAGAACCAAGAGCAGGTCATAAGGAGCACTGGAAACAATCACTGTGAGGATTTTGGATGTCACTATATACGTCATGGGAATTTGCAAGAAAAATTTAAATAGGGGTATGTCATGAGTAACCCAGAGTTTAGGAAGTTCATAGTGGTTGAGAAAGATACTGAATTGTAGGAGCAAGTTTAACACAACCCTTAGGAGATAAAAGTGGTGATAGTAGTTACCTCTTGGCATGGGAGCTAGGTGGATTCTGGTGGCAGGATTGAGGACATATTTTGAAGCTAGAATCTACAGGATTTATTGGTGTATTCTATCGATCCATGACGAAGAGAAGCAGCGCAGATGATTTCCAGTCCATTTATTGCCCGTATCTCCAGTCATGGTTTTCTTGGATATTAATAGAATTTTGGTTCTGAAGAAGGACAGCCTGAGCCATAGCTCTTCCCCCAGTACCAATGAAGCATTAGTCCAAGGTCATTTGGCATAATGTTAATTCTTGTCTGGTCCTCACCTGCTTAATTTTTCCCTTGGGGCTTCTCCATAACAGCCACCAGCAGCATCACTGACTTACATGGTCCCACTCCTCTCCTCTCCAGTCGAAAATGCTCTTACTTAATGAGAGGGGACTCCTGTGGACGAGTGGAGAAGGTGGGGCATCTCATAGAGCAAAGCCTGAGCATTAGACATGGAATTCCTCTGTTTGCTTGTGCTATGAATCCTGTGATTTTAGGGTAGGGGCAGAAACTGAGGAAAATATACATCTTTCTCTCTTCCTCCAATGTTCCAGGTTGTCTCTATGCAGATATCAAATAAACACACACACACACACACACACACACACACACATACATGCATTTACTGTTTCTGGTTCTGATAATCTCTAATCTGTATGTTTTCTATTTAATATTATATGATTTCATTGTTTTAAAAGATTTATTTATTTATTTGAGAGTGGGGGAAGGGGCAGAGGGAGAAAGAATCTCAAGCAAACTCTAAGCACGAGCTCAGAGCTCGATGCAGGGCTCAATCTTACCACCCTGAAATCATGAGCTGATCCCAAACCAAGAGTCAGGCGCTCAACCAACTGAGCCACCCGGGTGCCCCTATATGATTTCATTCCTAACATATCATGCATATATTTTATTGAGAAGATAAATACTGAATCAAAGTCTACACTGAGATTTCTGTGGGCAGATTCTTCATGGTACTCAACTCTGAGCTCCATAAAACCCCTAAGATAAAGGCTAACCTGGCACAAAACAAACAGTATCTTATTATTTGCCTTAATAAGTTGTTTAGGGTTTGCTAAAATTATTATCTGCAATAGCTAAATATCAACATACTAGCCAAATTTGGAAGAGAGCACATTTAAAATATATTGCATTTCTTGATTTTCTATTAATATAATTATTCACTCAGTGCAAAGACAGACAAATACAAAATCTAATTTTAATTAAAAACTAATGTAAGTGCATTTGTGTAAAAGTGGACTGGCTTTGGAAAGATTACTTTGAATTTTAAATAGAAAAATTAAATGAAACATGCTATTACTCTACTCTTCTGGTGATAAAATACATATGCTTGCAGTCAGGAAATAAGTTTTTAAAATTACCCTATTTTTTTATCTCCATGGATATTTTGATTTGTAAGCAGTCTTACTGCAAGGAATATCTGGTATCTGATAGTCTTCAAGATTTTATTATTTTTTTACTTGATGCAATCTTTCTCTGTATATTATATTATCTGATTTTTTATAACAACCTTGTGTGGTAAATGAGAAAGTATCTTTGTCCTCATTTTATATGAATCTGACTTATCCAAGGTTAACACAGCATTGAAGTGCCAGAGCCAGGACATTAATCTTATAATCCTGGGGGTATTTTCCCCCTTAATTCCTCTATACATTGTATGATACCATGGCAAGTACCCCAGGTTTTTCAAGACACTTATATAATCGGTCTCACTGTTCCCACTAGAATTTTCTTAGCATGTGAATACTTGAAGTTATGTTTTTGCATTGGAAGCTATGGGTGACAATAATACATTACTGAGAAGTAGCATTTCCTTAATTAGATAACTCTTTTTTTTCTAACATCATGGATTGAGTCACTACAAAGTTGCAAGCGTCACAGGATCATCAGAAAGAACTTCATTTCAAACAAAAATGTAGACAGACTTATAAACAAATGTTGCCCATCTCAGTTGATCAATTGGCTTTTCTTGTTTCACTTGGAGAAATGCTCTCTCTACATGATTCTGCAGAAAAGACTAACAATTTAACGTATCAGCAGCTCGATGAGATAAGCTGCAACCTTTGACTAATCATCCTGTCACCCTGCGCCTCAATGCTCGAATGCTAGAAATATTAACAAAGATTTAATTTCCACATTAAAATTCTTGTTTGAAATAGTTTGATATTTCATTCTATCAATTTGAAAAAGATTGATATTTACTGTGATCTGCTTTATCTTGAAATCCAATACACTGTGTTCTGAGGACATTATAATTTAGTTGCATTTGACATGCTCTGAGAAGGGCATAGATTAAATCCCCGATGTGTGGCATTAAACATTAGGAAAGTGGCCGATATTCCTGAGAGAGAAGAATACCCAGTTATGATTTGTTATTAAAATAATAGTAACTTACAAATGCATTGCTATTGTCTGGGAAGACATGGAGAAAACGCACAAGGTAAGGCTTCCACTGAATTATATCAGCTGTGAAAGCAGATAAGCTTTTATTTTTTTAAAAGATTTTATTTATTTATTGGAATGGAAGAGAGAGTGAGGGCGAGAGCACGACGGGGCAGGTATGGGGGTGGGGAGGGGCCTAGGGAAAGGGCGGAGCAGACTCCCCGCTGAGCAAGGAGCCCCATTTGGGACTCCATCCCAGGATACCTGGATCATGGCCTAAGCTGAAGGCAGAGGCTTATAAGACTGAGCCACCCAGCGGCCCTGCAGATAACCTTTTAAACACAGCCTTAGAAGGTGCTGCTTAAAAAAAAAAAAAAAAAAAAAAAAAAAAAAGAAGGTGCTGCTTCTTACTGCTTTTCTGTCCTGTAGATGGGGACGGGCTGAGCAAGTTCAGAGCTGGGACCTTGTCAGGCTCTGCTACATGGGAGCTGGGAAGACCAATGCCTTGGCGTTGCTCTCTCTTCTTCTTGACGACAACCACATGCTGTGACTATCACCATCATGCCTTCCCAGGAAACCTTATGATTAAGTATCTGTTTTGTTTCCTCCTGCCTCCTCTTGGAGCTCCTCAAGACAGATGAATAATACCTGTGTACTTCTTGGCACTCAGAGAACGTTGATTGAATGAATATGACGTGAATGAGTGGAGTAGAAGTCCTTTTAAGACAGACTATTTTAAATATACATTTCATTCCCATAATTGGTTGGAAATACTAATGTAAGAGTATCTATCTTAAGCACTTGTTTAATTACAAAACAGCCGAACAAAACTCACCATAAAGAAAAATCTCTAATCAGCGCCTGGCCTGTAAGAGGGATGCAAAGTTCTCTCTCTCTCTCTCTCTCTCTCTCTCTCTCTCTCTCTCTCTCTTTTCTTTTCCAGGGACACCCCAAGCCAAGGTGAGCTCTGAGGGTCAGGGGTAGTAGAATGCAGATTCAAGAAGTCAGAAGAAGGGAAAGAAGTATGTGCTACAGGCACACTTACTAAGCTTCAGTTAAAAGCTGAAATATCTGGAGGCAGGTCTCAATTGTGCTACAGAAAGATGTTACAAAACTGTTTTGGGGATCCCTGGGTGGCGCAGCGGTTTGGCGCCTGCCTTTGGCCCAGGGTGCGATCCTGGAGACCCAGGATCGAATCCCATATTGGGCTCCCGGTGCATGGAGCCTGCTTCTCCCTCTGCCTGTGTCTCTGCCTCTCTCTCTCTCTCTCTCTCTGTGTGACTATCATAAATAAATAAAAATTAAAAAAAAAAACTGTTTTGAATTAAGCACCTGTGTGGCTCAGTCAGGTTAAGTGCCTGCCTTCAGCTCAGGTCATGATCCTGATGCCTACATTGGGCTGGCCGCTCAGTGGGGGAGTCTGCTTGTCCCTCTTCCTCCCCTACTCCCTCCAGCTTGTGTGGTTTCTTTTTCTCCCTCTCTCTATTGCTCATTCTCTCTCTCAAATAAAAAAAAAGAGCTTTTTGAGTCAAAAATCTTTGATTATAAAACTCAATCATCTTGGCAAAATCATTTAATCTCTCTAGGATTCAGTTACTTATTTAGTTTGGTTTGGTTTAAGTTCTTTGTTTTGTTTTGTTTTCATGTGCTGAAAGAAGAAAGGATTAAGACTAAAATATACCCTTGAACAATGTGGGGGGGTTTGAGGTATTAGCCCTACACACACAGTCGAAAATTCACATATAACTTTTGAGTCTCCAAAAGCTCAACTTCTAATAACATCCTGTTGACCAGAAGCCTTAACAATGCCATAAACAATTAGCACACATTTAGTATATGTTTTATATATTATATTCTTACAATAAAGTAATCTAAGGTAAAGGAAATATTATTAAAAATTATAAAGACAAGGAAATACATTTGTGATACTGAACTGCATTTATTGGAAAAATCCATGTATCCACGTGGGGTGGTGCAATCAAACCTATGTTGTTCAACTTTTTCTTCAATTTTTTTCCAGTGTAAATCTCACATTCAGTTTATTCTGATTTAACTCAGCAATTCCTGGTATGATTTTTTTAAACCTACCTCACGTTACAATAGAAAATTTGCACTAAAAATGCATTAGAAGATATGGTAGTCAGCTGGAGATGAAGGACATGTAATTAATTAGCATCACGCAATATAAGGACATGCAACATGTCATGGGAGCGCAGAGCCTGCAGCTCCTCCTTCTAGCCTCAGTTACTCCTTGTGCAAGACGCCCTGGCAGGGCTGCCTAGAACTGATGATGTCAGGTATCGAGCCTGATTGCTGATCTTGGGGACATCATGGGAAAATATATAGTGGTTCAAAGTACAAGGCAATAATGGGTTCTATGTTATGTGCTCACTATACATGTTTGGATCAGCCCTGAGCTACATGCCTGAAGTTCAGAAAATGCCAATTAAACTCTAGATATCTGGTGGTCATGGGCCATGGTAAATAGTGTGATAAAACAAGATTGGAAAAGCACCTTGATCCCACATTTTGAAGGGCCTTGGATGAATGATACAAGTTTTGAATTTTATGGGGTAAATAAAAGGAACCAATGATATTTCTCGTGCAGGTAGTGAGATAACTTATATCGAAAGATGATTCTTGTTTCAGTGTGGGAGCCATAAATTAGTGATTGGAAAGATTACAGTCAGGAAGCCCATTGATGAAGAGAGTTTAAAAAGATGAATCTCCCTGAAAATTAACCTCTTCCTGGAATCAAATCTCTGTTCTAATGTGTGCTATAAAACCTCTTCTCTTGGACATAATTTTGATTCATAACTTAATTTAACTTAAAGCATATGGCAAAACCTATTATTGGCTGCATAATGTATGTCACTTTCTCAAAAAAAATTGGTGTATCTTTTTAAAGTGCTTCTAGGACGGTTACCATATCTTTCTTGCAGTTCTTCCAGTTACTTTTCCTGATAATTTCTGCTGCCCATCGAGTTCGTTTTTTTCCTCATAAATTACTGCTTAAACTATTATTTATTGAGCACTTCCTATACATTAAGTACAACGTTCAACATTTTGCCCATGTTACCACATTAATCCTCACAAGAAACCTTTGGGCATTGCTTCCAGGTTAGGGATAAGGAAACAGAGAAAATGAAAGCTTCCATAACTTGGCCAAGGTCAAAAACTCTTTATAAGTGAGTGAAGTCCAAAGACTAACATTCTATCCAGAGAAAAGATCTCTTCCTCCTCAGAGCCTGACCCAACTCAAACAGGTAAAGGAAATCATATTTTGAGTCAAAAAATTTCAACTTGGAATATTCTCTCTGTCTCTCTTTCACACACACACACTGTTTTTTTTTCTTTCTTTTTTCTTTTCTTTTTCTTTCTTTTTTCTTTCTTTCTTTCTTTTTTTTTTTTTTTGAGTGCAGGGGGAGACAGAGTGGGAGAGAAGGAGAGAGAGAATATTAAGCATGCTCCACACTCAGTGCAGAGCCCAGTGCAGGGCTCCATGCCAGAACCCTGAGATCATGACCTGAGATGATACCAAGAGTCAGATGCTTAGCTGACTGTGCCACCCAGAAGCCCCTCCCACACACAATTTCTGTATCTCTTTGAGACCATTTACCTAAACTCTGTGTTCTTATGTATAAAATGAAGCCACAAGTACTTATCAAGTTGGCTTGCATTGAACCTTTTATGAAATAGCAGCTATAGAACAACTGGTATAATGGCAGACTCTAAGTGCTTAGAAATGGCTAGTCCTTTCCCTATCTTGCATCATTTCTTCTACATCATTCCATACCTCCCTTTGCACCTGAACTCCATTGTGTTTTAAGGATCTGTTGCAGGTCTTTCTTCTCAGGTCTGGTCAACTGTGCATATTGAGATGATGAGTAACTTTTCTCGCTAATCTTTGTGTCCTCCTTAAACAATGCCCAGGACATAAAAACTCAGTAAACAATCAATAAATGTTTTAGTGAATGAGTAAGCAAAGGTATACATGGAATGCCTTTTCCTCTTTCAGAGTTCTGGTGGGTAAATAAGGTATCCTGCCTGATGACAGCGAAGGGTCTTAACGTGTGTGTGTGTGCATGCACATGCATGTACATGTGCGTGAGTCACAGAGGGGACTGCAGGAAGACTTAGAATGTTCTAATATGTTATATAAAACAAATTAAAGCCAGTACAAACAGAAGTCAGATCTGTGGAAAACAGAAAGAACAAAATGCACTGACCAAGAGGCCTAGCCAGGCACCAAGTTAGTCTCGACATTCCCTGGTTGCCATGGCAAAAAGTAAAGTGAGCTAAAGAATTCTGATTATCAGGAAGGAAGACACCTACCTAAAAGTTTTCCTGGGGCCTAATTATAAAGACGTGTCATACAGGGGGCCTGTCAGATGCTGAGTTCAGAGGAAAATATCTTTAGAGGATTAGAGGCTCAGAGGCACAGCCAGCCCGTGGGCAGCACATCGGTGGGAATCATTTTATATGAACAGCATTTCCTCCGTAACCCCCCAGTTAGCCTTCTCTTTGACTAGGAAACAGTCTTCCTCACATACCTTACTCCTGGCGCTTAATCCACTTAGATTTTTAAGGAGTTCAACCTTCAAGTACCCACCTCTGCTGTCCTTTCAGATTTTCCCAGAACTCCTCTCTCTCCTGACTTGGGCATCTGACTTCCTTCTACCTGGGAACACAACTGACAACCCTGCCCTATAGACTGCAGATCGTTGCTGAGCTTATTTGTTTCTGTAGGTTCCTCCTCTGCAAGTCTGCAGTTTTCATATTCAGCACCGTAATCTCTAAAACCCAGTCCATGGCCTGTCACAGAACAGGTGCTCAGGAGATGTAGTGCAAGTGCTGTGGAGGGACCCAGTCTTGTTAACTGTCTGGAAGAACACAGGACCTCATAAAGGGGACTTAAGCTTATTTAATGGACAATATACTAGGGGATGCGTCGTGAGCCGGCTGCCAAAGGACGAATGCAATCTTAGACACTAATAAGCACAGAGAGCCCAAGCTGAGAGGAAATTCCTCTCCTTTATCCCACCTAAAGAATAAACTTCAGGCTTTTAAGCCCGATATTCAAAACCCTGCTAAAGACCCCCAGATAACTGTTTAACCTCCTTTCACACTGCTCTAGTCCAACACCTAAGACTCCAGACATAGCGGAATGATTGCCAAGAAATTTGTATTCTTCTCTGCTTTTTAAACCATCTGTTCACAGTGCTTTGAAGGTTCTTCCTTTTTTTATTGTCCGGTATCTTTAGGACACTTAAAATGACACTTCCTATGTGAAGATTTCCTTGATCTTTTGTTGGAGTTAACTCCCTCTGGGCTCTTACAGGCATTTTGCTTATACTTATGCTTACGTTCTTCTTTTGATGTGCCTAATCAGATTTTGTTCTACTAGATTAAAAAATCTTAAAGACAAAACTAAACATTAAAAGAAACATTCTCCAGGTTTCTTCTCACAGCTCAGGAGCATCTGTCTTAGAGATTTGCACGTAGAAAAAAATCTCCACAAATATTTATTGAATTAATGACTTTCAGACTGTCTTTGTGGTACTTAGTTTTTTTCTGCATAATTTTAAAATTCTTCTCCATTCTCTCTCCATTTCTTATTCAAATTCTATTTAGTTAAGATATAGTGTATTATTAGTTTCAGGGGTAGAATTTAGTGATTCACCAGTTGCATATACCACCCAGTGCTCATTACTTTAAGTGCCCTCCTTCATGTCCATCACTCAATTACCCCATCTGCCCACCCACCTCTCCTCCAGTGTCCCAAGTTTGTTTCCTAGAGTTAATAGTCTCTTATGGTTTGCCTCCCTTGATGTTTTTATATTATTTTATTTTTCCTTCCCTTCCCCTGTTCATCTCTTTTTTTAATTTCATATATGAGTGGAATCATATTGTATTTGTCTTCTTTAACTGACTTATTTTGCTTGGCATAATACCCTCTAGTTCCATCTATGCCATTGCAAATGGCAAGATATAGATATATAGATATAGATGATACAGATTATAGATATCGAGATAGATATAGATATAGATAGATATATAGATCCCACCTTCTTTATCCTTCATCTGTCATCAGACATCTGGTCTCTTTCCATGGTTTGACTATTGTGGACATTGCTGCTATAAACAAAGGGGTGCAGGTGCCCCTTTGGATCATTATGTTTGTATCCTTTGTATAAATACCTAGATGTGCAGTTGCTGGGTCGAAGGGTGGCTCTATTTTTAACTTTTTGAGGTACCTCCAGACTGTTCTCCAGAGTGGCTGCACCAGCTTGCATTCCCACTAACAGTGTAAAAGGATTCTCCCTTTCTCCGCATTCTTGCCAACATCTGTTGCTTCCTGAGTTTTAATTTTAGTCATTCTGCATAATTATTTTGTTCATATTATGAACACTTACTGTTTTAAGTGGGACAGTCTGACTAAAACAGTTTCCATGGGGAAGTTGTTGTGAGACAGGGCAGTAGAGGCTGGCTTGTTAGTTGTGGGTAGAGTTGAAGATCCTTCTCTCCTCTTGGTTTTCTTCCAACTTTCCTGTTCACTTCTTTCTTCTTCTTTCTGTTCTCCTCCTCCTCCTCCTCCTCCTCCTCCTCCTCCTCCTCCTCCTCCTCCTCCTCCTCCTCCTCCTCCTTCTTCTTCTTCTTCTTCTTCTTCTTCTTCTTCTTCTTCTTCTTCTTCTTCTTTTCTTCTTCTTCTTCTTCTCTTCCTCCTCCTCCTCCTCCTCCTTCTCCTTCTCCTTCTCCTTCTCCTTCTTTTAATACACATAAGAGCTGTACATATTCAATATATATAACTTACTAAGTTTGGGGATAAGTAAACACCCAGGGAACCATCACCACAATGAGTGCCATAAACCTATCTATTACCGCCAGAAGTTCCCTCTTGCTCTCTTTGTCACCACCACCACCACCACCACCACCATCATCATCATTTATGATAGGAAATTTTGTGTGTATGTGATAAGAAAATTTGACATAACATATATCCTGTTAGCAAATTTTAAAATATACAATTTAACAATGTTTAGGTACCATCTATAAGTAGATCTCTAGGATTTGGCTCACTGTTATTCAGCCTTCTTGGAAGTATCTTTTCCTCTACTGGGCCCTTGATATTGGTCCACTCTGAGGCTCTCATGTTTGTTCCTCACTTCACATACACTTTCTAGATGATCATTTTCTTTCTTCTATTATTAGTCTTTTCTCTGGTTGCAAATTAATGAGATACTTTGGCTTCCTGAGTGAAAAAAGGAATGAAAAGAAACAGAAAAGAAGGGATCCCTGGGTGGCGCAGCGGTTTGGCGCCTGCCTTTGGCCCAGGGCGCGATCCTGGAGACCCGGGATCGAATCCCACGTTGGGCTCCCGGTGCATGGAGCCTGCTTCTCCCTCTGCCTGTGTCTCTGGCTCTGTCTCTGCCTGTGTCTCTGGCTCTGTCTCTCCTTCTATCTCTCAATAATAAATAAATAAAATCTTTAAAAAAAAAAAAGAAACAGAAAAGAAATAAAATAAACAGAATGGAAAAGAAAGGAAAGAGACAGCAACAAAACAAGGCAGGGTGTGGACTTACAAGAATTCATCTTTCAGGACAGAAAGTCAGCCAAACTCAGAAAGGACTTGGAACCAGGAATTAGACTCATGTTGAAGGCTAATCATGTATCATTCCCCCTCCATTTCTTTTCTCTCTTTCTCGTTATAGATGATGTATCCTCTTTCACAGATTGCAGTTCACACAGAAGAAATTGACATTTACAGCTCCTTAGCTTATCCTCTTTACACATCCAGCCACAATGAAAGTCTGACTTTCTCTTTGGATCTACTTCTCATTCTTTTTCTTTTTAATTTTTATTTAAATTTTAGGTAGTTAACATACAGTGCAATATTGGTTTCAGGAGTAGAATTCAGTGATTTTTCACATACTCTCAGTGCTCATCACAACAAGTGCCCTCCTTAGTATCAATCACTCATCTAGCCTATCCCTGACCCCACTTCTCATTCTTTTTTTCTTTTTTAAGATTTAATTTATTTATTCGTGAAAAACAGACAGACAGAGAGAGAGAGGCAGAGACACAGGCAGAGGGAGAAGCAGGCTCCATGCAGGGAACCCGATGTGGGACTCGATCCTGGGTCTCCAGGATGATGCCCTGGGCCAAAGGTGGCGCTAAACTGCTGAGCCATCTGGGCTGCCGCTCACTTCTCATTCTCAAGGAAAAAGACTCTGGTATAGCCTGGACTGGCTGCTCACTTGTCCAATTAATCCTGGCCAGGCTCATGGGCTCACCCTACACACAAGGATGATGGAAACACACTCCTATAGATGGGAGTTATTTAAGGAGTTCTGATGAACCAGGTAGCACTCCAAGATTATTGTGACTCCAGTAGTTTCTGTTGTCATCCATGGGCTGTTACCACTCATCACAGAGTGGTTAGCAAAAACTCATAAGCTCATTGTTTTAACCTCTTGGGTATCTTTTTTTAAAGATTGTATTTATTTATTCATGAGAAACACAGAGAGGGAGAGAGAGGCAGAGACACAGGCAGAGAGAGAAGCAGGCTCCATGCAGGGAGCCCATCGTGGGACTCCATCCTGGGTCTCCAGGATCAGGCCCTGGGCTGAAGGTGGCACTAAACTGCTGAGCCACCCAGGCTGCCCTCTTGGGTATTTTGACTGAGGTATCTTGTATCACATAAACCTAAAATATTCATAGTGTGCCTTAATTTCTCTTTTGTAACTTGTTCTCTTGCTCTGATCTAACCAAGAAATCAGGACATTAAATTCTTTCTCATTTTTAAATCTAAATATCCACTTGATCACAAGTCTCTTAAAAATATATATGATATATATGGTATATCGAGATATATATATATATATATATATATATATATATATATATATATATATCTTGCATATATCATCTATTTATTTCTTTGAGTTCCCATTAGGCCACCATCATTTCCTTTTTTATCTTTTTAAAATCTTTTAAAATCTTTTTAAAAATATTTTTTAAAGTTTTAAAAGCCTTCTTTCTTTCTTTCTTTCTTTCTTTCTTTCTTTCTTTCTTTCTTTTCTTTCTTCTTTCTTTCTTTCTTCTTTCTTTCTTTCTTTCTTTCTTTCTTTCTTTCTTTTTTTGGAGAGAGAGCATGTGTGTGCACATGCATGTGCTCACGAGCTGGAGAGGTGAAGTGCAGAGTGAGAGGAAGAGAGAGAATCTTAAGCAGGCTCCATGGTCAGCACAGAGCCTGACATGAGGCTCCATCTCATGACCCTGAAATCATGACCTGAGCCTCAATCAAGAGTCAGACACTTAACCGACTGAGCCACCCAGGCACCCCTGAGGCCACCATCATTCCTAATGTAAATTCAGTAGTAAAACACATTCTCCTTGCTCCAATCTCTTTCTTTGACATATTTTCATATTTTTAGTATATATGCTTTAGAACAATTTTTTAAAAGCTAAAGTTATTTGCAGCTGAAAGCCATAATGTATTTTCTCATCATTTTGTTTGCTATTTATAATAATCCATTGAGGAAGGTGGGAAAGAAACTCTGCTTTATAGGGAAAAAAAAACAGTCTTTAAGAGATGAACTCACTGACAGTCATATGGCTCGTTAAAGGCGAGCATAGGTGCAAACTATGTCTGATGACATAAAACGTCAAAAATGTGGCTTAGGCATGGAGGCTCTGAAGGGGAGTTATTGGAAGAAAGCAGGAGATTTATTATCAATAAAAATGATGCAGCCTCCCCTAGGAAGTGTATTCAACCATTATTCAATTTTGGTCTGGAATAAAACCTGATGTATGTTTAAATGGCTGATGGGGATGTTTTCTACTACTAATTTGTACAGGACCCAAATAAGTCAGTGAATCCTGAAGTCTAAGAATGATTGCAAAGACGTTCGTTCCTCACATTAATTGTAGGAAGCAGTTGGCTTACACTTAGAATAACTTCACTGCAGTCTGTGATATTCCACTAACCTGACAGGTTACCTTAGGCAGCTTACCTGAACTTTTTAGAATGTCCTTGTTTTTTAAAAATGGAGATGTTGGGGGAGCTGCCTCCCACTGCCCACCCCACTGTTGGTGTGCATGATCCTATTTTGTCATTTAGCTGATAAGGTATGGGTGTTAGCCAAGAGGTGACTTTTTTTTGTTTTGTTTTTAATGAGTCATTTTTCCTGATACATAATTTATCCAATCTAGTTCCCAAGAAGAGTTTTTATTTCAGGCTGATGAAGTACAGTATGCATTTTACCAGTAATATAAGTTTTAATAGTTAATGAGCTATGGCTGTTTCTAAGAGTGATATATCTTTTGTCTTTCTATAGCTTCAAAAAGAGCACCTGGCTGTAATTCAGTTTGACTTAAAAATATGGCAGTCCACTTTTTGTTTAAAATCAAGTTTCTGAAGCCTCAAATTCTAATAGAAATTGACTCAAAATGGAAGGTATTTGTAATTGTTGTATGTCACTTGTGACTCATAAAGCTTATTGCAATATGAAAACTAATATTACCAAATCCTCATTCCTTCTTAGGATGAATGACAAGTAAAAAACGTGTGTCTCAAGCCCTAGGCCTTCACCTCAGATCAATGCACATGCAAATGACGTAGCTGGCAGTTGGGGAAACAGGGTGGTGGGTGGCCAACAGGCCCCAGTGTGGGACAGAACGCAGAATGAATACTCTTTTCTCAGTCTGCCTTTCGGATCTGTTCCTTTCTCCCTGTTTTTTGTTTATCTGTCTTACGACCTCTGTTTCTGGGTAACACATTCCTTTTTCGGACCCGATGGCAAATTTGGTTTTTCTGGCGTGATCATATGTTCTCTATCGTGTGCTCAGTTGTGTTTTCTGAATCATACAGCTGCTTGGACCTTGCAATAGAAATCGCCCCTGGTACTGGTCTTCTTGGAGAGCCTCCTGCCAGGTATCCCGTAACCCAAGGAAAGAGGATTTGGTGACTACAGCACTTTAATCCCAGTTGTCTGTGTAAGTAAGATAATGTATCTGGGAACACTTGTAAACCATAGGGAGTTAGTCAGTTATTTGATTTGTAGAATTATCTCTAACTTTACTAACTATATGTATATGAGTAAATGTATGAGTATATATGTGTATATATCCATGTGTATATGGACATAAGTATATCCGTGTATGTGTGCATGTAAATGTACATATGAGTGTGCATGGCTAGGTTTATGTGTACATGTTGTATGTGTACATGTGTCTACATGTTCATGTGAATGATTATGTGCATTTGTATGCATAGTTCTGTATGTATATGTGCATGTGTTTATATTTATGTTTCTGTGTATGTGTATGTCACAGATTTACTGAGTTTACTGGATCTTCCCTTCCCGAGTGATAATTATTTGCCCATTGAACCTCACCCTCGACCCACATTACGAGTACGTCTGTTCATTTCTTGGTTTCCTGTCTTTGCATAATTCTCTCCAGAGGTAGAACTACATGATTCCCACATGGAGACAACCCTGCCCCAGTTTCTAAAATAAGTCTTGGTGAAGAGTATGAAGATTTTTAACTTACTCTGCTCTCAGACAGAGCATTTGATGTTACTGATAACACTTGAGCAATTCCGTGCTCCATTTAGAGGACCTGGCTTCCTGCCCTGTCACCACGTATTTCTAGATCTTCAATTCGGTTTTCTCTAACATCAGAATTTTCCCTCTGCCAGCCCAGCCCTGGCCTGTGGCTGGAATCCAACCCTTAGAGGAGAAGTGCGCTCCTCCTACCCCTCGCCTTTATGACTGCATATTTCCAGCTTAGAGGTTCCTAACAGCACTGCCTGTCTGTTGAAACACTTCACTGTCTGACACTGAATGTTCTTGATACTGACAGCGATCTGTTATTTAACCCTTCAGACAGTAATGGTCAAAAACAGGAGGTTCTATTTGCCTCCAGGTGATAAATTTTAAGATGTTTTAAGAACCAAACAATACCAAGAAGGGTGAAATCTTTGTTTGGCCTGGTTTGCTCTGACCCACAACCAAATCTCAGTGAGTAGTTACTCCTTTCCAGATCATTGTCATTTTTGGGTGAATCAAAAAGGAAAAGGATGAAAAATTAGATAGAATTCGGGGAAGAAGACTGACTGAAGGGTTGAGCACAGATTTACTTAGAAATATAATGATTTGGCATTCTGTTGTTGCAGAAATGTCTGTTCCACATCTCAAATATTCCTTCAGGGACTTGACTCTACTTCTTAAAAGGCTTCCTCGCAGCCTTACCTGCTACACTAGAAGGGGTTGCCCTACTTCTGAAAATCTGCCTGGATCCTGAAATGTGACTGTTTCATGTTACTT
The DNA here is from genome assembly GCF_018345385.1 of Vulpes lagopus. Classification (NCBI taxonomy): domain Eukaryota; kingdom Metazoa; phylum Chordata; class Mammalia; order Carnivora; family Canidae; genus Vulpes; species Vulpes lagopus. The sequence goes on along the minus strand of NC_054832.1, from coordinate 5,522,819 downwards.
TCCACAACCTGGATGTGTTGGTTGGTGGTAGTGATATCTAAGCCACTTTCTCAGAATCTGAAATTTCCTGGGGCTTTCAGCAAAATCAGAGAAGAAAACAAATTCATAATAACAGAAGCAGGAACTACCATAGAGTCTGCACTGAAATGAACATTTGAGAGTCTTACAAAATAATAAAAAATGTTTTCAGAAACAAGCACACGATTCCAGCCCCACGGTATCGTGAAGCGATTGGCAGGGCTCCTTTACGTGGAGACAATATGTCTAACCCTAGGTGGTCCACAGCGCCTCTGCAAACTTCAGTGGCCTCACTTATAATTCAGGACCATCACAGGTACCTTTTTGCAAAATAGGGACTTTATCAGACCATGTCTTATGCTTTAGCATCTCTAATTATGTAATTCCTCCCTAATTCTTCTAGTTAAAGGAAAAGGCAGAAATAGGAAGACTAGAATGGTTCTTTTCTGCCCTAGGGCAAGTTAGACTCTGATATGTATATTATTTTCATCGCTACAACCTGGGCAAGCTTATCATGAGGCATAGTGGGATCCAGTCATGCTCACCAGGAAGACGGAAATAAACACAGGAATACAGACCATAGATCTTTCTCTTTGGCTCCTTCAGGCTCTTCAATCATTGCTTGTTTCCTCCCTTGGCCCTGCTCAACCTCCCTCAACCCACCCACGCCTACACTTTATCCTTCATCCTTAGTCCTCTGATTGTGAAGCTCCTTGGCTGACTAACTTTTGCACATCCCTTAGGGTAGAGGCCTCCTCTGTGTGGTCTCACAACAGTGTGTGTTTACTTCCAGTGTCCTTAACCCACTGCAGTGTATTTCCGTGGTGGTTTGGTCTATCTCCACCATTGTATGCTGCTACGGGCATCGAGTCTGTTCCTTCCTCCATTTCAAGTGCCTTACAGGGTAATATGCACATAGTAGGCATTTAAAAATGAGTTGTTGGGGAAGCCTGGGTGGCTCAGCGGTTTAGTGCTGCCTTCAGCCCAGGACGTGATCCTGGAGACCCGGGATCGAGTCCCGCATCGGGCTCCCTGCATGGAGCCTGCTTCTCCCTCTGCTTGTGTCTCTGCCTCTCTCTCTCTCTCTCTCTCTCTTTCTCTCTCTCTCTGTGTCTTTCATGAATAAATAAATAATTTTAAAAATAAAAATGAGTTTTTGGTGGAATTTATGAACACACACAGAAACATACACATATGCAGGTATGTCAGTTCTTACGTGGTATGTATAGAAGCTATAAAAGTTATAAGTGGCCTTGGTTTGGATTTCTTCACTGGTGGAAAAGCAAGACCTCATAAAGGATCCTCCTTATTATGAATAGCTATAGTCATGACAACTTTTCTTTTTGCACTGGGACAGAAATATGCTTCCCAGTAGCATTCACGAAAACGATTGTAATCCTATTATCTGAGTTCATATGCAATGACTATATCTTATTCCATAAGATTAAAATCAACAGCTCTGTTACACTTTATAATTTAGGAAACATTTTTTTCACATTATATTTAACTGCCACAACAACTTTTATGTGCTAGATTTCATTAATGTCCACATTATCAGGTAGCATCTAATTAGGAAATAGAAGCCACATCGGTTCTTTTAAGAAAGAAAAATTAAAGTACTAATTGTTAACTGTGTTTTGAAGACGTGAAAGGACGAAACAAGAACAAAGAAAAAAGTTGGAATTACTAACACTTAGAAGTTCAGAGGAAGAAGACTGCAGAGGAAGGACTCAGATGTCAGAGCAGAGAACTGGTCACTTCGTGCTAATGTCTCTAGGGACAGGTAATGAAGTTGGTCCTGTGGGTGCTGGAAACACTGAGAGCTGGAACAAACTGCTTACTCCTGGGTGAAGAACCATTGCTTTGGTGACACTCACAAACACCAAAGGAAGCAAAACCAGAACTAGACAGTAGGCAGGAAAAAGTGCGCTCTGCTTTCTCCCCCAGTCTTCCAGCCTGCCTCAGGTGCTCCCTAGTGGCAGGTGGTGCAAGGGAGCCAGTTTTCAAAACCCGTGTCACGGGGCAAGCAGTAACTCAACATCAAGAAGCAGAGTGTAAAAGGGTGGGTGTTCTGCCTAGAGACAATAGCATAGCAACTGGCACACTGGTTTTGTGTTCAAGAGCATCGAAGATAGAGGCTCATCGAGAATTTTTCCATAAGCAATTCAGTTAGTAGCATGTACCGCAGGGACTTGGATTTCTTTCTTCTCCAAGTACAGTGCCAGATTATTAGGATATTCCTTATCTTCCCTCCATATCAGGGAAATGTGTGTGTATGTGAGTGTGTGTGTGTGTGTGTGTGTGTGTGTGTGTTTGGCAGTAGGTACAGTACCGATGTGGAAATTAGAAAACTAGGGTTTGTGTTTGTTGACAGTATCGAGGGCTCGCAAAGTACATTATTTTTCTGAGCCCCAAAGTCTGCTCCAGGTGCACATCATGGGTTTCCGATATAGCAAGATTAAGTCAGCCAGTGAATAAATATTGAATATTCACAATGTGCATGCACCAGGAACCGAATAACAAAAAGGACAACCAAGGTCACCCTCCCTCTCCAGAGGTTAGACTCTAGTGGGGTCTACAGGATCAAGGAAACAACCACACAAAGTATATAGAATAAATGGACAATATGATTTCAGTGGAGCTCATTGCTTTGGCAGAAGGGCCCAGGCTCGAAAGCACATAGAGCCAAGGATCCTGACTTGGAGTGGAGTCAGGGAAGACATCCTGGGGGAAGTGAGTGGGGTGAAATGGGGTAAATGTGGGAGGGTAACCCTGGGAAGGGGAGAGAGGCTCATTCTGAGACCTGAGAGAGGGACTGTGGGGTTGATTGAGGGAGTGCAAGGCAGGGGGAAGGAGATGAGCCTACAGAGAGAGAGGCAGCAGCCAGAACCTTAGCTGATAAAGGTGAGCGAGCTTTATAAACCACAAAGTGCCAATAAAAAGTATGTATGATTATTGTTCCTGAGATAAAAATAAATAAATAAACCTACTGGGACTTTTACTCTCTGCTGTTTGGAATGTGAGTTATTGGAATCGGAAGGCAAGGCTGAAAGTGTCCAGAAATCAAAAGCGTGAGCATGAGAACAACCATGTGTGTCTCCCCCACATCAAAGGTGCTCCCCGACCCCTGCCCGGACAAACCTGCTCCGGTGCAGACGGAGACCAAGCCTAGCGCCCCCCGTATAAGTTCTTTCAGCAGCTATTTAAAATGTAATAATAATGTGGGCTTAAAAGGTTTGATTGCTTGATCACAGTAGCTTGTTAATTAAAGGTGCAAAGAGGGGAAATTTGCACCTGAGGGAGAAATAGGATTAGTTTGCAGGAGAAATCAGATTAGTGTTCCTGGCAGCACGCCAACTGCAAAGGAAGAGCACAGAACCTCAGGAGAAATCGAATCTATCTTTCCGAGGGCTCTGTGGGAGGACAGGCCTCCCCTCCACATGTCCAAGGGCAGGGGAGGAACAAAGCCACTCTGACTGCTCACCCCTGACCTTGACTCGCTTCCCCAATACGAAATGTGCGACTGGCTAATTGCTCTCGGTGGAGATAACTGTGTTTGGAATTCATTTGGCTGAGAAGTATGTGTGGTTGCGGAATCTCTGACAGCACATGATTAATGAGGAAGGCTGGATTTCACATCCTCAGTTGGAGAGATTTGGGCCTTGTCCCATCCTCGGGGGCCCCTCTGGGTTTGGCTCATGTCACAGTGGCCTGTGTTTCATTAGGCTGAGCAGCTTGGTTTCTGGAGGGATGATTAGGAGAGTGATGATAAGGTAGGCAGGCCGGGGAGCCAGGGGTACCATGATAGAGATCCCATATAGCCCAGGGGGCCCGAGGAAACGGGATGGGGATGCCAGATGGGCCTGGGTCACAACCTGCCTTCTGGAACAGCTTGAGTTCTGTGACCTGGCGATTTAGTTTAACCTCTCGGAGCCTCTGATTACCTGTTATAAAATAAGAAGCATGAAAAACCTACCTTGAGGTTGCTCTAGAAAGTTTCTAGATAATGTAGCTGGCAAGTTCTTGCATCCTACCCTTGCTCACATGCGCTTTCTCACTCTGCTGAGGTTGGTTCAGAAATGTCAGCCCGAGGGAATTTGTAGTTTTTATGTATACATCGCTAACCCCACATGGGCCATCCCACCTGTACATCCAGGAGAGCTGCTCCTGGGCAGCTTGGAGACAGTCGGAGTCTCAGCTTCAAGGATTTTAGTCAATAACTCCCGTGCCTAGCCTCCAGGTGCTGCCTTCCAGGCAAAGTCACCTCCCTCCTAAGTCAAGCTTTCCTCAGCACGCTGATGCCCACCTTAGTCCCCAGCGTCCTGCATGCTACTTGGCCCAATGTGAGTGTTAGGTATAATGCAGTGGACCCATGCATCATTTTTACCATGTGCTCTCGATCTTGTCCTTTTTCCTCCCAGCATAGCATGAAGAACATATCTTCCTTTTTTGCCTTCCCCAAAAATTATTGAACATGTGGGGCATTGTGGGAGCCCCCCATCCCTCTGCCCAGATTTATATCCCATTGGGCAAAGTTATGGGTGGCCCCGGGGACCCCAGTTGGCTCTCTTCTCTTGTTGGGAAGTAAGCCCTTAAATCTATGGAATCCAGCACAAACTCTAGGTCATTCGTGTCAGAATTCAATTGCACTACACCAGTTGGTGTCAAGATAAGCGGAAGCACATCATTGTCTGGACTGCCTAAAATTTATTTATTGTCCTTAGCTATGGGGACTTAAAAGCCTTCATCCTTCCTGAGTCTCAGTATGACCACCTATCAGCCTGATATAATGGCAACTTCTTGTTAGGTTGGGAGTTATAGGTGAGGATTCAAAGTAAGCCCATCACTACTATTGAGGAGGGTGGTCTGTGAGATAGACACAGAGTTGCACAGAAACAGAGGCAGCTGTGGTTTGGGCTTTGACTTTGGGCTCTGTGTGCGGCAGGGTCTGCGGCATCGCCTTAGTCAATTCTAAAGCCACTTAATGTTTAAGGTTGCTTGCTTTGACATTAAAAAACAAAAAAGAACAAAACAAAACAAAACAAAAACCTCCAGACCCAAACAAAAGCAGACCAAAAATACCCTTTTGTGCTCTGTTGTTTGAAGTAAGTTACCTAAATTCTTTTTGTATCAATGTCTTCATGTAATGGGTTGATAGAAAGACTTAGGGAAATAACATACTTTGACTAAAGTTGATACCAAGTCAGTGGCAGTTATTGTTGTGGGTTCAAGTGCGGACCTGTTTTCATGCCACCATCTGATAGTGAGTAACCAGGCAAATGGATGGTATGTTGTATGAGGTCTTAAAACCTCATTGGTTTGAATGCACTGTTCTCTGATCCACTGCACTTAGCACTATTCCTGCCACACTGCAGGCACCGAACAAATAATTATGAATAAATATATTGTAATCTCTTCTTAACCTTGCAAATTCATAATTGAAATAAATTACTTTAAAACCCCCAGTGATACCCTGAAGATAATGTACAATTTATTCTGCATTTAAGGACCTTGAGAGGTTTTATGTTAGCACTGACAATTATAATATTCATCATATTCATCTGTCACATTATGAGCCATTAACACCGTTTCTTGGAAGGAAATGAAAACTTCTGAAAATATGAATAAGCCCCCCCCCCCTTTTTTGTGATTGACAGTAGGAATTTTATGGCTGATTCTGTTTATTCATCAAGTCTTATTCCATTTTCTTCCTAAGGGAAAGTGACCTAAAAAATATCAGATTCTTCCAATGTTACTATTTCTTCCTATATTTCTTAAAGTGAATCCAGTAAGAAAGTAATGGAAGAAATATATACAACTGGAAACAAGTTAATATTTAGTTTTAATACTGTTTCATGGAAAGAAAATACATACAAAACGTTGATCATTCAGGGCACCTGGATGGCTCAGTCAGTTGAGCGTCCAACTCTTGAGTTCAGCTCACGTCATGATCTCAGGGTTATGATATTGAGCCCCACACTCAGCTGGGAGTCTACTTGAGATTCTCTCTTTCCCCCTTTGCCCCTTCTTCCCTCTCTCAAATAATAAATAAATACATAAATTAAAAAAAAAAACTCACTCAATCTTCTTCCAAATAACATTGCCTGAAATATAAAACCAAATATAGTTGATATGATGATGATGATGATGATATGCAGACAGGGTGGGATCAACTGTCCAATACTAAATAAAAACGGTAATCTAAGGAGCACAAGTTAGAGGAGTAAACAGACAAGAGGACTTCCACTTCTTTATTTATCTCTTTACTTTTAATTGATTTATGTCTTTATATTTCAGGTCAGTTTCTTGTAGAAAACATGTAGCCAAGTCTTGCTTATTTGCTTTATCTACTCTAACAATCTCTGTTTTTAACCAGTATACTTGTCAATTGCTATGGTTATTATTATAGTTGGATTACAGCTACCATGTTGTAACTGTTTTCTGTTCCTTACCCCTCTTTTCTTTCTGATTTCTCTGGTTTTTTTTTTTAATATTTTATTTATTTATTCATTATAGACCCACAGGGAGAGGCAGAGACATAGGCAGAGGGAGAAGCAGGGTCCCTGTGGGGAGCCTGAGGCAGGACTTGATCCCAGGATCCCGAGATCATGACCTGAGCTGAAGGTAGATGCTCAACCACTGAGGCACCCAGGAGTCCCTGATTTCTCTGGTTTTAATTGAGCATTTTATATTTCATATGATCTCCTTTCTTAGAATATTATTTATAAATAAAATTACACACATATACATACATATATTTTTGAATTTTGCCATATTGGGACTCCATCCCAGGACCCCGGGATCACAACATGAGCCAAAGGCAGATGCTCAACCATGAACCACCCAGGCATCCCTGAAGAACTTCTTTTATTTTTTCTTGCAAGGAAGATCTGCTAACAATTAATTTTCTTAGGTTTTTTTTTTATCACTTTCCAAGGATAATTTCACTGGACATACAATTACAAGTTGTTGTTTGTTTTGTTTTTCTTTCAACTGTTTAAATATTTCACTCCATTCTTTTCCTCTTTGTATGGTTTATGACAAGAATCCCTTTGTAATTCTTTTGTATTCCTCTAGAGGTAAGATACCCCCAGCCCCCAACCTCTGGCTTTTTTCAAGATTTTCTTTTTCTCTTTGCTATTCCAAAGTTTAAATATGATAGGTCTAGGTGTAGATTTTGATTTTTGGTATTTATCATGCTTGGCATTCTCTGAGCTTCCTGGAACTGTGTTTGGTTTTTGTCATTAATTTCAGAAAAGGTTTGGACATTACCACGCCAGGTATTTCTTCTGTTCTGTTGCCTTTTTCTCCTTCTGGTATTCTAATTAGACATATGCTAGAAATTTTGAAATGTATCCACAGATCTTGGGTATTTGTTGTGGTTTTGGTCTTGTTTTCTTTCTATTCTTTGCTTTTCATTTTGGGAAGTTTCTATTAACCTATCTTTGAACTCACTGATTGGCTCTTTCCCTGATGTTGTTCAATCTGCTATGAACCCATCAAATTTGTTCTTCATTTATGTTTACAATATTTTTTACTTCTAACATATATTCTTATTTTTTTTCCTTAGAGTTTTCACTCTGTTTAGATTGCCCATGTGTTCCTGCATGTTGTCCATCTTTTCCATTAAAGCAATTAGCACATTAATCATAGTTATTTCAGCCCCCTATCTGATAATTCCAACATCTCTGACACATCTAAGTCTGGTTCTGATGATTGCTTTGTCACTTCAAATGTCTTTTTTTCATGTCTTTAGGCATGATTTGGATTTTTTTGTTGAAAGCCCAACATGATGTATTGGATGTTAGAAAATGAAGTCATAGCCTTTTTAGTGTGAGGTTTTATGTTACTCTGGCTAGGATTTGGACTTTATTTAATTTTTATTGTAATTAATGTATCAGAGGCACTAAATTATTCTAATTTCTTGTCTTTGTCTTCCGTTGGTATTGGGTTTCCCTAAATACTCCTCCTCAGAGAGAGTCTGTGTCTTGCATCGCTTTCAGCTGCCATTGCCTGTGAACAAACTGAAGTTCTGTTGGTGTGGTGGTTAAGGTCAGGGGGCTGGGGTGGCAAGTGCTCAATTAGCCTCTTGAGTAAAAAGGACCATCATGTTTCAGTGGTCCTGTGTCCCTGGGCCATAATCTTCACATATATTTCTTGACTTTTTTTTTCCTATCCTAACAGGATACATGAATTCTGGAGTAGGAGAAATGGAATAGGAGTAATGTGCTTTATGCCCGTGGGATAAGACACTTTGTGAAAAGTTCTTTTGCTCTAGAGAGTAAGCATTTGTTATGGAAAACGCTCCAGTATATTCCACAAAGATTAGCCTTCCCCTCCACCTGCTGGAGTCACAGGGGATCTTTTGCTATTTTCATTATGAGAACCTGACAGCATTCTGCTTGCTGACTCATGAATGTGTGGTACCCACCCTAAGACAGGAGTTTCTCATTCTCACACTGGTCCAAACTTAGCCTTCAGCAATTCTTCAAAATTCCCCTCTAATAGCTTATGGCTTCAGCAGCTTCTGCTCCATGTAAACAAAACTCAGCTGTGAGTCTAGAGATTCACATTTCTCTAACACTCCAGAGCAGTAGTGTGTCATGAAATGCCCTTTCTTTGACAGACCCAAAAAGTGTTAACATGAGGTTTTCAGCCTTTTTTTTTTTTCTGTAAGTATAAGAGTAACAAATTCCAAGTTCTTTATATGGTGGAATTGTGTAATACAGGAGCTGTATCTCATTTAAGGTATAAATAGGAATAAATAGTTCCAAATATGGTTGATTTTATGTTAGCTATGCAAAAAACCGCCCTTAAAATGAAAATAATGATGGTTTTCATTATGTTAATTTATTTATTATATTTCAACGAAGTATTTCATGGCATGCCATGTTGATTTCCCCTTTACAGTGGCAACATAAAGTTCATTCTTTTAATAAGAAAACATTTAAGATTTGAGTTAAACAAGGAAAAATGTAATTAAGATGGTATCATAAAGACTGTGCAGGAATTACTCAAGTTTTGGAAGCCCCATTCATACTATGCTAGCCTATTCCATTGGACTGACTTTATAACATAATCTGTCTGGACTCTTTCCCAGAATCCTATCCACTCAGAACAGTTACTCGGACACCAGGACAGGCCTAACCTAGCCTGAACATCAAGTTTCCTCAGATCTGGAAGGCAGTTCTGTAATTCATCTCATGCTAAAAAAGTGTTGTCCCACACCTGCTAAAGCTGCCAAGGCATCAAGTGGGGGCTAGGCCTGGAGGCAGCTTCTGGGAATATGGAAACATAAGGTTAATAATATTAAGGAATACTTTGCTTTCCCCTGTTAAAGTCCCCCAGTTTCTTGCCTGAGGGTTGAAGACATCAGCAGTGACACAACATTCAGAGCTTTCCTTTAAAGTCCCTAGACTTGACAGATACATTTTCCTAGTACAGTAAAAACTCACCTGTGAGCTCTCAGAAGAGCACATATCGGCCGGCATTTTGGGTATCACCTGCACTAGCATATGGAGTGGGAAACCAATAAGAGTACAGTAAGACGTCAGGAGTCCACCATGCTGAAGAAATTCTTACATAAAACTTTTTATTTGGTTTGTTAACCAAAGATGTAATATTAAATGTCAGCAGTCCTTATTTTGGATTAATAAAATAATGAAGTCTTTGGAAAACAAATTATATCAGGAATATGGATGCTGAAGCAATCCTATTCCAGGATAGCATGGTGCCAGGATAAAATAATTATATTTAAGGTACTCCACAGTTTAGAGTTAAACAATATTCCAAACTGGCATTGGATTAGGATTGGAGAAGTGATTTCTCCTAAATGCATCAACTCAAAGACGACAGCTGCGCACTAAGCCCAAGATCTAAGTATGAGGAGATTACATTTTTAATAAAAGCCCCAAAGCTGAAGACTTGGGGTGAATAAGATAAATTGTTCCCTGAAAGAAACTCAGATCAGAGCCAGTGACATGTTGAAAGGAAATGGATGGAGTAAGAGTTATACAAAGTGAGAGAGGCCAGCAGTATAAACAGGAATGTCATACTGCACCTTCTAAATCACAGACAGTCCCCAACTTCCAACTGTTCAACCTCACAATAGTAGAAATCGTACCTGGAATTTTTAATTTGGATCTTCTCTTGGGTAAGCAATATGCAGGACAGTCTTTCCTCGTGCTGCAGGGCAGTGGCTGTGGCTGTAACCCAAACACCGACAACTGTTCTGACCCAACACAGACATTGCTTTTGTCACTTTCAATACCACACTCAATAAATTACATGACATACTCAACACTTTATTATAAAATGTGCATTTTTTAGGGATTTTGCCCAACTGTAGGTTCATACAAGTGTTGTGTGTACATTTAAGTTAGATTAGGCTAAGGAGCGATGTTTGGTAGGTTGGATGTATTACATGCATTTCAAACATAGGATATTTTCTAGTTAGGATGGGTTTATCAGGACATAACCCCATCGTTAAGTTGAGGAAGATTTGTACTGGGTTATGGGCTCTCGAAATACAATCTTTGAAATCAAGCGAGATGGCATAAATTTGAATCTGGTTTCTGCCTTCTTGCAGCAGACTGAAGTTGAACACTCTTGAAGATGAAACCAACTCAATGTTATCAAGCTCAGTGAGCTGACTGGGTTTCACTTTCAGTTATGTCTCCATTGGACACATTCACAGGCAACAAAGACAGACAGAGGTCTCATTCTATCCACTTGGTGTCCAGTTTATGCTCAAGGGGTCTTAGCTTGCTCCTCACATTCCCTCCCTGCTGCCTGTGGACTTTAATCTGTAGAAAAAAAAAAAAACACTTGCAGAAATTCTTATCCAGCTCTGCAGTTGCATAAGCTCAATTCCCTTTAACAGATGTGTTGTGTGTGTGTGTGTGTGTGTGTGTGTGTGTGTGTGTACTGGTTCTGCTTTTCTGAGTCATCTCTGACTGATAGGGATGATTAGTTTAAGTATCAATAAAATGAATCTGCAGCAATGTCAAGCATATGTGGGAGAGGAAGATAATTCTAGAAGGTGAGTTATCAGGAGCCACATAAGAATTTTGAACAGAGAAATGAATTGGTTCACTTCAGTTCACTGGGTATTGTGTTCATCCCTAGAGATAAAGCAGTGAATACAACATAGTCCTGTCCTGGCATCAGTGCATGTGATGAATAGAAAGGAGATGGATCATGTGATCAGAGGATGTTCTAGGTAATTATCAAAAGAGCAAATATGAGGTTAAAATGCTCAGAAACAGGAGCAAAAAGCAATAACTGAAAGATGATGATAAATTATTTTAAAAATTATATAAGCCTTTATTTTTCTCACAGTAATTAAGGAGAAACCTGAAGTATTATAGAAAATGTACACCTCTAGCTTATATAAAACACTGAGTCATGAGAAAGACAAACCTTATGTCCTTTCTAGCTATCTAAAGCCCGAACCCTGCCTTCATGGGTGAGAGTCTTGGGTTTTTAGAGAGCATTCAGAAAAGCTGTGTTCTTTAGACAAACATCTGATAGTTATGAGTCAGGAAAGGTGAGTAGAAGGTCATGAATATTAATTGGCATCTTTGTCACCATGTTGCACCTTGGCAGTGATGATCTTAGTTAAGGGACCAACTATATATACCAGAACTTCCTGGCTTAGGAACCAGATTTATGGGGGTGTGCTGATTATATAAACTGTCCCATGTATAAACATCAATCAGTGAGAGAAAAGACATTTTTAATTCATCCAGATTCAAGAAATAAGAAGGGAGATGTTCTTCTTCCAATTCCCCTTCCAGAAATCTCACAGCCACACATCTCATGGCACATGGTAAATTCACATGTTTTAGCTGTAATTTTGGTTGTGATTATAAGTAAAACTATAATTGAGGAACTCAAAGCTAGCAATTTTCTCAAATATTATCAAAATGAAAGATACTTCAAAATAAGGTGAAAACAGAGAGGGAGGCAAACCATAAAAGACTCTCAACTCTAGGAACAACCTGAGGGTTGCTAGAAGGGAGGTAGGTGGCGGGTTGGGGTAACTGGGCGATGGACATTAAGGAGGTTGTGTGATGGAATGAGCACTGGGTGTTATATGCAACTGATGAATCACCAAATTCTACTTCTGAAACTAATAATAGAGTGTATATTAATTAAAATTGAATTTAAATTAAAAAAATAAAAAGAAAGGGACTTGATAGAGTGGGATGCACATGGGTTCTGAAATCTGAGGGAATATGGTTCATGTATGGGCTCTACGTGACTCAGCCATTATCTACCTCCTCTGTGAAAGGGGGACTTGGGAAGGTGTATCATTACAATGTCTCATGCTGTGTAAATACTAACAACATTTGTTCTCTTTTAATCTCTATCCCCTTCAAAACCCCATTTGCTTGCTGTGTCACCTTTGAAAAAGTTCATCTCTCTTGGGGAGAAAGTCTCATCCATAAATGCTTACCTCAAGACATTTTAGGGAAAATTGGGTGATATATTTAAATATCTAAATAAATAAATCTAAAATAAAATAAAAAATAAATGTAGGTGTTCTAAAAGTATTTAATTATATCAATCTCAGTCTGTTATTTAAGAAAGTACATCATCCTCTAGGAAGAAAGTTTTCTTACGTTCTGTTTTGTTTTTACCACCTGAACAAATAAGAATATTCAATCTATAGGTACATTAGTCCCTCCAATAAGGACTGAATGGCTTTCCCTGATGCAACAAAGAAGCTGGGGAAGAGGCAGTGATCAAAGATGAAATGTTATCTAACTCATGGTGAAAATCCTGTGTCATTGGAGATTGAGCAGATATCCTGCTAAACTATGAGAAATTAATGTATTTATATAGGAAAAAACAAATACCTTTAGCACCATTTTATGAGGAGGAGAGTCATTTTCAATTAGTCATAGAATGACCCTAGGAAGAACTTAGCACTGAGCCATAGTTTAACATCAGCTGGGATGTTGTGACAGACACTGTAATATGCCACCCATTATATATGTAATATGTAAGATGTACAGACATTATAATATGTCATCCCTCTTTCAAGAATGACTGAATTAGCTTCCCAGCTGCTGGCAGTGCTGCCAGCAGAAAGCCCTTTACTGTCAGTCCCCTGTGAGAATTGTCACAGCTGAGGAACACAAGCTTGCTTACAATCATGTCACCCTCCTTGGACAGTCCATATCTGGTCACTGATAGAGTGAAGATATATTGCACTAGCCCTCCCAGCCCCTGCCAAATTGGGACCACTCTAAAGAGTCAACCAAGCATCAGAATTCCCTTTTGCTTGACATTTCCAATGAGTCTATATCACAGCTTCACATGTATCTTTGCCCAAGCTCCCTTCCTCACTTAGCTTTCATAGGTGTGGACCCTCGTGTATGCTAATTTCTAACTTCTGTCTTCCTGAGAAACCCCAGGTGCTGCAGATGAGCTGAGGAAGCTGATGCTGGGATGGAGATTTGGCGCTAGAGCACCTGACATCTGGCTGGCAAGGACTCATAGACACCCCAACTTGGGACAATTCTTTAGAGGCATCATTGGTTTAAGATACCCGTATAGTCTGCTGTGAACTCCACTGAGACTGTATTGTGGCTCAACTTCTTCTGCCCAAATAGACCTTTTACCCTTCCTATCATGGTCATTGTTTCCATATTCATAAGAATTCTTTAATAAAAATCACACTTGTGCAAATTGATCTTTATCCCCCAAGGAGCCCACTCGGTGACAGATGTCACCTAAATCTACATCAGTAATGTTTCTCTGTATCACAAATTTATTTCTGTCTTATTTTCTCAACTCTGTAAAGGACATTTGTTTTCTTATGTCCTCAGATGCTTATACCTTTATTTATGGAGATTGGAAATATGGGTGTCACCCTTAGCTCTTCCCCTCATCTGATTTCACCTTCTTGCTTTATAACAGGCTAATAGTAAAATTTAGGATCTAATGAGTATGCATTATGTATCAAACACTATGCTGTAATGAAGAAACTCAAGTTGGGTTCTCATGCATCTTCATCATTTATAAAGCTTGAGAAGCCAGATACATCACAAACTGTGAGTTTCTTTCTATTAGACTGTAATTTAATGCAGAGAATGCCTCCTTCACAGTAATGTAAGGGCTATACTTATTTGTAGATGATGGTGAACTAGGCATCTCTTTGAGTGGTATAGGGGACACCTAAAAACTGTCAATGTCACTGAAATTTGTTAGCCATGAAAGCAGCATGAATCACCAGATTGCTGGGGAAAATGATGAATGTAACAACACATTCACATTAATAATATTCCAGGAATGTTTTTAAAAGTTCTTTCTTATCAACTGCTAGAACACAGGCTTTGGAGCCCAAGAAATTTTTATTTAATTCCTGCTTCTGTGACTTAGTTTCTAGATAGATTTGGAAAACCTAAATTAACTTTTTGAGACTGATTTTCCTTACCTATAAATGTATAAATAAATAGCCTATTTCACAAGGTTGTTGTAAGGACTGCATGAGCAAACTACTTAGCACAGAAGACACTGTAAGCCCTCAAGGATTGAAAACAATTATCAGTTTTATTTTACTAGTTGTTCCTATTATTGTAAATCCTTACTTTACACCCATGAGATAGATGGAGTGAGATCATTACCTCTATTCAGAGAAAAGGTTGAGAAATGAAGGAAGTCACCAGATCCTATAGTTAGAAAGTGGTGGTGTTGTCTTTTGGGCAATGTTTTCCATTTATCTTTACGTCCTGTGCTAATTCCATTAGGCACAATCCTGTAAGAGACTCAGGATGTAAATAATACTGATGAATAGCAGTTCAGATGATATTGAGTGTTAAAGTGTTGGATGATATAGAGGTAAAAGATATTGGCCCTTAACTTTTGGTAAAGCTGTCAACTTCTCAGGATTTTCTATCATCCAGCACACAAACCTTTAGGAGATAACCCGATTTCTCAAGCCCATCATCTGAATCCATAGCACCTTCTTACATTAACTGTTTTACTGAACTCTGCAATTGCCCTCTTGCTGATGCCTTTCTAAGAATACCTTTTATTCAGAGTTGCTTGGTCTGACCTAACCTGGTAGAAAACTCCCCTCACAGGAAAATATGAAATAAAGAAGCAACAAAGTATATTTTATTGCACACTACACATTTTTGGGGTCATCACTATGATGGTTGATCCAGATGTCTGGTTCAGAGGAACAAGAAAAAAATAGAAATGAAAACAAAAAATACAGAGTTTAGAGTATCAGTCTATTTATAGCATCTCATATGTCTCCACATGTTTGGAGCAGATCTGTTTATGTCTCTTATTCAGGGTAATTCTTAGGAGTGCCCCTTTTCACTTTCAAAGTGGTGCTGGTATGGTATGCAAGTGGAGGAAATAGAACATGTAAAAGAGAGATAAAGGCTACTTTATGGACAATTATAAATTTCCTTAAAGAAAACGGAACAGAGAATTAACCAATCAATATACAATTGGAAATGAAAGGACTATAGGCAAGGTAATGACAAAGTAATTACCCTAGTTTGAACTCAAGGTCTAAACTTTTCTAATCTATTTTAATGAAACACTGTGTTCTGCCTACATAAATCATATATTTCTATTAAATGGTTTGTTATAAAATGCCTATTTAAATAGTTGAAAAGAATGTCTGGCAGCAAGTAGGTGCTGGTGGGGATAATTTTGGGTCCAGACTTACTCTTTGCATTAACAGAGGAAGAGAATCTACAGCACTTTAATGAAAATTTGAAATGAAACTAAATTAGGTATTGAAATTAAGTGTAATTTCTCAAGCAAAGAATAGGAAAAATATATATTAAGTGGAGCTCTTTATAGCTTAGAGACATGAGAATAAAAGTTTAACCCAATTTCGTTATTCTTGATGCTTCTCTCTAGGTGCAGATATCATCTTCCTCTTATCCTAATTGAGTTTCCCTATCTCACTCCCATTAATAACTGTTCAAGCAAGATCCTGGTCAAGTGGGAAAATGACCATAGATGTTTTCTTGTTCTATAGAGGGATTAGGCACTCCTAATATATATGGAATGATGGTAATTGTGACCCTTGTTAACCTAGTCCTAAAAGAGAAAGTGAATGAAATTTTTTAAAGAAAGAAAATACATTCTCCGTCTCTAAGTTTTAGATAGCAACTCAACTTACCGAACAATCCTTGATTAAGCATTATGTGTTATATATATCAATAATAATGCAAGAAAACAAGCAGACAAAAACAAATAAAGAAAACAACAAAATGTTGTCTACCCACCCCAAAGCACACAAACTAAGTAAGAAAGACACATAAGACAAGGAAGAAATATATATGTTCCATGGTCTAATCAATTGTGCAAAATGTCCTGGAGGGTAAAAATGAGGGATCAGCCAGTTTTTCCAAGAGAGTCAGAGAAGGATTCAAGGAGGGTAGCATTGAAACAGATGTCTTAAAGGGGCATTTTAGGGGATAAAATATCCCACAAAAAGTATTTTCTGAGAATTCTCAGGGAATGTGCAGAGGGGGTAGCAAGTCACCATAAGCCTGGGGTATGTTCAAGGAATGGAAAGGGGTATGATAAGTCTAGAAAAATGGTGAAAGGCACTGTGGCAGGGACAGTACTGTGGGTTCATCTTATCTTATGCCACTTTTGTGTCCTTGAGCACAAGGGCAAACCACTTCTCAGTCCCCTTTTAATTAAATAGGAGTGCATGACTGATTCTAGCTAGTAAAATACGAGCAGGAATAATGTTTGTTACATCTGAGTCAAGGATGAAAAGCCCTTCTCATACATGATTATCTAGTATATTTCTTCCCTGAAACAATTAACATGGGAGCCTTTGACAATAAGGTCTCAGAGGGTTAAGGTAAGTTGACTTGCTGAATCACTATACAGAGGACAGCTGCACAGAGAGTCATCCAAACTACAGCAGATTTCATATGAACCATGTTGGGTAGAGTTTTGTGTTAAGCCATTAAGATTGGGGATTTTTTGTTACAGCAGCATAAGCTTATCATCTCCCTACTAATACTGGAGACCATGGTGAGAGCTGGACCCACAGAGTCCAGCATCACATATGGCAAATGACATACCATGTAACACTCAAATGAACTCTTCTTTGATTCCTTAATGAGAATCAAAGCACTCCCTAAGAATCTAACTGGTTTCCTGTTCAGCACTTAACTTCATTTTGATGGCCCTAATTCATTCTTTGCATCTCATTTTTTCCCCATTATATTATATAAGAGCATGGCTCAAGTCATATATGCTTTAGCAAAAATTCCCCGGATAATAAATACATGAGTGTTTGAATGTCTTTTCACAAAAATGTCTAAGAATGTGTTGAGGATTGTAAAAGAGGAAGATGGAAGAGAATAAGTCAGCTTCATAAGCCAAGTATTCTCCATTATGGTCCATTTCTCCTTTTAGCAGGACTCAGAGACTCTGCAGGAAGCCCTTAATAGGTCCCAAGGAACTAAAGACACACAATAGCCTTACCTTTGAGAAGTTGAGGCCCGAGCCATGCAATCATTTCCTCAATTGGATGCTTATGTGTGTAAGCATGTATATTTGGGAATTAGATTCAAAATGTCCTGTAGGTACTCCAGGCCATGGCCTATTTCTCTAAATGCTTAAGAACTATTTTTGTAGTCAGAGGCAGACATAAAATGCTATTTTGAGGATAACGAAGTAAAAGCAACAATAAATATAGAGAAGTTTTTGTGGTTTTATAGAAGGTTGATTGAGATTTTGATTATAATCACAGTCCTTGCCAGAGTCTATGTTTTCATATATGATTATATTCTTAAATGTATTAATGTGAAAAAAATTAAATAATAATTCATCTTATCGTTTGACATGTTGGCAGAAAACAAACAATATTCAGATTTGCAGACAGATAATCTCAAGTTTATTTAGGATGCCTACAAAATGATAGACTTCTTATCAATTGACAAGCCAGCATTCCTACAAAAGGAACTCTGCTCTATAAGCAGTGAACTCTCAATACTCAAAGTGTTCATAAAACATTCCCAAGCTTCAGCACAAGATGGGATTGTTTGGGCTTGTAAACAGAGATGAGTCGCAAATCCAAATCAAACCCATGTCTACTCTGGCTATATTCCATACATTCTAGGTTTTGGAATTTAAATGGAATATAAAGGAACTGGAAAATTATTAATAGCATTTTGCATCCTAAAAGAATATGGGAAAAGCCACCATGACTTGCCACACATGAGTTGATAGCATCTTCATCCAAGACATTTCCCTCCTGTCTTTGTCAGACGCTCCCCATTCAGTTCTTCACCAAATCCTATTGTTTCTACCATCAGAATGTATGCAGAATCTGCCCAATACTCAATACATCCCAACAACACCTGCAAAATTACCTTGATCCTACATTCTGTTTCTTACCTGTACCCCATCAAAAGCTGTGCTCTGAATCTTTTCGAAGACATGACAAACCATCTCCATCCACTTCCCCACTTTTCTATAGCCCTGACCTGAGCCACCATTCCCTCATCTGAACTACTCCAAGAAGCCTTGTGTTATTCTCCATCCATCCAATCTTTAAAGCACCCATTCTCTGCAGACATGAAAAGAAACACATATTATAAAATGTAATCTGCTCCAGTGACATTACAAAGGACTTAAAATAAAATTTAAAGTACTGCTGTGATCTGTAAGTCTTGACCCAATCTCCATTTCACCTATCTCCTTTCTAGATATGTCTCATGGCAGACCCTACTACATTCAATATAATTGTAGTTGTGTGCTATTTTCTTTGATTAAAAAAAAAAAAAACATTACACATGTTACAACCTTGGGTCCCTTGCATTTAGGATTCATTCTTTATGGAAGATTATTTCACAGATCACAACTGTTCAGTTCTGAGTTGGCTGTGCCACCTAAAGTACTTCTTCTCAGATAATGACTTATAGTACTTCTGACTTCTTCTAAACACCAGTTCTCATGTTATTCTGTTCTTCTGGAAACCTTATTGCTATCTGAAAAACCTGTTTACTTATTTCTTCCTTTGTTCATCATCAACTAGAATTTAGGTTTCATGCAAATACTGACTTCTTCACTGCTGAATCACTAGACAGCAAGTGCCATACATGTGATAGCAGCACATTAAATGCTGACTAACTGAATGAGTTAGGGTGAAGGGTAAAAGTGGAGGTCAAGGAAGAAATTGAGAAGACTCTACTTCTAGTTTCAACTCCTACAGGTAGAGAGCTTGCAATCATTACACCTGTTCTTATAATGAAAGAAAAAAAGGCTGAACAGAATGAAAATCAATGACTTTTGATATCCACTGGAGAACTGAGATTTCAGGGCAAATCACTACCTCAAACTTGGACAGATAGATGATGACAGAGAATAAATAACATCCAACATCAACTTACCTGAAGTAGAAATCCCTGGAGCTACTCACTGGTAGGAATATGTAAGTGTCAATTTTGATAAATTTCTGGAGCTTGAGTGTGGACTAGTTTGAGAGTTAAAATCTCCAGGGGGGCCAGTCTTAGGGAGGTCTACACACCTTCATACATTTTACCTCCAGAAGCCCCACTAGGTTTAATGGCAAAGATCTGAGAAAACTCAGGAGACAAAAAAAGAAACAGACAAAAACCCCAAGGAAGCGAGAAGAAACTAGAGGCTCTAGCATCTGTAGGTGTAGCAAACATTAAACACAGACCAACTGCTAACCAGATTAACATAAAACTTACATTAGAAAACAAATTACCTACAATCCTAATGCCCAATATATCATGCCCAGTTTTCAAAAAAATATTTCAAGTAGTGCCAAAAAGCAAAAAATACAGTCTGAAGAGACAACACAAGCAACGGAACAAAACTCAGATGTAACACATATTTTTGGAATTATCAAATAGGGAATTTAAAATAACTATGACTAATGTGCTAAGAGCTCTAAAGGAAAAAGTAGATAGCATTCAGGAACAAATGGGTAGTGTAAGCAGAGAGGGAAACTCTAGGATCCAATGGAGAAAGGATAGTATTCTCAATAAATGGAATAATTGGATATTGATATGTAAGAAAAAATAAATAAAGACTAAATATTTTTTGTGGAAAAAGAACTCAAAATGGAACATAGACCCAAATGCAAAAATACACAACTTCTAGAAGATAACATAGGAGAAAATCTAGATGACCTGGAATCTGGAGATGAATTTTTAGATACAACACCAAAAGCATACTACATCAAAAGGGAAAACAAGTTCAGTTAGGCTTTATTAAAATTAAAAGCTTCTGATCTACAAAAAGTGCCATTAATATAAATGAATAAATTTTAAAAGAGACAAACCAAGAAACAGACTCTTAACTCTAGAGAACAAACTGATGGTTATCAGATAAGGGTGGATGGGGGATGTGGGGGATGGGGTAAATAGGTGATGGGGATTAAGGAGTGCATTTGTCATGATGAGCACTAGTAATGTATAGAATTGTTTAATTACTATTCTGTACACCTGAAACTAACATAACACTGCATGTTAACTATCCTGGAATTAAAATTTTAAAAATGTAATAAAACAAACCAAAAATGCATGGTTCATAGAGTGAAATAACAAGCCACAGACTGGAACCAAACATTTACAAAGCACATATTTGATAGAAGACTTGTATTATATATATATATATATATATATATATATATATATATATGAATTTTATATATAAAATTCAACACTAAGAAAACAACTGAATTTAAAAATGGCCAAAAGATCTCACAAAGACATGTAGATGGCAAATGAGCACATGAAAAGGCATTCAACATTATTTGACATTAGGAAGTTGCAAATTAAAACGAGATATCATGACATATCTATTATAATGACAAAAATCCAAAAACAAACAAACAAAATGACAATAGCCAATGTATTGTACAGCCACTTTGGAAAACTGGCAGTTTCTTACAGAGATAAATTTAATCTTATCCTATGATCCAATTATTCTCCTAGATACCCAATTGTGTTGAAAATGTATGTCTACACAAAGAGCTGCCAACAAATGTTATGGCAGCTTTGTTCATAATCATTAAAAACTAGAAACAACCAAGATGTCCTTCTATAGGTGAATGAATATACAAAACATGGCATGTCCAGACAATGGAATATTATTCAGTGATAAAAAGAATTGATCTATAAGACACAAAAAGACACAGAGAAATCTTAAATGCATATCATTAAGTAGAAGAAGCCAGACTGAAAAGGATGCCTGCTCTGTGATTCCAACTATATGACGTTCTGGAAGAGGTAAAACTACAGAGACAAGAAAAAGATCAATGATTCTGGGGAAAGAGAGAAGGATCAATAGAGTGCAGAGGAATTTTAGGGCAGGGAACCTATTATGTATGGTACTGTAATGGAGAATATATGTCATTATATATTTCTCAAAACTCATTGAACTTTACAACACAAAGAGTGAATTTTAATGTAAACTATATAATTTACTTAATAATAATGTGTCAACATCAGGTCCACCTATTATAAGGAATGTAGCACACCAATACAAAATGTTAATAATAGGGGAACTACTTGTGGTGGGTTATATATGACAACTTTCCAAGATGCTCAGGTTTCTTTCTTTCTTTCTTTCTTTCTTTCTTTCTTTCTTTCTTTCTTTCTTTCTTTCTTTCTTTCTTTCTTTTTCTTTCTCTTTCTTTCCTTATTTATTTATTTATTGCTCAGGTTTATTTTAAATCAAACACTGTTCTAAAACATAATGTCTGCTAGAAAAAGAAAAAAAAAAAAAAACCCAAGGTTTTGAGTCTGAAAAACTGGGAGGAAAATGGTAAAGAAGTGGTTTTGCCATTAACAGAGAGATTCAAAGGAGGAAGAATTCATACATTTTTTATAATCCCTTTTTCTGAACTAGATGCTTCAAAAATCAGAGCACAAGTCATTTTACATATAACAGTTACACTGACAGGATGATGAATTGGTCTGATGATTCCTTTTAAGATCTTAATCCTAAAGTGTCATAAATTTTCATGCTTATAAATGCACTTGCTTTCCATTTGGTTCAGATGGTGAAAACTTATTCATAAAAACCTAGATCAATGGAGAGAGGTAGAGAGTTTCCCAATGGAACATGGTTGGCAAAGGCTAAGTGGTTTTGTATCTGGCTTCAGACATGAGGCATCTATAATGAGAAAAGCTGGCCAACCTGTTGAGAAGAGTCTGGGAAGAAGGAATGGGCCTACCCAGTCAAGTGGTACAGCATGATATGGTGGGACCAGCAGGGGCTGTAGGGTGGGCAATGGAGTCTAATCGCAGGCAGAAAGGTGTTAAGTTATTGATGACTGTCACATAAGTAGAGGTACAATTATCTAAGGCCACACTGCCTCCTCCCTCAGATGTTCAAGAGACTGGAGGCTGTGATGGGGCCATTGTTTGAAATTGTAGTCCTTTTGTTCAGCTCTCTGACCAAATAGATGGAGTGTGGCTGTGGACGCCTACAACACATATGCTAGTGGAGACTGTAGTAGATGATTCCTGGGAGTTGTGTATAATTTCCTCTGCCTCAGAAGACATAAGCTAATTTTGAACAAATCCCTTTGCTGTCATCTAGTATTACACAGCCAATTTAGATAAATCCTTGAACTGGGATTCCACATGCATAATATAGTCCCCTAAACAAAGAGAGGCAAATTCAGAACATTAATAGTATCCAAATGATTGCTTAGGTTTCACGCCAAACTCTTTTAAAAAAAAAAAGTCCAATTTTTAATTTCATCTGTGCAAACAAAGACTTGATCAGAAGATTAAGAGTGTTCGAGATATTGCTAACAGTACAAAGAGGGCTTGTATTTTAAACATCAGGTGGTGCCCATCCTTCTTGCCTGTTTTGAACAGATGATCTGGCTGCCAGTTAAGGCATTCATTAGAAGTAAAGAGCCATTTCAGTATGTTTTTATTCTAAATATAATGATAAAATATACCTTGGCTAACTTTATTACTTTGGCCCCATAGGCAGGGATAATGGGCTAATGGCTGCATCTTGAGCCCATTTATGACCACATATTTAGATTTAAATGAGATTGGACTGGAGTCCTCTCAACTCACCCCAAGGAATACCTCATACAACTAGTTCTTCTTCTTCGTTTACTATGTTATAATAGTTAGGGATTTGGGGTTGCCATATTTCTTGATTCCAGTCAAGATTGTGACTCTGGGAAAGTTATTAAATCTTTCTAGTTCTAATTTTGCATTTGAAAAATGGGAATAATGGTATAATTTACTTCATAAGGCTATTGGGATAACTAAAGCAGATGTGCATGGGAAAGATTCATCACTGAACCCACACACATACAGATAGGAGCTTCTCAGTAAACATTGGACCTGATAAAGATGTTGATAATTGCTAATGATTAAGAACAACCTATTTAAAGGTCATGGTGCCAGAAGCTAGAAATTTTCAGGTATAGAAGCATCCCTATCTCCTCCCTGTTTATCTACTGGTGATATGCTATCCCCTATACTTTTTTTTCCAGGCTCTTTTAACCATTGGTTCCTTCCTCAACCTCTCATCATCTTTAAAAATAGAAGTATAATCATTAAGCAAATATTTATTGAGTGATTGTGATGTGCCAGGCCAGATGCTGGTCATTGACAATACAGGATTGAAGATGATAGGCATTTGTATTTCCCTTTGGGATGTACAATCTGTTAACAGGAACAATCATTTCTTGATGTCAAAGCAGGCTGTCTTAATGCTAAGAGGTCTACATGCATTATAATATTTGTTTCCTTATCAGGTGGATATTGCTATCCTCATCCTGTTGTTGAGGAAGCTAAGATATAAGGAACTTGTTCAAAGACACAGCATGTGGGCAAAAGAGGCTTAGGGCTTACTTGGTTTGAGGCTTTGATGGGCTGCAGAATACAGTAAGTGCTCAGCTTTTGACATATCGAGTTTTAGATGCCTATTGGACATGCAGTTGAAAGCTTCAAGTAAGTAATCGGATGGATGCACCTAGATCTCAGAAAAGAAGAATAGAAAAATAGATATAAGAGTTATCAACTCAGAGTAGGAATTTGGAGATGTGGAAATTAATGAAATCACCTAGCACTACACATGTGAGTCCCCTGAGGGGACTTGTACAAAATAGCAAATGTCAGGCTCCACCTCTAGAGATTTGTATTTAATTGGGCCTGGGCAAGAGTCTTTTTTAAAGTTTACAAAATGATTTGAATGTATAGCCAGAATTGAAAGCCATCAGCTTAAAAAGACAGGGAAAAGATAAAAGAAAAGAAGGCTCAGAACAGAGTCCAGAGGCTCAACTCCAATATGAGAATCCATGCAGAGAGAAAAATGCAGCTAAAGACACAGATGAGCAGTGGGAAGTAGGCATACATTCCAGCTGGGGAGATCAAGGATAACAATGGTGTAAATGAGAATTTGAACAATAAATTTGGAAATAACAGAAATGGGGCTGAGTGGGTATTTGAGGAGAAGAGGAAACAATGCTTCCATCGGAATAAACTCTCTAAACTCCACCAAGGATTGGGAAACGACAAGAAAGATCTATACAGATCAATCAGCCACTAGACATTTGTGGGTCATGAGCTTCCAACTCCCCAGACAAACTTTGCCCCATCTCCCATTGGCCACATCTCCAGTCACACTGGGTTCTCATCCATAATGCAGAATCAGGTGACAGTTAATTTAGGTCATCAGATATTGTCTGGGGACTTGAGATCCATCTACTTTTTCCTATCATCAATTTAAACACACTGACATCACTGTAAATTTCTTGCAAAGAGCTGCCAGTGATCAAGCAGGCAGACACAAAAGAATTCTCCAGATTGATGATTGAAATAACTCAAGAAAAAGATCTCACCCTGAATGCCTAGAGTGGGATGTGCCAGGGAAAAAAGTTTCATTTAGGATGAGGGTGATTCTTTGAACCTTCTGTTTACCTATTGCTCTGCATGAGTTTTTGCTTCAATTCTATTTTTTCTTATATTTGATGTCAGAGCTTCATACAGAAAGTAAATTTTCCCTAAAAATGGCAGTGTTAAAAGTTGGCTTATTAGGTAGGGTAATGCTCCTTGTAGATGAATCCCCATGCATTCACCCCTATTCCATCCCTTACTAGTTCTGTTATCTGGGACATGTTACCCAGACATTCAGACTTAGTTTCTAGTGGGGGGAAAAAACTGGTAACAATAGAAATAGCCTCACAGGAGTTTCCAGAATCCCTGGTACATGGTTAGGGTTCAATAAATGTCTACATTGTTATAACACTATCATTATTTGTGTTGTTTCTCTTTCACTTTAATTACCAAGAGTTCATAAATAAATGTTACCTGCAATGTACATAGCCTTGAATTAGCAATACAAATATAAAACATAGAAATGTCTACAAAAAGTCCCTGCCTTTGAGGAACATATACCCTGGTGGAAGTGCATACACACACGCAGAGAACTATAAGTTGTTTCGTGATTAGCGTAACACAGAAGTGTCATGCACTATGGGAACTGTCCTTTATTGGTTCACCCCATAAATAGTTTCCAGGGCTTCTCATGTGCTAGTATCCAAAGTTCCTGGCACATAGTAGGGATTCCATATGCAAGACAGACACCAAATCAACGGATGTATCACTGGCCTAACACATTCATTTGCAATATGGCATTCGCAGATAGAAGACTGCCTCCATGTCCTATGTCACATTATATCTGGTAAATCAACACTGAAAGTGCAACTTCAGAATGGAAAATTGCTGTCTGTTCCAATTTCTATCAACATGCTGTTTCATATGCATAACGCACCAGTCTGTCATGCTAAAGTAAAGCAGAGGAGTCAGCTTTAAAGCCCCTTCATCAATAGTTTTTGTCTCAGAATGAGAATAACGCAGACAGATTAAACCAAAGGGGACAAAAGACCCTCTCATTTTTCATTTGAACTCATTCTGATCCCGTGAGATACTGTTCTGTGCTTAGAAGAGGCACTTTTCGGTCTCATAAAGTCACAATGGCGCCTTCTTCCCTTCAACATCTGAGTGCTCCCATTCCCTTCAGCTTCCCAGAGGAGTGAGGATCTTCCCCACTTTGTTTGAGGATGCACTGTGTCAGTTGTCAGTGGCAGCGTCGAGAGTCTCCTCTTTTGAAAAATGTTGTGGCCGTTGCAAACCGTTTCACTTCAAATTAGAATTATTATGGGAGCCAGTGGAGCCCTTGGGATGAACAAGGGGCCAAGACACAGGGCTTTAAGTGGAGTCTGAGTCTAGAAGTGAGACTAATAACCTGCTTGGACCTCTGCCTTTAAAAACCTCAGAATCTATGTACATGCCTCACATATGTGCACACATGACTCTCTACCCTTACTCTAGCTCTTTCCTACATGGCTTGAAGTCTCCTGTGATGTAGTGGCCCTTTGTTTTGGTAGCATAGTGGATAAACCAAGTTATAATAGACTCTAGGGGGATGACAAGGCAGACCAGCCCAGGGGGTGCATCCCAAGAAACAGAACAGTGAGGAGAGGATGTAGGACGGTATTTCCCAATGGAGATGTGTTAGAGTAGAGTTATGGCAGAGAATCATGAGAACAGAGCACCTCTCCTCTAGACATCTCTGAACTTTCAGGAAACAGTAAATATCATTAAAAACCAGGTTTTGGTTTTTAACCAAATCAGGGTTGGAGATTATCACTGAGCTTCTCTGGGGACACCATTCCTCAAGTTACTATGAAAAAAGCAAGATTTGTCTCTAGAGCACATTGCCTTCATTCAACACACTCACTCATACAACAGTAATCTGAGTCCTGGTACATGCATTATAGGTGCTTTGCCTACAGTGGTGAACAAAATTACACCCCCACTTTCATAGAGCCCTCAGTTACATTGCTGGAAGACTATGCCATCAAGAATGCATTTAAAAAGGTGCATGGAATCAAGCCAGTTGCATAGTATTTCACACCAGACTCCAAATTTAGTGACAGAAACGTAAGTCCTCTCTGGCCCACAGTTTCCTTGTCTGTAACATGGAATAAGAAGGGATAAAATTAGCTGCCCTGTATGTCAGTGAAACTGAGAAAAGGAAATCTCATTGCAAATGAAGTCAGGAGGCCAGCAGGGAGAATCTGCTGCCCTACTACTGGTCAAGGCAAACCCCAACTGGAAGAGAGACATATCTTGCTTTCCCTCACTGGGCAGACTTGCCATGGTTTGCTGTAGCTAAAGTGCCCAGACCTTGCAATCCTCTGCTCTTTCCAAATAACTCCATTTTTGATAGCAAAATAACTGATAGTTGTATCTTTAAGGTTGACAGATCTCACAGGGAGATGAGGATAAAATCAGATGCAGATGTAACAACAGTTTTTATATAGTGGAATATATGTTTCCCAACTACTGCTGTTGCTACTTGGGGGTGACTGTCATGCCACTTATGGGTCTGGGTGTGGATTATTGTGGCTGCTGTGGGGTGCGGGTAAAGGGGGATGTTAACTATGGTAGAAGTGCTTTGGGAACCTGGGATGAGATCAGCCTGCAGGTAATTAGGTAAGTGGTCATCAGTGCTGATTGCCATCCTTACCTCCATCAGAGCCTGCTCCTCGCAGAAGCAGGGAGCCCTCTCTTCAGCTGAACAGCCCCCCCTGGGAATGTGGATCCTCTCACCCATAGGAAGCAATGCGTAATAATCAGACTAATCAGCCTCTGTCTGAGCCTTCATAGGGAGGTGGGCACAGTCCTAAGTCTGTGCCATCCCTAAAACATGGTTCATCTAAACTAGCCTATTGTTCCTCAGAGAAAGTCTCCTATTCTCAAAGCTTTTATAATCTGTCAGGGTTGATCAGGGCTAGTGGGGGAAGCAAAGGGCAGCAGTCACCATATAACTAATTTAAGAACATTTCAAAGATAGTTTCAGATGTATTTACCAGGGTCACACATTTACTCACAATTTACTCAAATATGTAAATAAAAACGAGGGTTTTTTTCCCCCCCTTTAATCTTATGTTCTTCAAAAGACTCAGCCTTTTTGAAGGGGATTATAAGGGAAAGGAGGGGAACTGAGTAGGAAAAATTAGAGAGGGAGACAAACCGTGAGAGACTCCTAACTCTGGGAAACGAACAGGGGGTAGTGGAAGGGGAGGTGGGCGGGGGGTGATGGGCACTGAGGGGGGCACTGGACGGGATGAGCAGTGGGTGTTATGCTATATGTTGGCAAATCAAACTTCAATAAAAACAAAACAAAAGCCTCAGCCTTTTCAGTTAGCGTAGAAGAACTCAGATTTTGTCCATTTTTATAAAATCTATCAAAGTTAATAATTAAAGCACCTTTTAGTAATGGTCTCTGGGAATTCCACCTCCACTTGCCTCTCCTTCCCCTTCTGGTAGATCCAGGAAAGAAGAAAGCTTTTCATCTGTGATGCCTCCCCTGGATCCAGCTACACACTGATGTGCGGTAGCTGGCCTGGCCTCCTTTCTGGATTGGTGGCAGATGAGGTGTTTCCTGCACCTTTTGCAGCGATGTTGCAACACCCAGAATAAGAGTCATGACACCAGCTCTTTGTGGGTCCTTTAACACTGCAGCCGCCTCACTTTGACCCTGGGCTCTGGGGCCATCAGCCTTCTGACTCGTTACAACACCTCCCAGGAGCTCACAGGAATCTGATTCACATGCGCACACTGGAGTCATGCCAGGCATCCAGCAAAGGGTTCCTGCCAGATTCCTGCAGTCATCCTCTCCATGCTACTGTTGCCACACCAAACTGGGCATGATGCCCAGGTAAAGAGAGGGGCTCCCCTAGAGGGCATCAAAGGGAGCAGGTGGAGGGAAGGGAAGAGGTGACAATCCCAGCTGCTTACCTTACCCTTTCCTGTCTCATTTCTCAACTATTCCATGATTAGAGTCAGGGAATGTCATTTTTTTTTTTTCCTTCTATCTCCTTTTCCTTCTAACCAAGACTTCTCCTGAAATTTGAAAAATACATTTAATTAGGCCCAGTTTGAAAAAGTACATAATCATTATACTATTTTAGGGGTAAATGAAGTCTTGAAAAAAAAAAAACAATAGCTCAACATTATTGGGGATAGTGTTTTGATGGAAGCAAGGCTTATTATTTTGACAAAGAGGAGAAGATTTGAATTGATGGTGGTTCAAAGGCTTTAAGTGGCCTCAGAGGAGAGTTTATTGGCTTAGCAACCGGAGGAAAGGAACTGAAATCAGAGGGAAGGCTGCATGGAGGATGGAATATTTACTATATTTCAAGGGAGTCATATAGAGCAGTGGAGTATTGGATAGATCCACATATAACCAGACCTTAGTCCCTCGAAGCTGAGTGACTTTGAGCAAGTTCCTAACCTCTCTGAGCTCCATTCTTTACAGTGATACCTATTCCTTAGGATTATTGTGGAATTGCATCAAGTACTTGGCACATGTCCTGTAGAAGAGAATGTGTTCTCTTCTTTTTCTTTTCCTAGCAGTACGCGGAAGACAACATATAGGGAGGGATAAAGCATGACTATGGGGAGCCACTAACAACAGCTATTCGCTTGCCCCCCGTTTGTAACATTTACAAAACTAATGCTGCCTTTTTATAAGTACCTGGCCTGGCATAGAAATGAGGGGCTTAAGGAAGCTGGCAATTTCCATCCAAGACTGTCATCAACTTCCCTGAGCATACCAAGTGCACTTCTGAAAATTATTCCCAGTGAACAACTTCTCCGTGTTCAAGTTCCTAATTGTGGGCTTATCCCGGAAAGCAAGTCAAGGACATTTATTAATGATATTTCAACTGCACACGCACCCTGATGGCATGTGCCAAATCAATTAGAAAATTATGCTGGAAATGCCTTGCCTGGGGAAGCCACAGTGGCTTTTGGGAAAGAGCACGTAGCTTAGATTAAGTGCCTTCTGCCCCTATCATGGGCACGAACTTCTGGACCTTCACCTGGGCTTATTTACTGTGGATATGCTCCTATCCCCTCTCTTTTCTGATGTTGTTGCAGAACATAGTGGGGAAATTACAAAACCTGATTTGAAGTTTGCAGATTTGTACATAAATCCTGGAAGTACTTAACACACAGCTAGCTAATGCATTCTCCGTAAAAAGTCCTTCTAACAGAAAAGATATTGCCTCACATCTATTAGATATTTATTGTCACCGATAATGATAATTGCATTTTTAGCAACAACCTCCCTGGTTCCTTGTGAAAAGGCATGATGATGAGTCACAGGATTAGAAGTAGGACAACCAATGAGGAACACAGTTCATAGTTGCCTTTATTGGGAGGTGGGTGTTGGAGATACACTGGAAGGGCACAGACACTGAGGAGCTGGAAGGGGGGGAATTGAAGGGATATTCAGTGCATTCTATTAAACAAACAAGCACAAAGAGGGAGGTAGAGTCACAATTATCTCTGGGGTTAAGGAGACTAGCTTTCCCGAAGCAACCACTTCCCAGGTGATGGTAGATGGAGAATTGCCAGACTGAGATGAGTCACAGAGGAGCAAATATTCCCAACCAGAGGCCTTCATCTTTATAACTCAACACTTAAGGACCCAGAGCAATGAGGAACCATTGAGGGGGTTCAGTGAAGTAGCAGCAATGTTTATCTGAGCATTGGTATGATAGACTAGACGGAATAGAGGAGCAGTTCCCTGATGGGATTCTTAGCTGCAGCCCTACAACCTGGCCAGGCTGATAAACAGAGAAGTCTTCCAGCAATTTCACCTGGCAAGCCAATGTCCATGATGCGAGAGCACCAAAAATACGGAGGAAGGTCATCCAAACCCAACCAAGGAGTCAAGTTGTCTTTCCAGAAGTGGTGATAAAAGAAGGATTTTAAAACATAGATGGGAATGGTTTAGGCCAAGAAAGGTAGAGGTCTACTTCTGGGAACACACATTCAAGGCAAGGCGGGAAATGATGCAGAACTCAGAAGGAACTGGGGGGAGACTCAGTGCAGGAGCCCCCAGTCAAACAGTAGCAGCAACATGGGTGGAGAATCTGCAGACAGAGGCCAGGCTGTAGAAGGCTTTCTACAAACTTGAGTCAGGCCTGGAGATCAGTCCCAAATGGTGTATCCATTTGGACCCCCCATATCATGCTCAACCTCTCTGGCTTTGTTCTAATTCTGTGAGGCAGGAAATCCATCAGCAACTATTTCAAGCTCTGTGCCATTCTGCTCTCTGTCCCTCCTGCCTGTGCTGTCACAAACACAGTAGGAAACCTGATTTGTTATATTCACGGCCTTTTTTTTTTTCTTAAGGCAATACTGACTGTTCAAGAAAAATAATGACTAGAAAGCACCTTCTCCCCAAACTCTCTTGTCAATTGAAGAGGGAAAAAATAGAAAGAAAGAAAAAAAAATTCCTGCTTGGCATAAGTATTGTAAATGGAGCCATTGAAACCCCCTCTGGGTTTTTATGATTAATGTACACACAAGGCAGGTATTTTGGTGAGAAACTATTTCTATTTTAATGCAAGAAAGACAGACTGATCCATCAGCCACCTGCCTCTTAATTCTTATAATGTCTTGCCTCATTTTGCCCACCTTACTCTTTGCTGTAAGACAAACTCTGTACATGTGTTAGTGGCCTGCCCTTGGTCCAAGTTAGGCCTCAGTTCAGGGCACAGAACCCTACAGAGCAGTTTCCCTGAAACACCCAGAATCATCTGGAGGTCAACAATGAGAACCAAGCGCTTCTATACCACCATCGGAGCTCCTGGTGACTTTCTGTAAGTGAATAAACCCTGTATCAAAGATTATTTTTGCCCCTTAACACCCACCCCCGACTTTTAAACCTGTCTTCTGAGTCCCTTGTTTGGAAATCTCAAGGAGCAGAGCCTCAATATGACTATTTCTCCTGGAATTTCTAGGATTCCTGAGTTTGAATCCACAACTGACTAATGATTTCATTTTTTTAAAGATTTTATTTATTTATTCATGAGAGACACACAGAGAGAGGCAGAAACACAGGCAGAGGGAGAAGCAGGCTCCATGCAGGGAGCCCTACATGGGACTCAATCCCGGGTCTCCAGGATCAGGCCCTGGGTTGAAGGCAGCGCTAAACCACTGAGCCACCCTGGCTGCCCCATGATTTATTTCCTAAGAAAGATAAACTACACCAACAATATTGGATGATCTATGATTGACAAAGGCAGAAGTACACATTACTTTAGAAGTTAAGATGCTTTGTTTCAGTCACTTTGTTTTGTCTGTGGATAAAAACTGGAGAGAAGGAGGGAAGGGAGATTGCATAGGACCTCCTTTCATTCTTTTGCATCTTTTTGTTTATGGCAGTACAGGGGCACATGGTTGGTGACAGGGCAGGCCAGGACTGATCCTAACTTGATTTAAAATTTGACATTTTGTTCCTCATGCATTTTTCCATTAATCTTGATTTAAAAACAAAACAAAACAAAACAAAAAACATTGCATTAAACCCTATCCACTTTGACCACTAATTTTTTTTTTTATGTCCCCTTAAATTTTGCACCTGAGGCAAGATCCTCTTCCACCTCACTGACCTTCCAACCATGCCAGTACGCTTTGGATCGTGTGTGACTCTAGCAAGAGTATTTTCAGAAGGGAAAAAAAAACAAAAACAAAAACAACACAAAAAAACAAATACCAGACTTCAGAGGCTTAGGTGTAAATGAAAGGGAGGGAGGAAACGAAATCATATAGTATAGTTTATGCTTTGAGAGGTCTTGAGGTTTAAAGGAAAAGATGGGGCTGGTGATATTAGAAAGATCTACACAATTCAGAAAATCAAATGAGGAGTCACTTTACAATATGGCATACCTTCTGAGGCCCCCAGAGGAAAGTGGTAAAGTTCTTCTCCTATGTCTACCCTTGCTATTGGGCTGAACCAAGTGCCTATCTTTTCTTTCTAAAATGAGGGTTGAATAACCTCTAGAAAAAATTATAGTAGTGGTCCCACAAATTGAGGATGATTGTGTCCTTATTGAGACACAAGGGCTCTTCTGAATGGCAGAGTTGCTCTTCTCCAAAGCAATGCCAATAAAGCAGACAGTCCTTCTGCTGTCTAAAACCCCAGATTCATTTATCAGATGGCTTTGAGACAAATAGTTAACTCATGCACTGCCATGTCTTCTTGATTATATGCATGAATTTATGATGTCTATATCCGTATGTCCTACCAGAACTCCCTCCTGAAATTTAATTCTGCATCACTAAACACCTCATGGACACTGACCAAGCCCTCGATTCCAATGTAGTCATGCTAGAAAGTACCACCTGTGTTTCTTTCCTTTTCTTTTTTCTTTTTTTTTTTAGAGAATTTTTTTTATTGGAGTTTAATTTGCCAACATATAGCATAACACCCAGTGCTCATCCCATCAAGTGCCCCCCTCAGTGCCTGTCACCCAGTCACCCCCACCCCCCACCCACCTCCCTTTCCACCACCCCTTGTTCGTTTCCCAGAGTTAGGAGTCTCTCATGTTCTGTCTCCCTTTCTGACATTTCCCACTCATTTTTCTCCTTTCCCCTTTATTCCCTTTCACTATTTTTTATATTCCCCAAATGAATGAGACCATATAATGTTTGTCCTTCTCTGATTGACTTAGTTGACTCAGCATAATACCCTCCAGTTCCATCTACATCGAAGCAAATGACCACCTGTGTTTCTATAGAGTTGATTACACATGTGATCCCATGTCACTACATGAAAAAATAGCAAATTGTTCACCAAGTTCATTTTTCTTTCTTCTGGAGCACACAGCCCAACTACCATTGTCACATTATCTTGCAGTTTGGTGACATATAATGATTTCTGGCTAGTAATGTTCAGAGAAGTGATATGCTCTGCTTCTACACCTAGGTTATTATTTTTTAAACTTTTTTAAAAAATAATTATTTATTTAGAGAGAACAAGCACTTAAATGGGGGAAGGGGCAGAGAGAGAGAGGGAGAGAGAATCTCAAGCAGACTCCATGCCAAGTGTGGAGCCCACTTGGGGCTTCATCATACGACCCTGAGATCATGACCTGAGCTGATATCAGGAATCAGAAGCTCAACCGACTGAACCACTTAGGTGACCTTCCACACCTGGATTATTAAAAAGCAACAAAAGCTACACCTTCTCTTTTCTACCAACTATTGGTCAAATGTAGAACATTCACAGAGGATCCAGAGGCCCCTGGGGATAATGGAGCCGCAAGATGGAATGAACCTGGTCTCTAAATCACCATATAGAAAGCAGACCCCAATCCTTCACATGGCAATGAGAAAAGATGAAGCTTATACTTCATTGAGTCACTAGGTTTATGGGTTCGATGTTACAACAGTAGCATACTTAATACACAGTATGTTGTGAGAACCGAGTGTTCAATGGAATAAATGAATGTCAATCTCAGATTCTTTTATTAACCCTCTACATTTAATTAATTCACTTAACTCTATAACAGCCCCTCTTTTCATTTTAGTGATCAGTTTATTGCTTTACTGTATCTCTTTGAGGTTATTGTAACAGTCTCTTAACTGAAAGCATTGCCCACAGCAGCACTGTCCAATAGGAATGTAATGCAAACCACATACAGTATTTTACATTTTCTAGTACTAGTGTTTTCTCCCCAAAAGTAAAAATTAAGTGAAATAAGTTAATTGGAGAAAGACAATTATCATATGGCTTCATCTGAAACTAATGATGTACTAATGTTGGCTCATTGAATTTAAATAATAATAAAAAAGAAAAAGAAAAAAATGATGCCAGGTGTCACTAATTTAAAGTAAAAAGTAATAGATAAAAGTAATTTCATTAATATATTTATTTGAGCCAATATATCCAAAATATCATTTCAATTTGTAATCAATATAAAGACGTTAATGAGACAACTTACATTTTTTACTGTCTTTGGAATCTGGTGTATATTTTACATTTTGAGCACATCAGTTCAGACTAGACACAGTTCAAGGGCTCAATGGCCACACACTATAGTGGATAGCACAGATCGACAGGTGTTCCCTTCTGAATAACTATTTACACTATAATCAGAAGGTAGAATTTAATAATTACTCTTTGCCTCTAAGATTAAAAGAACTTTGCCAACTGGGCCTCCATCAGCTCTACCCAAAACCATCCCAAGCAGATGTTATAAAGCGTAAGTGCATTTTCTAAGCAAATGCACATCCAAGATGGGCCTATTATCTGCTCTCTCCCTCCTTTAGCTCCTCCTTCTAGCTTCCTAGAAAGGTTTGCATAGATGGTTATGATTCGTAACATTTTATATTTCTAGTTTTCTCAGTCATTCCTTTCTCCTTGTGGTCAATTCCCAGAGAATTTATAATCCTTCTCATGTGAAAATCTTCTCTGCCCCCTATCTACTGCATATATCAATCCCCATCATAGAACACATATCTATTCCCATATATCTTCACATGGCATTACATAGTATATTTTTTAAATCAAAAATAGAATACTTGACTTAATTTAAATAGAATAGTGCATTTTTATCTCACGTGTCAGGGATTTCTGAAATTTCAAGACCCATAGATTCAGCAGCTCAGGGATGAGCCTCATTATGCTCCTACTAGCACTGTAGGTTCACTTCTTTGAAATGTCTTTCTCTTTCCCCTCACTTTCAAAGGTGGTTGACCAAATCAGGCACGTGATTTGTCAAGAGTCCAAACTCCCATTAAAATAGATCCAAGCATCACATTCTTAGACAGCAACAACTAAGCATGGGAAAAGGTGACATGGTTAATTTCCATACATCTTTTTAATATCATCATCATCATCATTATTTTAAGAGGTAAACATTCCCCAGGCACATTCCTCAGACATTTCCTCAGGTCTCTGCCAGGATTGTACCACATGCCCATCAATGAGCTTCAAGGGAGGCTAGGAATGCAAGGGTATGGCTTTCAATCTCCCCTATGGCAGGGGTGGAAACTACAAGTACGGAAGAATGGGGAAAACTGCAGGGTAGCTGGTCACCGAGGCCATCTACCATATTTCTAGGCTTTGTCTGGTCACTCAGGGCTCTAATCAGGCACCACCACTTCTGAGCTCACTATGAAGCTTCATTTCCTAAGGAGGACCCATGCTGCTCACCTTTGCTTTGGTCATGCCCTGTGCCTGCTATCACTGCACCCCTTATGACAGTGTGCTGAAATTGCCTGCTTGTGTATCTATATCTCCTGATAAAGGGTGAGCTCCTGGAAGGCAATGAAATTGTCTGTCTCATTATTATATAATCACTGCCTGGAATACTGCTTGGAATTTAATAGACATTAAAAAATAGATAGTATTTAATTGAATATTTTTATGATATATCTCACTTCTAATTTGACAGTATTTGGACCGCATACTGAGGGATAATTTGTCTATAGGTTTTGATTTTTCCGACCTGGCTTTTAAACAAAAATAATATGAAACTCAAGGAATAATTTGTTCCAGGTCCCTGCATTTAATCATTTCATTAGTCTCACTAAAGAGATAAATTAACTGAGGTCTCAGAGAGAGACTTGCTCTAGCAGTTTGGGCTCACTGCAGGAGACACTCTAAGTATTTTAAACCAAACATGAATTAATGCAAGGAATTAAGTGCTTATGGAATCTTGGAAGGACTGGAGGAGCAAGAGTCAGGGACATGGCACAATTGAGGTTGAGTACATGCTAGTAGAGGGACTGGGGGGGATCAGAGAGTGCCGCTATGGCTGCCACTGTCACTATGCAGCTGCCCTGGGCAGCCACTTGGCTGGCCAGCAGCTAGCAGTAGGAGAGTGGCCTCCTCCTCGCTCTTCTTTTCTAAATCACTTAAGTGCATGCAATCGGCAGAACCAAATCCACATGCAGAAGCCTAGTTACCATGGAGCCAAGGCATGTTGATTTTTGCTTTATGGCTTTTATTATACAGAGAATGGCCAAGAAAGATGGGAGAGTGGATGCTGAGTGTCAATTGACCATATCCAATGTACTTTCCTAGAATTATACAACTAGTAATAGCTAGTAAAAAGGGACTTATCTTCTAACGTACAGACATATGTAATTTAGGCAACATCCAATGAACTGGAAATCAGGTAGCCCTCAATTATCATGACATAGTAGAAAGACTTTTAGGGCAAACAGAACTCCAATAAAAAAATATACAAAAAAGAAAAAAAAAAAAAGAAAGAAAGACTTCTAGGGTAGAAAAATCAGCCTCAGTTTATCCAGACAGAGATATTCCTGGCTTTTCTTTTTTCAAGTTAGTGGCTTTGTTACTCTTATGGGATGATCACCACACACATGTATGTAGTCGAAAACTTAAAATTGGATGTTACAGTCTGTTTATGACTACTAGGCAAAGGGGAGAAATATGTATTAAAAACCATTTAACATTATTAGCATGTATGTTAATTTAGCATTCTAGAAATTAAAGCATAAGGAGGAAAATGAAAATTTTGTTTTCTAAACAAGACTCAAACATGTGATGAGCTGCCATAAAAACCTTACATCATCTGCTTAGATCCATATTTGCCGAGGACACTGAGATTATAGAAAATTTCCACCGTGATTATACCTAACTCTGAACTCCTGTCACCATGGGTTGTGGTCAACTGGGTGGGACGGTATGTTCAGGCACATAATTTGTCAAGAGTTCAAACTGACATTAAAATGGAGAACTCAGCTGAGTGAAATAAGTCAATTGGAGAAGGACAAACAGTGTATGTTCTCATTCATTTGGGGAATATAAATAATAGTGAAAGGGAATATAAAGGAAGGGAAAAGAAATGTTGGGAAATATCAGGAAGGGAGACAGAACATAAAGACTCCTAACTCGGGGAAACGAACTAGGGGTGGTGGAAGGGGAGGAGGGCGGGTGTTGGAGGGGAATGGGTGACGGGCACTGAGGCGGACACTTGACGGGATGAGCACTGGGTGTTTTTCTGTATGTTGGTAAATTGAACACCAATAAAAATTAATTAAAAAAAAACAAACAAAAAAAAAATGGAGAACTCAGAGGTGACACTTCAAAGTGTCCTGGCATTCTGTTCATTTACCCTCAGTCACAAATCTGTCAGCAAGTCCTTCTGGCTCTGCCTTTGAAATGCTGCTTGTGTCCGGACACACTTAGACCTCCCAACATATCCAGGCTTGTACCCAGTTTGTTCAATTGTTCATTCATTCAGTTGTTAATTAAAAAATAAGATCATTTAGAACCAAAACGAAAGAGATCTCTTTAATAGACAATCCATTCTCTGTATCAGGCAATTCATTCTTCCGACAGTTGCAGAGATTTCGTCTTAAAGCAGAAGCCTAAGATTTCAATATTTTGTCTACTTATAATGACCCATAAATTATGCCAGTGATGAGAGTTTGAAAAGCAAATAAAGCTCCTGCCATGAAGAAGTTCAACAGCTCAGTGAGGACATGGCAGATAGTTAAACAGATGGGCTCTTGAAAAAGAACAGGGGTACTCAGACTTGTCCTCTACTTAGTAGCCATGTGGCCTGAGTCATTAAACTTTGCCTACTCAGTTTCCTCATCTGTAAGGCAAGGACAGTACTGATAATAGCAATTACTGTTTTAGGTTGGGAGAATAAGTATGGGATTAAAACAAATGTAAAGATCTTATTCATTTACTTGAGAGAGAGAGGGAGACAGAATGAGTTGGGGGAAGGAAGGGGAGGAAGGAGAGGGAGAAGTAGACTCCTCACTGAGCTGGGATTCCAACTCAGGACTCAATCCCAGGACCCTGAGATCATGACCTGAGCTGAAGGCAGATGCTGAACCCACTGAGCCACCCAGGAGCCCTGATAATTAGGTAATTTAACACATGCACAGTTGCTTGGAACCATGGCAGTCATGGGGAAGTTGGCCGATGCACACTGGCTAGCGATGACCTAAAACATTGTAACTCAGCTTGAAGATTGCTGTGCGAGAAGAATATAATACCACATAGAAGTATTCTGTGTAATCACTTTTTAATATTTTTCCCTGCCACTGGAAAGTAAATGGCATTTTTTATTCATTTCAGTTTATTATTTCACTTGTAAATTCGGCTTGTTCACTTCATTATTTCAGTTCAACAAAAATTTGTTGGGTGCACACATAAATGTGCCTGGCACGGATGAAACATGTTTGTACTTGCTACTTTAAAAAATATAT
The DNA here is from genome assembly GCF_018345385.1 of Vulpes lagopus. Taxonomy (NCBI): domain Eukaryota; kingdom Metazoa; phylum Chordata; class Mammalia; order Carnivora; family Canidae; genus Vulpes; species Vulpes lagopus. The sequence goes on along the minus strand of NC_054832.1, from coordinate 5,483,724 downwards.
ATTTATTTATTTATTTGAGAGAGAGAGTGTGTGTGGGGGGTGGGGAGAGAGCACAAGCAAGGGAAACAGCAGGCAGAGGGAGAGGGAGAAGCAGACTCCCTGCAGAGCAGGGAACTCGACGTGGGGCTCAATCCTGGGACCCTGGGATCATGACCTGGGCTGAAGGCAGATGCTTAACTGACTGAGCCACCCGGCACCCTGTATTTATTACTTTTTAATGTGGTCCACACAACCATATAATATATAAGGAAAAGTATCCCTCATTCTCAATTCAGAAGACTAAGTCTTAAAATGTTTAAACTAGATAGCAAGCGGTATAGTTCAGTGATTACGATTACGTACTCTGCAAATAGGAGGCAAACATGACAATCTTACCCCAAACTTTTTCTGTATTATTTTAGGCCAGATCTCAACTTTCCTGTGCTTCAGTTATCAAACCTGCCAAATCTCCATAAAAAAAATGGCTCATGACTCCCAGAATTGCTACAAGCATAAAACAGGTAGATTTATGCCATTTCTTAGAGGAGTTCTTGGCACCTAGTAAGTGCTCTCTAGTGTCTATTACTGTTTTCATGCACCTTGACAAAAGCCTAAGCGTTCAAATGCTACAGAGCTAGAATTTGAACCCAGACTGACCTCCTTCCTGAGCTCAGATTCTTTATACAACATTATATATGAATGTCTTCACCAGTGTTTTGTTCTTTTAAAAAAAAAATATTTATTTATTTATTTCTGAGGTGCAGAGAGAGAGGCAGAGACACAGGCAGAGGGAGAAGTAGGCTCCCTGCGAGGAGCCCGATGCAGGACTCGATCCCAGGACCCCAGGATCACGCCCTGAGCCCAAGGCAGACGCTCAACCACTGAGACTCCCAGGAGCCCCAGTGTTTCGTTCTTTGGTAGGAAGGGTAGTAAACAACACACCCAGGCCAAATGTGCGCTCAGATGTGTGGCTTGAAAAAGCTGTGCTGTTCCAGATTTGAGGAATTAGAAACTTGAGGGTTCTGAGGAAGCCAGGATCTAGAGGCTGGCTGCCGTTTGGTGGACTGTCTGCTACATAGGTACAATCACAGTGAATGTCAACTGAAAAATTAATTTTAAACTGGTGACTGTAAAAACATGATTAGTAAATGTCTATCAAGTAAGTAAATCAGGATTGAGGGTATTGTCTGAATTGTGTTACTTTATTATGTCTAAAAATTTGCTTTCCTTAAGGAGCCAGTTGTCAGTTCAGGATTTCAGTTTCTCCTTGAGTCAGATTTCTAGCTTTTCAGGAAAAATTTTGCTCCTTATAAATTATCAAATATATCATCATGATATTTGCATGGAATTCTTTTATTGGCTTAAATTTCAACTCTATGAATGTCTCATTTTGTTTATTCCTAATTTGTTTATTGAAATATATATATTATATATAAAATATTTATGTATTTCTATGTATAGAAAAAAATATATATATACAGAAAACAAAAAGTTCAAATAAGGAGCTCAAACCATTATCACAAAGTGAACTTACTTGGTGACTAGCATCCAGCTGAGAAATTGTCTAACTCTTTCTCTCAACTACTAACCTTTTGTGTCCCTACTCAGGATAGCCATTATCTTGTATTTTAACACCAAAATTAGCATCACTATATTTTTCCACTTTTACATTAATAGAATTACACATCACTTGGGATTGCCATTCTTTATTATTATTTTAGTTGTTTTGTAGCAAATGTTTATGGTTTCAATTTACATTTCTTTGAACATATGATATTTATCCATCATTTGTATATCCTCTTTTGATGGTATTTATGCCTTTACCCACTTCCCATTTTTAATTGGGTTATAGGTCTTCTTTCTTATCAATTTGTTGGCATTTGTTTTTAAAATTTATTTAGTGGGACCTGAGTGGCTCAGCAGTTGAGCACCTGCCTTTGGCTCAGGTGGTGACTCCAGATCCTGGGGTTCTGGGATCGAGTCCTGCATTGGGCTTCCCGCAGGGAGCCTGCTTCTCCCTCTGCCTGTGTCTCTGCCTCTCTCTCTCTCTCTGTCTCTCATGAATAAATAAAATCTTTAAAAATTATTTAAATTCAATTTGCCAACATAGAGTATAACACCCAGTTATGAGACTTGTTTATTATAGGTGTTTGAACATACCTTCATTGTGGCTTTACTTTTCCCATCCTTAATAAAATATTTTCATGAATAAAAGTTCTCAATTTTAGTAGAGCCTACAGTGTTAATAATTTTCTTTGTGGTTAAGATTTTTTTTCCCCCAACTTAAGAAACCTTTTCTGGTAGTTTTGTCTAAAAAATATGCTACTTCATCTTTACATTTAATCTAGAATCAAGCTAAAACTTGTAATTATTTTTAGTATGAGGTTGTGTTCATTGCAATAATTTTCAGTGTCTCATCCAGTTGTTTCTACAAGGTGTATTGAAAAACCCGTCCTTTCCTACTCTTCTATAATGCCACATTTGTCATAAATTCTCTGTGCTCAGGATGCCTGGGTGGCTTAGCAGTTGAGAGTCTGCCTTCAGCTCAGGACCTGATCCGAGTTCCTGGATTGAGTCCCACAATGGGCTCCCTGCAGGGAACCTACTTCTCCCTCTGCCTATGTCTCTGCGTCTCTCTCTGTGTCTCTCATGAATAAATAAATAAATAAATCCCCTGTGCTCGGTAAGTGGGGCAAATTTTCAATTCTCTCATTTGTCATTTTTAGCCAATCATCAGTTCTGATGCCACACTGTCCTAATTACTGTAACTTCCTCAGGAGTCTTCATATTGGGAAGAATAAAACATCATATTGTGTTGTTCTTCGAGCTTGTGTAGGTTATTATTGTCCTTTGCATTTCCATATATATTTTAAAATTTTGTGGCAAAGCTATCTATACCCAGGGGTTTCTTCATGGAAATATTTTATATCATAGATTAATTTCTTTAAAGATACAAGACCGTTTAGAATCTCTTTTTCGTTTTCAGTGTAGTATGTTTTTCTAGGAACGTGTCTATTTTACCTAAATATCCACATTTATTTACTTATAGTTGCTAATTAAATTCTGTAATATTTTTGTTCATATCTAATTGATCTGAAGTAAAATCTTTTTCAAAAATTTCTGTTATTTATCTACCAAATCTCATTCAATTTCTCTCTCTCTTTAAAATAGGGAACACTGAATAGCTCTCCCCTGGGACTGGGAAAAAAGGCAGGGATTTTTGCTTTTACCACTTCTAATTAATATTGTATTGGAGGTTCCAGGTATTTCAATAAACAAGCAAAATAAATAAAGTATGAATATTTGAAAGAAGAAAGAAAATTGATTTTATGTTCACAGCACATTATGACATATGTAGAAAACCATATGGAAACTATGAAAGTTCATAGAACTAATAAATGAATTTCTCAAGGTTGTAGCATAGAACTTCAGTATACAAAAAAGAATTGTACTTCTGTGCATAAGTAATGAGCAATTTTAAAATTAAATTTTAAAATATTGCCTGTTCCTATTGCATCTGAAAAAAAATGAAATACTTAAGCACAAATTTAATATGTGTGTGTGTGTGTGTGTGTGTGTGTGTGTGTGTGTGTAGGACCTGTACTCTGAATAACTACAAAATGCTACAAAGGGGAAAAAGTGAAATGTAAAATAGAAGGTGTATATGAGTGTTTACAATGCTTACAAATTGGAAGAACCAAAAGTTTAAAAAGTCAATTTCCTGTCATTAAGTTTTAGATTCAATGAAATCTCAATCAAAATGCCAGAAGCTTTTCTTGTGGTCTTATTGAACATGTATATTTGATTACAAATATCTGGAGTAGCTGAAACAATTTGAATAACGATAACAAAGTTGGGTCACTTACAATATTTGATTTTCAGACTTATGGATAAAATTTATGAGTTGTGTGTATGCGTGTGTGTGTGTGTATATACTGTGTATATATATATATATTTACATATATATGTATATACACACACATATAATTTTCTGAATTGAGTGCACTTTTATTTCATAATAAAAGTAAGCTACAACAACCTAAAATACTGGTAGTTGATCTACTTTAAAAGACATCATACATATGGAGGATTCAGCCCTATTTAAAGGTCTGGGATATTCCTTAATGCCCCCAAGGCTACAAAAGTTGCCCACATCCTCAGATCCTCCCTGAAGGGCAGATTGGTGCCCAGGTCTCAGGATTCTGTCATCTAGGCTTGGATCAAAGCCATGGAGGTCCGCATTTGGAAGGAGTACAGTGCTGTCTCCACCCTTATCCTCCTTCTAGCATCTCCTCTTTACCCCTAGAGGTTTCTGCTCTTTCCATATTTTCCTTTCTTCTCTAGTCCTTTCTCTCTTCCTAGCCTTCCTTTCCAACTTTCTGTAACCATTGGGATCAATATGATTTGATCAGCACTCAAGAATCAGGATCTCTCTGTTTCTCTGCATCTTTGTTTCTGCTGCAAGATGCTCAGAGGGTGCCCCCAGGGTACCTGTGAAAGGGCAGCAGTAGCAAAGAGAAATGGAAAGTCTGAGGAAACAAACACAGTCATAATTGCAGATATAAATCTGTCTCCAAACAACAACAAAACCTGAGGAAAAGATGATTGCATGGGTACTAAACCTCGCAGATACTCTCTACCTTTGTAATTCTGTGGTCTTGTGACTCACAGAGGTGGCATTTCAGCTACATCTGGAAGGATATTATTGACTGTGTACAGTAAAAAGAAGAAAAAAGTCATAAAATGCCACATAGCTAAATAATCAAAAGAGGAATAAGAAAACCTGATATAATACCTGAAATTTTCATAGATAAAATATTGACACTGTTCCTTTGTTTCTGTCTTTGTTTATATTTCAACACAGGGAAAAAGAAAAACCCACCTTATTTCAAAAATGTAAATAAAAAAATATGTTGTTCACAATGAAAGTGGCCATGGTGCTTTGGAAAAGAAAACCAATAATGTCATATTTCCCCTGTTTTATATTGGTTTCTCCCCCCTTGTCCCACAGAGATGATGTTTTATAATTCATCTACTTCATGAAAATTTTGAGACTTTTTAAAGCTCTGGATTTACATTGAATTTCTCTTATTCAATTTCCAATGATGGAAGTGACAGAAGATTGAAGATATCTTAAATCTAATATTTAAATAATATATAGGAAACTGGGATTTCCTGTTTGAGCACAGAATTTGATGCAGCTTTGCCAATATACATTTTCAATCTTGCTTAAGACAAACAGATTAAAAAAACAACAACACTGAAATGTGATTGGGTACTTCCCAATCCTAAATAAAATGTGAGGGGGTACTTGTGATGTTAAAATTTCTGCTGGCATTTTTCCTTCCTTCATATCAATTAGTCCTCCCAAGTTCTGGGCAGTAAGACCTTTTTATTCTTATGTTCAGATTCAGATATTTATGATTCCTTTGTGACATAGGTAAACGATGTAGATAAGAGTAAACAGAAAATCTTAGGAATCATTTATTTAAAGTTTTATTCAAATTATCTTCATTATAAAATTAAATATAAATATAATGTAGCTATTACATGGCAATATTTAGACATTACTTGGAAATCCCACCCTCCCATTAGATTCCTCCTACTTATTCCTGAAATCCAAATGAAAGTATTTTGTAGTGAGGAAAAGAGAGCAGTAAGATTTTATAAGCTTAAGTAGTTTATCAGAGTCATTCATTCAAAAAATATTAACTGACCTTCCCAATCATATTCAAGGCATTCCTCTGAAGGATCATATGTCTTAAGAGGAATTAGCTCTCATCTGATCTCAATGAAATAGCCCACAAGATCCTTTCAAGCCATTAGGTGTGTTACTCAGGGTTCTTTAGAGATTTATTTTGAGCAATTGGCCCATGGAACTATGATGGCTGAGAAGTCCCTCTATCTGCCATCTGTAATCTAGAGGCTCAAAAAAGACCTTGGGAATGTAGTTCCAATCTGAGTCCAAAAGCCTGAGAACCAGGAGCCCCTATGGTATAAGTCCCAGTCTGAGGGCAAGAGAAGACGGATATCCCAGGCAGGAAGAAAGCAAATTCTCTCTTCTGTCTTACTGTTCTACTCACCCCATTGTAAACAGATTGGAAGGTGCCCACCAATATTGGGAAGGGCAATCTGCTTTATTCAGCTTAGCTAACAAAATGCCAATCTCATCCAGAAACACCCTCACAGACATCCTGAAAATAGTGTTTAACCAAATATCTAGGCATCATGTGGCCCAGTCAAGTTACCCACAAAATTAAGTATCACATCAGGTTATATCTTTCTTCTGTTCAAAACACTCAAATGGCTTCTATTCCATCAGGAATAGGACCCTGGGCCCCTGCCAAGGGCAACACCATGGAGCCAGCAGATGTGCCTCTGGACAGCCCAAGGACTTCTCTCTCTTACCTCAATTTGTCCTAACTCCACTTGGTACACACAGTCCCAGCCCCTGCTTCAATAGCTTTCCACTTGAACTTTTTTCTTCCTTCAGGTACCTTAGGGCTTGCTTCCTCACCTTTAGGGTTTGACCAAAGTGTCATGTTCTCAGTGGGGCTGCCTTTAACTATCCAATATGAAATTTCTACCTCCCTTAACATTCCCTTTTTCCCCTTCCCCACTTTATTTTCTCTTTAGCATTTGTCATCATTTTATATTTTTATTTGCTTTCCCCAAAATAGAATATAAGCTCTAAGGTGACAAGATAAGCATCATCCCTGCCCATAGCAATGCTTCATTCTTTCAAGGAAGATACACAATTAAGCTGATAATGACAATGTGCTAATTGCCATGACAGGATAACTATGTGATGCTATGGGGGCCCCAAAATAAGGACTGCTAGTTCAGACTTGTTTGGAGAGATAATGACGTATCTTAGAATATTTACCATTATTCACTGTCTCTTAGATGAGATAATCTATTCATGCTGAAGGCTAAATCAAGTTTGAGGCACTCAAGATGTCAGGTTAGAAGATCTAGGGTTTGGTGTTGATTAGTCACTCACAATCAGCGTAAAACCAATTTGTTCAAACTCACTGTATCCAGTCTGGTGTGGAAACAAGAGGTACCTTGGGGGCATGTTGTGTTGTGAGCATCAGGGAAGAGAGTGCTCCGCGATGGACTGTTTGTAAGATAACATAAAGCATCATGTGTCCTGCAAATGAAAGTCGTTATTACTGGATCCAAGAGTCTTTCTCCAGCATTGTTGTTCATGCTCAGGTCCTGGGGTAACGTTAGAAAGGCAATCGCAAATATAGATTGCATTAAAATGTTCTATAAGTCTCAAGTAGCAAAGAGACTTCACAGGATAAACCAGAGTAGAAAGTTCATCTCAAAGAAGCACCTTGTGACTCTTTAAAACATTTATTGCATATTCCCCTTCTTCAAAATGCAGATTGGTGGTGAGACCTTTGATGTTTATCCTCTCTGGGACCTCATCTCTCTTCTGGCACCTGTTGTGTTTTTGAAGCCCTGACATATTTATTTTAGATAGTCCATGAACTCCCTGACTTCCCACAATTCAGACAGGCATTTCATTTCAGAAGATCATAGATAACCAATATGTGTAAAGCAGGAGTATGGAAGTTTCTATTGGAGAGAAAGCCATAAAATAAGAGAAATGTGGAGAAAGAATCTGTAAATTTATTCTGAAACAAATAGCTAGAGAATTGAAGAATTTTTTAGGGAGTGTTTTTGCTGATACCTGGCCTGTAGGTTATCCTGCATTATGATAACACAAAGTCCTTTGCTGGCAATAAATGGGAGAAGAAGGTTAATGCTGAGCAAATATTAAAAATATTTTAGCACTAAGCTTCTCTGACCCCAATATGTGTTAATTATTAGAGCAGGCCTTTGGGGTAAATTAGTGTATGACTGGTGCTCATCAACATGGCAATTCCTTAGCTACCGATCTGCTGAGCAGGAATCTTTCCTGACATTATTTTCCCATATATTCAACCTTTCCTCAACTCTGAATGATGTCAGGTATGGGATGTTTTGCCTAAAATGTAGTGATTAACTTCTGATAATTATGAGAAAGCTTCAATTATTAAAATGCTGCTAAAGCATGCAAATGGGATCATATGCTGAGAAGAGAAAAAAGATTAATTACCTCAATTACAGGTTATGAGAGAGTTCAGTTAGGCATTTCTGAGATGAGAACAAGCAGAGAGAGCCCCCCAATTACAAGAGCCAATCTCTCTATCCCTGTGATGGCTTCTTATCTCCTCTAGGTCACCAGAGCTCTTGTACACATGTTTCTGGGAAGTGTAATGTGGAACCTGTCTCGTTGCTGTTATAGTGGATTCCCCTTCTAGTCTCTTAACACAAATCTGTTTGTAAGGACTGCAGAATAAGGTTTTTTTTCAGTATGTGTTTGGCAAATGGCTTATGGAAGGTCCAGGCTTGACTGGAGAGGTGTCTGAAGTGTACATCCCTTCTGCAGATCCCTGTGATGAAGACAACCTACTTGCAATGAAGGCAAATTTTGTTTCTGTAGCTCCCTGAAAATCTCTCACTGTTGTAATCATTAAGGCATTTTGTCATTGCAATTTTAACAAAAGCCATGGGAGGAGTGACACAATGTGAGTTAGTAATGCACCTTCTTGTGTTACCCCTTAAACGCAGTGTTTGATGAATAAATTCACATTGAGTTGAATTGATGTGAGATGAATTGTCATTTCAGCCTTAATTATAGCAAAAATATATCTTAAAGTATGGAAGGAACAGCACGTCTTTCACTGTTGGTTGGGAAGAGAGATGTTGGCAAACACCTTTCTCAGATCTCGAGAGCAGAGCCTGAGTTCCATGGGGTTTGCAGCTACCATCTGAGAAGGGAAGTCTCCAACCCAGGAAGAGCAATACAAAAATCCACAAATATCTGGGTCTCTAGTCACCTTTTTATGTTTATTATGTTTCTAAGCTTCTGTTAGAATGTAGTGGAAAGCTGTAAAACCCTTGAGGAAACAAACAAAACAAAAACATGGCTTGGTACTTAAAAAACCCTTTCTGTTAAGAAGGGAAAGGAGGTCTCTGGATCTCTTGGGTTCTTGGCAGTCAGTGAAGAGAGCTCAGTGCAGAAGGCCGAATGCACCCTTGTAATCTAGAACACGAGAGCAGATAATTCTGCAGAGCAGGCCTGGGATGGAGGGACAGCCTTCATCATTGGAGAAAAAATTCTTGGAGTATCTACTCAAGAAGGTTATCATTTAATATTTATCATCCAAATGCATTATTTGAAAGGAAAAGAAATGTGACTGAAGGAAAATGATAAGAAATTTTGACAGTACAGAATATGGCACAGCTTTTATTTATTTTTTTTATTTTTATTATTTTTTTTTGGCACAGCTTTTAAAAGGAAAGGAGAAAGAAAGATGGCTATAGCTAGAAGAAAGCAAGTTTCCAGCTCTGCTCCTACCTCTGTTGACTGTATACACTCTGACCTCTCCACTCTGGGATTATTTCCTTATTTGCTCAGTAGGAGGACATGCAGATCACTCCATCACACTCACTGGTTTTCACACACACACACACACACACACACACACACACACACACAAACACACACAATGATTGAAACTATAAGAATGTGCTCTTGTAAAAAAAAAAAAAAAGAATGTGCTCTTGTAAACCATAAATGATGACATTTTTTCTTAAAGTATATCCTAAGCATAATGAAATCATTGTTTGTTTTTTTTAAGGCTTAAAAATAATCAACGTGAAAAACCTAGCTGAGTGCCTGAGACACATAAATGTTTTCTTACTACTATTATTATGTATAATTTTGCTATTTTTATACTACTAAGCCCAGTGACTTCCAGATGCCCTTGCTGAAGGACTTCCGGTGTCAAGGAGAAGTAGTCATTTGTTAGGCAGTGGTTTGGTTAACCTGTCTACTTTGATTAAAAGCACCCTCACACACTGTGCCCAATTCAATCTGAGGCTGTGGCAGTGACAGAGTCTGTGGGATTTGGGTTACCTCAGGGGTGGTGAACCATACTGTTGTATAGATGGCTCTCAGAAAAGCTAGCTATCCTTCAAGCTTGGAGCTATTAAACATGAAAGCTCATTACAACAATAATGACTGTTTTGATATTTCAAACTACCTTCCGTGAGGTGGTCACTGGAGGGTCCTCAATGAGGCGTAAAGCATTGGCTATGCAGTAGGTACGAAGTCCGACTGGCCCATTGGTTTTCACAGATCTTACCCTCTGGGGATAACGTAAGTACAGGATGACTTGGCACATAGTGGCCTCATTCAAAGTCAACCATCCATGTTCTTTCTACCACTTACTTTTGGAAAGGCTTGTACTCTGGATTCTCAGCACCTCTTATACTACATAATACTGTATATGGTTATTGTGGTGTTATTGTTAACATTTATGTAACTCTATGGCTTAAAACACTCTACCAAGCCCATTTTCTCATCTAATCCTCAAAATAAGCCTGTAAGAACAGAACAGCTTATTATCTTTTTTTGCAATTTCCATTTCATTCCTTTTTTATAGTTTCCACTTCTCTGCTGAGATTCCCACCTGTTTATGCATTATATCCACCTTTTGCTTTAAATTGCAGAACAGCTTATTATTAGCACTATTATTCAAAGAATGTTTCTGAGTCTCAAAAGTTATGTGACTCATTCACAGTTAAGCATGTAATAAGAGGCTTCAGGAAGACACATTCATGTCTGTGCTGGTTCCCATGCAGATCCCAAGAGAAAAGAGAAGATGAATGTCCTAAAAGAGTTTCTATATCCCAGGAATGGGATCAGATTTGTGTACTTAATTTTTATGCTTTCCTTCATTGGATAAGCCTATTTTGTCCAAAGTCCTTAATGTTAAGTGCATGAAGCTAAAAGGATCTGGGCCTAACAGTTGAGGGGAGGGGAGTCACTCTCCATTCACCTGTCAGAGAGTAGTGACAGAGTAGTATGGAAAGTGTTAGTGGACGTTGCACATGAGGCAATCACAGAGCAAAACCAGGTGGCCACATTGTGCAATAGGTGATATGTAAGAATATGAATCTGTGACAAAAATGCAATGGGCACATGATCTAGGTTTGCTGGGACATTTTCCATGTTCTATGACAGTGTTTAGCCATGGATGAGATGATGTTTTCTGAGTTCCGGTTCAGGGCATACAGAAATACCAAGATATATTTCCAATCTAGAGAAGATTAGGAGAAGGTTTGTAACAGCTGACAGGTAAGAAAGTCATAGCACATGGGAGTACAACCCTTTAGTGGAAGAATAAAGACATTATAAATAGCAAAAGAAACAGTGATATATCCAAGTGTCCTTGCTTCTCTTCTGGGATTAAATAATGGGCAATCTGTACTACGGCTTATGTTTCCTTAAAAACTTGGGTTTTCCTGGGCGTTCTTGGTTTTCCCTGGTATGTGTGTAATATATAGTTATTATATAACTATAATATATAATATTATGTAATATATATTGCACACATACCATACATTATATATATTTATTATATAATATATATTAATTAATAATATAATTAATATAATACATAATTATTAATTATATAATATAATAAGCACTATATTAATTAATATAATACTTTCTTTCCTTTGTGCTATAAAAGGCCAAAAGGAAAGAGGTAGTCAAGAGAAATCACCTAAAATTGGTCATGGAACTGAAGAAGAAAAGGGAAATTTCTTTTTGGGTTGCCCATGCCTCTTTACCTTGGAAAGGCAGAAGAGAGGCTCTGAATTCAGAGCAAATATATTTGGACTTCCCCTCTCTCAGACCCTTGACTTCTTGTATATACAGATGCACGGAGAAGAAAACTTGAAAGTTGATGGCAACCAGGCCTTTATCAAATAGAAGATTTGCAAATACACTTCTCCAAGGATGACCTTAGATGTATATGTTCATTTATGTAAACTCAATTCCATTCCAATGACCTATGTGATCTACCAATGACCTACGCTGATGCTGGTATCATATTGTTTTGATTATTGTAGTTTTGTAGTAAATTTGTTTAAGAGATAATGAAATATCTAATGAAACAGGCCTGTAACATCGCTTCATCCAAGAGCAATTTTGACCACACAAATAGGGATTATTAAAAATGGAGTTAAGAATAGATAGTCCAGGGAACCCCGGGTGGCTCAGCAGTTTGGCATCTGTCTTCGGTCCAGGGCGTGATCCTGGGGACCTGGGATTGAGTCCCACATCAGGCTCCCTGCATGGAGCCTGCTTCTCCCTCTGCCTCTCTCTCTCTGTCTCTCTGTATCTTTCATGAATAAATAAATAAAATATTAAAAAAAAGAATAGATAGTCCAATTCTAAATGATACCACCCCTAAAACACACTAATATAATTTTATGGAGTCTAAATCCAGTGTACCATGTGATGTGAAGCTGTGCGACTGGTATTAGATTTTAGAAGATAATGCTAGAGTATTTTAAGAGTGGCTCACTTGGGAGTGGCCTGTGTATCCCACATTCCACAGGGAATCCATATCTATGTAGCCACAGGTGGTCCCAGATTAAGCAGTGTCACAGACCTCCTTCATCAGATATTTTACTGTAACTTGAACAGTCACCTGACAAACAATAAGCAAACCTTCATTGTTTTGGTCAACTCTCCTCCTTTGTATTATTTGAGATATAGAGCCTATGATCAAAGGATCATGGAATTTGGGAAAGATACAGAAGTCAGGATGTTGGTTTGAGAGAACAGATGAAGAAATTAAAGCATTTATTTCAGACTAAATACTTCCACGTTAATGATGAAAGTCCAGTGGAAGGCTCACTTCTTTCATGACCATGTGGCGGTGTGATCATGATGGCAGAATGGAGTTGAGAAAGGGAAGATATTTTTGCTGGATGAGGATTGGGGCTCATGATAGTGGGCATGAAACACTCAAATGTACTTGGTGTCCTCCTCTCTGTGCCTCATGCAATGAACCCTCTTTCACTGGGGCCATTCTGGAAGAAACATTCTCTGCCCATTGTAAGTGCCCTGTTCCTGGAGAGAGCACTAATGTGCCCAAAGATGACTTGGAGGATGTGTTGCAGAGATGACTAAAATGTCTGACCAGGAAGGACTAGATGACCTTTGAGGTTTCTGAGATCTGCAGGATCATCAGATCTCTGCCAGCAAGAAATTTCTCATATGCTAGCCAACCTTAAATAAATGGCAGAAAGACTATCTTCAGACTCTTTATGTATCTTTGCCCACATTTACATCTAGATCTAACTGTACACTAGAATTTAACTTAATGATCTTATTTAGATCTGGTACTTCCTTTTCTTTACCTCTGTGGCCTGTGTCTACTCTAATAAGGAAAATAATAATTACTTTATTTGCAAATTCTTCTCCATTTCATATGCCCTCTAATTATATATATATGCCTTTCCATATATACAGTTTTTGCTTCACAAAACTAAACTATGGAAATAAATTTGTTCTTCAGTTGGCAATTTTCAGAATAAAGTTGAGTTTTACCCCCAGTATTGGTAAGAAAACCCAAACTCACAATCCCATTAATTCCATTTTTTGCCACTTTTTTTCCCCAATGTAATCACCATGTTTTCTTCACAGAATTATTGACATAGAACCAGTAAATGTGTCCCCTTGAGGAGAAAAACTCACTGTAAATAACTTTTCTTTAAAGAGAAAATGTATTGGATTTTTACACAGGACATCATGAGCACTGGATAAATACAGAGTGATGTTTATGTCCCTTCTGGCATTTAAACAGTCATTACCAAGGTTTCTCAAGTCCAAAGGTAAAGTGAAGAGGAGAAATAAAAAGTTGCTTTCATCTTATTCAGATGGAATTCTGGCTATAACTGGAAATTAAGAAAATACCTAAGCAAGAAACATGTTCTTTATTTTGAAGGTTATAATCTGGTTGTGCTCTTGTGAAGACAATGAAAGAAAAGGTATAGTTAATTCATTTTATTATTTATTTATTTAGTTAGTTAGTTAGTTAATTCATTTTAAATTGGCACTCATTGGGATCCCTGGGTGCCGCAGCGGTTTGGCGCCTGCCTTTGGCCCAGGGCGCGATCCTGGAGACCCGGGATCGAATCCCACATCAGGCTCCCGGTGCATGGAGCCTGCTTCTCCCTCTGCCTGTGTCTCTGCCTCTCTCTCTCTCTCTCTGTGTGTGACTATCATAAATAAATAAATAAAAAATTAAAAATAAATAAATAAATCGGCACTCATTGCTTCTGCAACTAGGATCTTTCTTTTTCTTTCCAATGAAGGATACTTCTTCTTTTTTTTTTTTTTTTTGAGCTTGTCTTTGAAAAAAATTAAGCTCTTTGTTGACAAAGTGATTTTAAATGTTTTTGGAGTGCCTGGGTAGCTCAGTCCATTTAGCATCAGATTCTCTATTTCAGCTTAGGTCGTGATCTCAGGGTCAAGGAATCAAGCCCTACATTAGGCTCCTTGCTCAGGGCAGAGTATGCTTGTCCCTCTCCCTCTGCTTCTCCCCTACAGTCGTTATCTCTCTCTCTCTCTCTCTCTCTCTCTCTCTCAAATTAATAAATAAAAATAAAAAAATAAATAGAAAAATGTCTGGAAATCAGTCTCCCATAAACAGCAATGCAGACAGAAACACATCTTCTTAAAGTCAGCTTGAAACAGGTGCTGCTTGCCCTGCTATGTCCTTTATGTCCATCAAACCACAGTTTGGATGTTTAGAGATCTTTTTTCTGTTGGGGTGCTTGAAGATGTGTACTAAATAACAAACTCTTTCTCTGTCCATACTTTGAAACAAATGAGAAATAACATTTAGAAGACACTCAGCAACCAGACAATCAACATGTCATATTTAACCCTGGTAAAGAGCTAGGTTAGAGGATATAGCATGCCATAAAGACTAAGATGATCTGGTTCTTTCCTCATCTAATTCCCCCACAATCCATTCAGATGTGGGACCCTCTATCAAACATTTGAATCTACACAGTCACACTCAATCATAGATAGATTTCACTTCATCCAGCCAGAACATAGGGACTAGGGCTACGGTAACTCTCTTCATTTCTACAGAAATGCTTTCGATGTTTTAAAATGGGAGGAGAGGTTAGAGGAATCTCTTAAAAGGGAAACTCAGTAAATCAGGAAAATAATCTATATTGAAAGACCTCTAAAAAGGTCTATTAATAAAATCACTTGTGATAATAGCTAGAATATTTTTGAGCCTCACTAAAACTCATGGCCTAAAAATTATGAAATCCATGTTTAATGTCAATTTTATGTTATGTGCTTGTAGAAAATGGACTATCAAGAATAATAAGAGTTAACATACATTGAGAGATTACCATGTGCAACCTACTTTTCTAAGCACTTTGGAACATTCTCATTCAATCTGCTAGCAGATAAGGAAGGTGTTATTATGTTTTTTGTTGGATATATTTAGAAACCGGGACTCAGAGAAGTAGAGTGACTTCCTAGGTTGGTAAATGATGAAGCCAAACCTGTATCCGGGAGGCACACTTTCCAATTCAAACTAGGTGGGATTAGCAATAGATTCTAATACCAGAGGGTGAAAGAATGCTTTGTCCTCATTTGCCCTGCATGTGCATTCTGAGCTTCGTTTGTGTCTCAAGGGACCCTCTGTGATGTACGTGTTTTTTGGGTACTATTAAATTACTTTGATCTTATTTACATTCTTGTACAAATTAAGAATATAAATAGTATGTTATCAATAGATTACTTTAAAAAAATAGCTTCATTATTTCAAATATACCTCCAGACATTGTGGGCTATCTCCACGCTGTTTGAATTTTGAACTCTTGGACTCTCTGATCTGCGGTTAAGAGGGTTGTTTGCAACAGAATTTATTCCAAGTCCATCTCCTTTCGCTGAGAGGATTCTGTGTTTTTGCCTGTCTTTTCTTTGATAGGAAGGACATCTGCCTGAAAGTTCTTAGCAAGATCTAGCACTGGATAGAAATATGTCGACGCAACACCACCAGTCTGTCCTGGCATATTGTACCAGGACTTCAGGATGTTATTGCGGCTCAAAAATAATCACAGACAAAATATACACGAAAGAGAATAAAAACACACTTGCACATACAGGTGGGGGAGGTTGCAGTCTCTACTTTAAACCATACCAACAACCAAGTTAAAAAAGGCTAATTCAGGAATTTATACTTATGGCATGGAAATTCATTTAAAGACCTGAATTGAGAAAAGAATGAGGTGGCTCAATGAAGTCTCACAGACTGTATTTCCAGCACAAGTTTCTCTTTTGTTTTCCTTTTATTTTTTTTAACTTCCTGTCAGATTGTGGGCGTCACTGATATTCTAAGAACAGTAAGGAGTTTCCCTGTTGTGGCAAGAAAATGAGTGAGATCCAGTGGCTTGGAGACCCTGACATCTTCCTGATCTAGAAATTCTAATACCCATGCCCAGAATTTGAGTGAGATTCTTTGTCATAAAAGAAATTTTAATTTGAAACAAACTGAAATTCTTCTAAGAGCCAAACTTACAAACTTACATTTATTTATTTAGTTAGTTAGTTAGTTAGTTAATTTTAATCAAAGAAAACTTTGCAGTACAGTGGAAATGAGGAGATGTTGGAGAAAGGTGGATTTGTGGATATATACAGTCTTTTTTATTTTCCAGAAATTCATTCATTTGACACATTTTCTTAAAATTCTCATGCTTTGTTGTAGACACTCTTCAAAGTACTGGGAATAAAAATAACAAAAAAGCCCATGTTCTCACAGCACAGGAAGTGCACACATTCTTTGATCTGGATAAAATGAATTGATTTTTCTTAGGTTCCGTTTCTTCGTATGTAAAATGTGAAAAAATATAGTAAATATCTTATGAGGCAATGGGGGTTTAATGAGCATTTAGTATGTGAAGTGCCTTACATAAATGAAGGCAGGTATTAGATGCACAAAACATACTGGTTCCCTTCCCTTACACCTGGACTCATATTCTCATATTCTTAATTGTGGGTTTTAACAGATCCTCAACATATGACAAATTATTTTCAGTATAGGTTAAAACCTTAGTGCATTAATTAAATAAATATAAGAAGAATCATAGATTTGTTATTGATTTTTAAAATGTAAAAGATATAATTACTTTTTTGAGCATCTTAGTTATATATATATTTATAGGTTAATGAAGTGGGCTATTGAAGTTAACCATGAAAGTTAAATCTGATGTAAGATAAATGCTAAGAAATGAAACAAACAAACAAACAAACCAAACCTCTTGAAATCTGGTAAGTACTCAAAACAGCCCACGACTATACTGAAGGATGTCTGATTAGTGGAAAAGAGGTGGCTCTGACCTTTTTACATGGGCATCTCCTCTACTGTGCAACTTTGGGGAGGGACAACTCTTCTTTGCTTGTGTGCATATGGAAAGGGAGGAGCAGGTCAGGTGAAAATGGGTTTGCTGTGGTTTATGGAGATTCTGAGCCATAGATTCTGAATTTGTCCAACTAATGCTTCCAGGTGCTGCCAATCAGAATTTAAACAAAAATTCCAGAACCTTTCTTCCATCCTTTAAGCATTATGGAGTTTGGTAATCTTTGCTTTATTATTTTTTTAATATATTGAACAATTCTACTTTTTTTTATATTGAACAATTCTGAACAAAGTTCCATCAGATTGCTTTTCAGTGTTAGACTCATGATCACAGAAAAGAGCTGGTAACTTTTAGATACACATAATTCACTTAACATCATATTTTCATTTATTCTATTTTTTATTTACATTCAATTAGCCAACATATAGTACATCATCACTTTCAGATGTAGAGTTCAATAATTCTTCTGTTGTTTATATAACACCCAGGGCTTATCATATCACGTGCCTTTATTTTTAAACTTAAGTAATTTGCAATGTATTAATACAATTATCATAAGGGATTATCCTTAATTTATAACTTTGTTTGCAATAACTAGCATTATATCAACTTAATAATAAGCAGACTTACAGCTATTAGTAAATCAACAAATTGTGGTCCTGGAAGGAGCACTGCTGGCAGAGGAGGTAAAATGCATACTAATAATTTGTATTTCTCCCAGTGAGAAAATTTGCTGCCTTCACCACGATGAAAGAGGTACAAAGTTATCAAGTGGTACCAGGGGATGCAACCCTATTGGGGACTTATCATTGGTCTATGCTACTGTCAAGTTGGGCACTCAGTTGTGATACAGCCAAACCAAACTTGGAAGCCCATGCTGTTAAATCCATAGCTAGCAAGTCTGCCACCAAGGTCATTTCGTGTATATTTCTATTAAGCAAGCACAACAATGACTAGGAAGAAGGCTGACTGCTATTTCAGAAACTACCACCTTGAAAATTTAATTATTGAGAGCTTTCTGAATTTGGTGAAAAGTCCTATCAAATACAAACATCTTTAGTCCCTGCATCCCTTTCAATAGATCCATCTATATACCTCTTCTCCAGGCCTTTTGTACCAAAATTCTATCTTATTACTTCCAAGACCATGACTATCTAATTGAATCATTAACATCTACTCATGGACTAATGAGCATCTGTACCTCTGACCAACTTTAAGTCCAACAAAGTGGAAAATTATATTGCTCAAATTTCTGTGTATGGAGCATTCTCTATCATGCCTGTTTTTCAGAAACACTCTTGATCTCTGAAACTGTAGCATTGATCTTTTGGTGGATGCCAGCATATCTATCACAGCCATCTGAAGCAGATCTAAGCAATATATTGGTGTTTGTTTTTTTCTTAGTCAATTGGTCATACATAAGGAGTTTCCATAATGACACAAACATGAATTGAAGGAAAAAAAGCAATATAATAGGATAGATGTCAGCTGTATTGTGAGCCAGCTGCTCATGCAACCATACAACTTACTTCGGACTTCTAAACCAGCTTGAATGTGGTCCCTTGTATACCAGCTGATGAAGAATTTCTGCCCAGCTAAGAAAGAGCAGCTCAGATCACATCGCCATTGATGTCTGATGGTCAGAAATTCAGTCTCTTTAGGATACAATAGCAAGTCAAAAATTCTTTTTTTTTTTCTCCAAAAAGACAGTAGTTATCTTCAAACAGAGATTTGGGCTTTGTGCTGAAACACAGTGTGTTCTATGATCTTCTGATTGGGGCATATCAAAAGGAGAATTTTGTAGAGATATTTTGAATTTCATTGGATCTATTAAATTCTAGTGCTCAAATGGAAGAGATGCTTAAACTGACGGCTTGCCTGATGCAGATTCTTTCATTTCCCATAATCTATTAAAAACTGGCAATTTGATGGATTACTTAGAAAATGAATTAAAGAGGCAGATATGATGAACACTATATTACCTCCAAAATCCAGAGACACACTCAGCATCACCCTAATTTTGTTATAGTGGTAGACAGTACACTGTACAATACATTTTCTTTGACTTCAAAGGGAATGTCTCAGCATCTCCCAATCCTCTGGACTCCTGAGATCTTCAGGGAGATGTGCATCACTGAATTTTTATGTGGCTTATTACCCTCTTTGCAGATCGTGTGCACCTTACCAAGGCATCCAAGTTTCTTAGTGGTTCCTACGCATTAGATCTAAACAGCATGATGATTAGATAACCAGTGGAAAGCTTCATGGAAGGTCAAGACTATTAGGAGTCCTATAGACAGTTACGAAAAGGAGCAGGAGGTTTGGCATAATCCTGAATAAGATGATAAAGGTGTCCTGCCCTTTCTACTTGGTGAACATGATTCTTTTTCATAGTTTTTCAAATAGGCAGAGAGGAAAATACATTTTCAGGATTAGTAGGAGCTGACTAGGTGCCTGGGACTGTGCTTATTGATTCTAATAAATGCACAACGTCTGGATTAGCCACTGCCATTGGGGTCACTACTGATTAAGTTTATGACAATCCACACCCATCCTCCAAGATACATCTGTTTTATGGGCAAGCTAGCCAGACTTAAATCTAGAAGTAATAGAAATAAACAACCCAATGTTTTTCAAGACTTTAGTGGTGGCCCTAATTTTCCCAGGGAGGTAGTCTTACTTTCCATGTTCTTTCTTGGTAAGGAAAGCAAATCCCTAGTACTTAATCCTTGTCTCTTTTTTGCATAGTTGCCTTGACTCAACAGGTCATGAAGCCGGTGGGGGATTTTGGCAATTTCAGATTATTAGCTGGGTCTTTAGCTACACTGGACTCAACTGTCAGAAGGACTTGGACCAAACCTCATTTATCCCTGGATAACTATATAGTGTCAGTTCTTTGACTCTCATAAAATCAGAGCCAGAACCTAATAATCTCTGAAAAGCCTGTGTATATTTCCTTCCCCATCATCGCTATAGTTAGAAAGGACCACAACAGCAAAAGCAAACCACATCTGTATGATTAAACTATGCTTTGAGAAGCTTTACACAAACTTGTTCAGAGAATAAAAGGAAAAATTCTCAGCTCATTTTATGAAGCCAGTATAATGCTAACAACAAAACCTAGGCGTATCTTAAATGGAAAATTGCAAATCCATCTTCCTTGTAATCAAAGGCAAAAATCTCTCTCTCTCTCTCTCTCTCTCTCTCTCTCTGTCTTTCTCACTCCCTATCTAGCTACCTATCCATCTATCATCTATCAACTACCTACCTACCTAAATATATCAATTAAAATTGAGCTTATTCTAAGAATTCAGAGCTAGTTTAACAATAAATTACCATTTTTATCACATAGCCAAAAGGAGGATAAAATCATTATATTAGTAGATTCAGAATGAACCTTAGATAAAAATTTCATCAGGAAGTCACCCTAATAAACTAAAAATTAAGGTGAATTTTTCTTAATTTTAAAATTAAGCCAACATCTCCCTTGATGGTGAAAAGTGTAATTATTTCCATACCATAGTGAGAATTTTATCTTCTATATAATTGTCAAATCGCTATATTCTATACTGCAACTAATACAATATTGTTAGCTCAACTAAACTTCATTTAAAATTTTTCAAAAGTGGAAATATTTCTTTGTGAAATTGTACTAAAGACAAGCATACCCATTATGTTTCCATCTAAATTTGTGTAGCAGAGCAAGAAAAAGATATAAAATGCCTAAGTTTAGGGTGCGTGGCTGGCTCAACCAGTGAGGCATGTGACTCTTAATCTTGGGGTCACAAGTTCAAACCCCTTGTTGGGTGTAGAGGTTACTTAAAAATAAAATATTTTAAAAATACATAAATAGAATGCATAACCTTTATAAAAGAAAAGAGACATTAATCACAGATGAAAGAATTGTGTATATAAAAAATTCAAATGCATTTCCACATAGATTATCAGAATTTATAAGTAAATTTTGTAAGATATTGGACAAACATACAAAAATCAATATATTTCTCTTTACCAGCACCAGTGATAAACTGAAATTAAAAGAAAATTACTATCATTAAAATATCAAATACAGAGGACTAGATGTAATAAAATTGCATGACCTTTCCAGAAAGCCACAAAGTACTTCTGAAATAAATTGAAGAATATCTAAGTAAATGTGAACATACCATATAAAAAGTGGAAGACCAAAGGTTGCCTTTCTCCATAAACCTATCTATAATTTCCATATACTTTCCATCAAAATCCCAATATATTTGTGTGGAAAAGAATAAATTAATCCTAAATCTTATAAGGGAGAAAAGGGTTAAGAACAGTAAAATAATGTTTGAAGAAAAACAAAGTGGGGAAACTTGCTCTCTTAGATGTCAATACTTAATATTAAAGCCATGGGCAAGATACTATGCGATCTGTGCGGTAAAAGACAAACAAACAATTGGAATTGTGGAAGGCTCAGGTAGGGCTCAGGCATTTTTACACACTTGATTTATGGCAAAGATGTCACTTAAAAGCGATAGGTAGGAAATGTTGTTTTCAGTAAATACTGCCAGGAAAAGTTGGTTTATCAGTATGAGGAAAAACTGAAAATTTGCCTTCACTTCATAAGCCAAGTTATTCTAAGTATATCGTAAAATAAAAGGTTAAAAATGAAAAAAAAAAGTTTCTATGTTATATAGCAAAATACCTTCAATACATCTGGGTAGCAAGATAATTTTTACACAGAACACAAAAAAAAAACCACCAAAAATAGAAAATATATATGGATAAAGTTGGCCACATTGAAATTAAGAACTTGTAGACAGGTGTATTACTCAGGGTTCTCCAGAGAAATAGAACCAATAGGGTGTGTGTGTGTGTGTGTGTGTGTGTGTGTGTGTGTGTGATTAAACAATGTTTGCATATTCTAGAACACTGATTCCTAGAAGAAATAAAGAGAAAGAGAGAGAGAGAGAGAGAGAGAGAGAGAGAAAATGAGAAATTTATTTACTTGATTTTAAGGAATTGGCCTCCTGGAAGTGTGGAGGCTTGGTGAGCCCAGAATCTGATGGGTTAGGTTGACAGTCTAAGACCAAGGGAAGAATTGCAGTTCAAGTCCAAAGGCCACCTGCTGGCATTCCTTGAAGTTGAACAGAAAGAATTAACCATCACAAAAGACAAGCCACTGAGTAGGAGAAGTTATGGCTAGCACATATAACAAGTGTTCTAGAATATGTAAAGAACACAAATTGGTAAGAAATGACACATAAGTAGCAAAAAGGGCAAAAGATTCGTACAAACATTTAAGAGAAGAAGAAATCAAAATGGCTAATGTAGAGATAATCACCTCACAGTCTGGTGCTTCCCCCTTCCCCCTTCCCCTTTCCCCCTCACCTTCCATGCATGTACTCACATCCTCTTAGGGCTGGGGGAGGAAGGGTTTAAGGAAGGGAGTTCTCTGTGCATATTTATCTCCCCTGCCACATATGCCCCCAGATCTTTTGTACATTTCTGCGAGGTGCTCCTGTCAATAACCCACCTCCCCAGTTGACTAAATCCTTCGACTGGTGCTGTGTCCCCAGCCCCTGGCCAAGGGGAAGAGCTGGGAGGGGACAGGAAGGAACCTAGGGCTTCACATTGGGAATGTGGAATCTAGCAGGAGGCCCACCAACAGGGAAAGGACACACCCCTAGGCTAGGAAGAAGAGCAAACCCTTCCAGCTTTGCTGACAGTTGAGGTTCTCCCACTTGCTCCTGTTACCTCCTTGGGGTCTCATCCCCAAAAGGCTCAGCCTCTAAGCTACAGAGTCCATATTAATGGCTCAGTTCCACTGCTCTAAGGACTCCTGCTGTCCAGAACCCTGTCTCCCAGGGGGACAGAAAAGGTCACCATGTGCCACACTCCCAAGGAGGGTATTGGCCGAAGGGAGGTCCACACAGGCTGTGTCTTCAGCAGCCTCTTGGCAGCAGTATCAGCCTTCCCAAAGCAGCAGGCTCCCTGGGCTGGGGCTAACCTACAGATCGAGGGTCAATTTAGCAAAAACAAAACCTTGTTGTTTTTTCTCCCAGTGGAAACATGACCTTCAGAGATTTTTTTTTTTAATTACTGTTAAAATGGAAAAAAAAAAAAAAGAAGGTATCTGTTAAGACTCCCCCCTCTCTTTTTTTTAACTAGGTTGTTTGTGTCCTTATTGCTGAGTTTAAAGAGTTCTTTGTATATTTTGGATCACAGTCCTTTATCCAATGTGTCTTTTGCGAAGTTTGCAAATATTTCCTCCCAGTCTGTGGTTTGTCTTCTTACTCTTTCGAAATCGTCCTTCACAGAAGTTTTTAATTTTAATCAAGTACAGCTTATCCATCCATTTGTTTCTTTTTAGTATTTGATCTAAAAAGTCATCATCATATCCAGGATCTAGGTTTCTTCTATAAAACTTCTGGCAGTTTCACAGTTTATATTTAGGTCTGTGATCCATTTGGGGTTAATTTTTGCGAAAGTTGTAAGGTCTTTGTCAAGATTCTTTTTTTTTTTTTTATGTCAGTGTCCAGTTGTTCCACTACCATGTGTTGAAAAGACCATCTTTGCTCCATTTTATTTCCTTCACTCCTTTATCAAAGATCATTTCACCATATCTATGTGGGTCTATTTGTGGGGTTCTCTATTCTGTTCCATTGATCTATCCAATATTATGCTGACTTATGTTCTGTAGCTTTACAAGAAGTCTTGAAGTCGGGCAATGTCAGTTCTCCAACTTTGTTCTTCTTAATATGCTGTTGGCTCATCTTGGTCTAATTTTTTTCTTTTTATCAAAATACTCATTAGGGAGAAGCTACCAAATGTTGCTTTATATCTTCCTATTGTATAGCCTCACTTGGTATTGCTTAGGTTACCAAAACAAACCAGAGTAGCTAATCCTAGAGGGTCTCAGTACTGTGCCTTCTCTCTCAATTTGACTTGTGTAATTCCAGCCAAGTGGACATACATTGGCATCTACTACCTTTACCATCAATGGATAGATAGATTGATTGATTCATTCAACAATTGTTATTATATGTCAAAGACATTCCAGGCTCTATTGTAGGCTGTCATTGAACTCTAGTGTCCAGTTTCCTGCGCTCATGGAACTGATGGTCAGTTCAACTATATATGACACTTGTGAAAATCAGAATTTGTTCCAAAACAGTTGCTATATAAAGGAACTATTTGAGCAAACGCCTAGCTTTCTCATGATTAAGTACCATTTACAAGGTACACTATAGCTGAACTCAGCCCTGTGGGAATATAGAAAATATACACACATCAGACACCCAAGAATGATCACATTTCACCACCTGGGTTAAGAACCACACCTGTGCACAGGTGGTGTGATTATTTCTCAGTCTGTTTCAGGTAATCCTTCTTTCCCCACTTTGTGACAACCCACATGCTAGAACACTTCTGAAGCTCAAGCCCATATGGAAGTTCCAGGTCTGTTTCAAGGCGGAAGGGACACGTTGATTGCAGTATTTATATACTCTTCAGCCATTTACCATGTGTCAAACTGTTAGCATTTTTATTAGATCTCTATGCTTATTATTTTTATGAATCACTAATGAAGTTTTTGAGTCTTGTGCTCCCATCACCAATTTTTTTTTTCTACAAACTGTACAATTGTCCATAGTGTGGTGCTTTGGAGGAACACGATGTACGTTATATTAATGACTATGGTTCATTACTCAATCAACAATACAAAATATTCGCTGTTTGTTGAACAGCAAATATTTGTAGAGACCTCCTTGACCCAAAACTATGAGTTTGGATATGCTGCTTTTTGTCTGACTAATGGAGTTTCATGATCAGCACCCTGCTTTCCTGGATAGCAAGTAAATACCCAGCTCAGTTCCTAGCCTAGAGACGGTTAGAAAAGGGAAAGATAAGCCATACAAAAGCAGTTTTTGAATTCCTACTAGGCATTATCTGTTTTACTTCACCAGCTTAGGATTTATTTGAAACCCCATGAGATGAGTTTATGAGCCCATGTATGTTTACAGCTGAAGAAATAAAGCCTCCACTAAGGGTTTCACGGTTTTATCCAGTTTGTCCAGATTCACATATTTATGACCTGGCGAGGTCAGAACATCAACTCTGGTCTGCCACTCCATTTCCATAGATAAATGCACAATGTCATTATATTTAACTTTTAGATATGCACAGTATAATCAGATTCTCAGCACCTAACACATAGTTCTCTATAAGGATAAACTTTTTAAAAGATCCTTTTGTGAATGAGGAGATAATTCATGGTTTTAAGGTTGTGGCTCGTTGCTTCAAGAATGAATTGCTTTGTTGGTTTGAAAAAATAAATTCTGTAGCTACCAGGTGGAAGTCATCTTGATGTCCTGGTGTCTACCACAAAGCTTGATTACAGACAAGGAAAGAGGGAGGGAGGAAAGGAGGAAGATAGAAATACAAAGGCATGGAGAAGGAAGGAAGTGAATTAATAAGTAAATGTCATTTATCTGTAGTTGATATTTCATATCTAAATTCCTCCGCATGCGGGTCATCTGCATGTGGAAAGCAATGTACTTTTCTTGTCAGAATAAATTACCTTGATTATTCATACTGATGAATCCCAGGACTCACTCCTTGTAATACAAAGGATTTTATGGGCTCCAGCTAGTCCTTCAAATCTACAAAAGCATGCAGACCACGACGGTTAATTACAATATGTGACTAATTGTGTTTCCTTGTCCTGTACCACTTGGAGACAATGGGATGAATGTGCCTATAATTAAGGCTTGAAAACCCACCACTGGATGACCAGTGAAAGCTTCATGATGCAAAAGTCCTCAGATGAAGAGAAATCATTGTCTTTTCATCTTTCAAAAATGAATATATATCTGCTAACATCCAGTATATTCTTAGATTCCAGACCAGACGTGTAACTTGAATTGCTGATAGAACAGTCCTTGTTGGACTTGCAACAGTTAGAAGTTGGAGGCATTTGTTTTCTTGAATAATAAAAATAATAATGACATTATGACAATAATTTAGAGTGAAATCAGGTCTCTTTGTTCTCTTAGAAAGTCAACCTTGATGCACAATTTACCTTTCATTCATAATTATGATGTCATCTTACATGACCAGGGTAAAGCTATGGATTTCTGCAGCTATATCTTGAAATAGAGTAAATTAAATACAAAATATGTGTACAGAAATAAAAAGAAGATGCTGAATTTTTTTATTAAATCCAATTTCACTCAGGGTCACTAAGCCTCAACAATCCTTTCCCATTAATGTGCAAGAAAACATCATTGGAACCAAAGCCCGCTGAGTACCAATTTTATCCTCCTGGAGATGTCTGTTATAAACAAAAGGAGAAATGAAATTGTCCACTTAAAGGAGCCAATTATTTTTGGAGGCTTGTTGTGTGAATGGAAGCCATTTTAGCTTTATCCAAGTACTTATGTAAAAACCAGCTTTGAGGCTTAGAAGAACCAACTTACAGATGTCCTCAACTGAAGTGGCTAAATGGTGTGATTTCAAAAATAAAAGACTTTGAATATGTGATTAGCTGCCTGTTCCTCATTCAGTCATTTGCTCTATCTAGCTGTGAATTCACCTAACTTCCTCTTTGAAAATATGTATTCTATATCCATAAATAGCAATGCATAGCATTTTCAAGGTTCCTCAAGTAATGAATCTGTGACCATTTTTGTTCCTATCAATCGGTTGCTCGAGTTAAATACATTCAACGGTTGGTTCCGCTAAACTAAGAAAAGTGTAGTTCCAGGTGCTGTAGGAGGTACTGATGGAATTACATTTCCACACTACATTTATTTATGGACTCTACCTCTCCTTCTCACTGAACCGACTTGGAGCGGTGTGGAACAACAGGTTAGCTGCCCGACGGATCTGCATAGTGACCACTGAAAGCACAACTTTTTTTGCTCATATTTGACTGCAGGTCCAGTCCTGTGCAATAGGTCCAGTAGATCATTGTTCTTGGTTTGCACGCTGGAAGTGAGGAAGAGAACTATTCGATAGTCATGGTAAGCTAGTATACGTGTCCCAGCCAACCCAGAGTTCTCATTCATGTCTGCTAAGTCAGGTAACAAAAAAGCAAAGTGGTTAAAGATAAATCTTGCAGTCAGATTTCCTGGTTTTGAAATCTGGGTACAGTGCTTGCCAACTCTTAGCCTAGGGCCAGTGTCCACTGATGACCTAGATCTCAGTTTCCAATCCCTCAAATGGATTTATTGGTTTTCCCTACTCGGGATGATCTAGGGATTCAGTGAGTTGTATATGGGCTAGAGTCTTACCACAGTATCTGTACTTAGCATGACATACTATGAACTAAGTCATATATTCAGTAAATATTGATTTTTAAAAATCTTACATTTTGTAGTGTATTTTGGAGCTTTCAAAGGAATTTTATTTAATCCTTAGGGCAAACTTTGAACCAGTTAATATTATTACCCCAGATTTATATGTCACTGTGGAGGCAGCAGAGGGGGAAAGGAAGGACGTTCACAACGTTCGCTTTCTATCACAAAATAACAGATTGCTGTTAGTCCTAGGTCTTTCTTGTGTTCAATTTCCTGATTAGCTCAGCATCTACATTTGCTAAGGAAAACAGCCTGTTGTTGGGCAGGAAAGTCCCTTTGCTAGGGTCACATAGCTATGTGTAAAAGCATGACGAGAATCGGGACCCAGTTTGGAATGACTTCAAAATCCATACTCATTCTTCTACACCAGCCATTAGCTAACCTTGGCCCATGGATCAAATCTGGTCCACTGCCAGTTTTGGTAGCTAAAACTTTTGAAAGCTAAGGATGGTTTTTATCTTCTATAATGATTAGAAAATGCATTAAAAGAAGTCCTACTATTTCATAATAGGAGACTATCTGAAATTTAAATTTTGGTGTTCACAAAGTTTTATTGGAGCACAGCCACCCTTGCTCATTTACATATTGTCAACAGCTGTGTTTGCATCCCACCTATGGAGTCAAAAAGCTGCAACAGAGGTCTTGGGATCGTCTGTGTTAAGGTTGAATAATATTACCCTGCATGTATATGCCACATGTCAGTCACCTATCTTTCATGTCCGTTTACAGAGCTTCCGACACAGTAATTTTACATATATGGTGGGTGAAGGAGAAGGATTCAAAGCCAGGCCATCCCACATAGGGGGCTGCTCTTTCTAGGACTGTCTGTCTATGGGATGAGAGACTCAAAGCCTAGTGATCTCTCCAGGGAAATCTGAATCCTGATCCACATTCCTTTCCTTACTCCCCTTGCTGGAAATGAGCCACAACTTCACTCTTTTCCTTGGCCTCTAAGACTATTTCTCTTAGCCTGATGAGGATAGCTGCACCCAAAAAAACTTCTGCCACCAACTTATCCCTAAGGGGCATAATTGGCTGGACAAGGGTGAGTGTTGCGGGCCCCAGGCAGTCAATATCCTCTTAAAATCACGAGAGAATAGAACTCCAAGGGACAATAGAGCCTATCTGGTCCCAATCTCTCATTTTATGGGTAAAACAACTGAGCGACAGAAAGGAAAAAGTAATTCCTAGAAACACACAGGAAATCATACAGGAAAAGCCAGAACTCCAAGTAGGACCCCCTGATGGCCAGGCCTGTGCCTTTCTCTCTAGACCTTCAACCTAAGAAGAGATTCCAGGTGGCAGCCAAGGTAGTAGAAATAATAGCATGTCCACTGGATTTCTTGTCACATCCACCTGCTGGATGTTTAACTAATAACTGAATACACATATAGAACTACCTCGACTTACACTGGGGCTATGTTCCAATAAACTTATCCTAGGTTAAAAAATGTATGTAATATACCCAACCTACTGACCATCACAGCTAAGCTACACCTGCATTAAACACCCTCGTGACACATTAGCCTACATCTGGGCAAAATCATCTAACATCAAGTCCATTTTATGATAAAGTGTTGACTTTCTCATGTAATTTATTGAATATTACGCTGACTGTGACAGACAGAAAGGCTGTATGGGTGCAGAACACCTTGTCAGTGTGTTGGCTATTGGCCCTTGCGATCACTGGCTGACGGAGCTGCGGCCACTGCCACCGCCCAGCATCCCGAGAGAGGATCATCCGTCAGCACATCGCTACCAGAGAAGAGATCCACGTTCCAAATTCCAAGTACAGTTTCTACTGTGTGCAGATCGCTTTCACGCCATCATAAAGTTGATAAATTGTTGAGCCATTGTAAATCGGGGGCTGTCTGTATATTACAGAGCACGGGCTTAAGTGAAGATATCAATTCCTTATCTTCATTTCTGGCAAGATTATTTCCACCTCCCACCACCCACTTCTCTAAAGCAGTGTGAGAGGGATTCATAACACTTCTCTTGACATTCTTCCCACACTCAATTTAGTTTTCTTTCTAAACTATCAGCATTCTCTAGACATCTCTATTTCCCCTGCCATGTGTGATTACATCAGAGACGGCCTGTTCTTCCCTCTTTACTGCAGCCACTAAGGACAGGTCAGAAACTGTGCTCACTGCATGCAGACAGCATTGCCATCATCATTAGGTCATCTGCAAGTTCTCTGATTAGTTGTTGTATTATTGTTATTGCTTGATGTTTTTCTTTTTTTCCTTTTTCTCTATTTCTTTCTATGTGGCAGATTCTCTCCCACGCAAGACAAGGAGATACGTTGCTATATGCAACTAATAACATCCAGGCTGATAAAAGGTATGCTTCTTAAAAAAAATATGCTTCTCTTTGTACAAATGACATAACCCTGAGCTAAAGGTTATCCTGATTGCTTAAAAGAATCTCACTACTCCTGAAGCAGATTGATGATGGGCATGACCCTGGAAATACTACTGTCGATAAAAATATCTCCACAAAATAATAATATACCCATGGGGGTGGCAGCATTTTAATATTTATAAACTATGGCCAGAGCCTTGATTTCATATGAACTTAGAGTCCCATAATGCTAACACTGGGTAAAGACTTATCCACTTAAAGATAGTAAGAGCAAAACAAACAAATGTGAATGACTCTCCCTACGTTATGTAGACAATAATGGAAATATTCTAGGCCGTCTTTCTTCTTGGGCTAAATGTTTAGTCAGATGCTGGGTATGCAGGAAGGAAGCATGAGTGCCATCTGGCATAAGTGACACTGCTGGTGTCCCCTGACTGGAATGATCTGATTTTTAGTGGGAACATCTGATTCACAACCATTCAATCTCAGCTCACGTGTTCCACCCCATTTGACAAGGATGTCTATTTTCAATTGGAGCCATTTGAATGAATTTCTTTGCATCCAAGCTAGGATGTCTGTGGGTTCAGTCTACAACAGTCCAAGTAGTTTATTTCACATTCATTCAAGGTCAATAGGGAGAATTGGGGTATTCATTTTTCACTGAATATCTGCAAGCTTGAGCTCATGTTGGGCTCCATTCCAAAAGCTGCATCCTCCCATCAGAGGTCTTTGCTAGGGAAAGTTCTCTCACAGCCACCTGGGTGTACCACCACCCCTGAGTACCTCATAGCACCCAAAACTCCACCAGCAGCTGTCATTTCTCTCCGTCTCCCTGGCATAAACTTGACTCTTTTGAAATACCCTGAATTCAAGTCATAATCTTTTCCTCCATAATGATAATTCCCTTTATAACAACACAACCCCCAGGAAGTCTTAATTCTACAGTTTACAGGGCAGGTTGGAACAGAATGCTGAAGACATACTGTGCAGCTGGCTCTGGAATCTAGGCAGAGGTTATAAGTAATAATAACGTTGAATATTGTAAAGAAAACTAGAACACGTACCAAATGAGAAGCACAGACGGTAACCTTGATGAAAGTACAAGGATAACAAGAGATCACAGAGGCTTCAAAAATTGAGAAAAATCTTATCAGGCATATAAGATTAAGTTACACCTGAAAGAAGATTATAATCCACCTGCAAGCATACCTCAGAGATACTGCGGGTTTGGTTGCAGACCACTGCAACAAAGCAAATCACAATAAAGGGATTCAAATGATTTTTGGGGGGATTTCCCAGGGCATATAAAAGTTATGTTTATACTATTTTATAGTCTATTAAGTGAGCAATAGCATTATGTCTAAAATAAACAATGTGCATACCTTAGTTAAAAAATACTTCACAGCTAAAAATGCTAACCATTGTCGGAGCTTTCAGAGTGATAATCATGGATCACAGATCACCATAACAAATATAATAATGAGAACATTTGAAATATTGTGAAAATTACAAAAATGTAACAGGGGCGTGAAATGAATAAATGCTGTTGGCAAAAGAGGGCCTATCTGTACCCTTGCTCAATGCAGGACTGCCACATACCTTCAGTTTGATAAACAAAACAAAACAAGACAAAGATAAAAACCAGAAAAAAAAAAAACACAGTATCTGTGAAATACAATAAAGTGAAGAGCTACAAAATGAAATATGCTTGTTTACATATGAACAGTGAGAGTGTTACAAGCTTATGGAAAAGCATGAGCAAAGGCCCAGTGGTAGAAAAGAACGTGGTGTATTTGGAGCAGTTGATGTGACCTGCTGTACTTCAATAGAGAGTTAACATGAAAGAATTTTGTAAAATCAGATTTGGAAGATGAGCAAGGACCTCAGAATGGAAGCCTTTGAATGACAGGACTAGGTGTTGGGAATGTATGCTGTAGGCAGTGGAGAGGCTTGGTGGTGTTTGAGCGTGGTGGTAAATTGCTCATAGCAGAGAGCTGGAACCCAAGGACAGTAGCCTAGGGAGGCATGGGAGATCTCCAGGGGGCCAGACCAAAGGAAGCATTTTAATGTCATTGAAAACTTCTCCTTCTTCCAATAAAACCCAACATATTCCTATAGAGGGTCTCAAGAGTCCTGACAATGGGTCTGGTTTTCAATCCCCCCGCCTGGGAGGCAGCATGCCTCCCATCTCATGGAAATCTTGCTTAACTTTGACCTAGCAATTCAGAGGGAAACCCAGTGACAGACCATCTCATGGGGCTACTAAGGGAGAGTAAAGGGATGTACATGGTCCTTAGCCTGTGTGAGGAACTCTGTAAAGGGGAGGGAGGGTCAAAGGAACAGAGGCTGCTCAGCAGCTCTAGCAAAATTTCTGGACCGTGCTTGTATGGAAGCTAGAAGAGCCAAAAAGACTTGAGTGATTCCATTTTAGCATGACAAGGGGCAGATTCTTCAGGATCCAACACCAGTGCTATTCGAGATCAGAATCTTCACTTTCCCTTAACGGGCTTCAGATAATAAGGAGAAACCGAGAATTTCTAGTTTTGATTTTCTATCAGAGGTTCTGTGGCTCTGAAAAATGCAGACTCTCATTGTGTGGCCAGGGGAAGGTACCAGAGCATTCAGTACAACAAGCGCTCAGGTGATTTGGATGGAGTAGGAATCAAATACACACAGATCGCCTTCAGAGAAATTCTGTTTTGCCCTTGACTTATTAAGACTGACCCTCACAAAGGCCGTTTCACAGATATCTCAAGAGGTTAGAAGACAAGCCCGGAGAAGCACGTCAAGAGAGTGGCACACTGGTGCTGTAAAGCTGGTCTCCTCACCTGAGCGCTACGTCCCTGTCTCATCGCCCCTTGGTTTACAGATGCCTATGTGGTGCCACCAGCTGGATTAGCATCTCTTCCAGAATTCAAACTCATGTTTCCAGCTTCACAAATCCCCGTCACTTCCACCTGCGGCTATCTTACGAATGTCCCCTGGCTGGGGACTCCATCTGCCGCTGTCCAGCATCGCATTACACACACTCATCCAAGTTTTGCACTTACATGAAAAAGTTGTCCATCAAGAAAGAATTCACTGAAAATGTAAGCAAAGGGGCATATTTTTTTTGCTGATATAATCCATATGCATACTTATTACTTATATATATATATATTTAGCATCCGATTCTTTTTTTTAAAAAAATTTTTATTGGTGTTCAATTTGCCAACATATAGCACAACACCCAGTGCTCATCCCATCAAGTGCCCAGGTGCTCAGTGCCCATCACCCAGTCACCCCCACCCCCCGCCCACCTCCCTTTCTGCCACCCCTACTTCGTTTCCTAGAGTTAGGAGTCTCTCATGTTCTGTCTCCCTTTCTGATATTTCCCACTCATTTTTTCTCCTTTCCCCTTTATTCCCTTTCACTATTTTTTATATTCCCCCAATGAATGAGACCATATAATGTTTGTCCTTCTCCGATTACTTATTTCACTCAGCATAATACCCTCCAATTGCATCCACGTCGAAGCAAATGGTGGGTATTTGTCGTTTCTAATGGCTGAGGAACATTCCTTTGTATACATAGACCACAGCTTATTTATCCATCATCTGTTGATGGACACCGAGGCTCCTTCCACAGTTTGGCTATTGTGGACATTGCTGCTGTAAACATCGGGGTGCACGTGTCCCGGTGTTTCACTGTGTCTGTATCTTTGGAGTAAATCCCCAACAGTGCAATTGCTGGGTCGTAGGGCAGGTCTATTTTTAACTCTTTGAGGAACCTCCACACAGTTTTCCAGAGTGGCTGCACCAGTCACATTCCCACCAACAGTGTAAGAGGGTTCCCTTTTCTCCGCATCCTCTCCAACATTTGTGGTTTCCTGCCTTGTTAATTTTCCAAAGGGGCATTTCTTTAGGTAATTAGAATTGCAGTTCGGGAGACACAGATTTAGGTAGAAGCCTGACTCTAGTTCTGAGGAAGACAAAGAGAGAACAGAATTATCTAAGCCAAGGATCATGAGTGCTGTTCTCGTTCAGGTCCTCTCTGCAGAACAGGGATTGAACCGGGGTTAAGAGGGGGTTGATTGGGCTGATGCAAATGAGGGATAGAAGCTCTTACACTGCATTGGGTTCTCTTGAAATGAAGACTGTGGATAATCTAGTTCCTATGGTGAGGACAGAGTTAAGTGGAGGCTGAGGGCTACGGCTGGCTGAAAAGTTTCTGAAAGTTGATGGTCTCTTCAGTGGAGGCCGTGCATAAATTCCTCCTCCCACGTGGCCTCCCACCCTATTTTAAGAGAGCATCTCTTAGTTGGGCCTGTCTGCTCCATCTGGAAATTTCCTTTCAGGAAGTCTGCTGCTACTGCCCTCTGAAGTCCTGGCAGGAGAAGAAAGGAAATGAGCCCTGCTCATTTCTGCTCTGGTTTTGGGCTCGCAGTGGGCGGATATAGCTGAGGTTTGAGGTAGAAGTACAGGCAGTGAAGACGGGGGGCTGGGGGGCTGTTCTTCTCTCTCTCTCTCTTTCTCTCATTTTGGGCAAGCGACTTCGCCTCTACATCCAGAGACAGCTCCATGAATGGGAGTGGGAGATGATCCCTCGTGGGCAGGGGAACCCAGCGGAGAAGCTTGACTTAGAATCCACATCTCATCTCTCCCTGCGTCTTCAGAAGCGTGGGGTTTGAAGGTACATTTTAGCAACCAGCAGAGCTACGGCTTCAACACAGATCTTTGAATAAAACAGATAAAAGTGGAACTGTGGCAGTTGTTATGGAACACCTACACAGATCCTGGGGTGGCTGCCAGGCTCACCTTCTGGAATGTTCACAGCTCTGAGAAGCTCCAGGGGAAAGCTTCCAGGGCCTCAAGTTCCAGAAGTGTGCAGGGAGGACACAAAGCAAGGGCACCAGGGCATCCAGGGGAGGCTCGGATTGTGTCCCACTCTGGCTAGAGGCACTTTCCACGGATCAAGTCACTTTTTTGAAGCTCAGTTTCACTTTTTTTTTTTTTTTTCAGTTTCACTTTTAGGAATAATTGTATTATACATGATCACAAAGGTTTCTTCCAGCAATTCTATTCTACATTATAAATTAATAATGCATACACGAGATAAATACTAAGTGATGAAAACACAAAGGCAAAAGAAAAATTACTATTATTTTTTTAAAGATTTTATATATTTATTCATGAGATACACACACACAGAGAGAGAGAGAGGGGTAGAGAGAGAGAGAGAGGCAGAGACACAGACAGAGGGAGAAGCAGGCTCCATGCAGGGAGCCCGACATGGGACTCGATTCCAGGTCTCCAGGATCACGCCCTGGGCCTAAGGCAGTGCTAAACTGTTGAGCCACCCGGGCTGCCCTATATATATATATATATTTAGCATTATATATATATATATATATATATATTATATATTATATATATATATATAAAATTTCCTTATTACCTACAGCCCATTGACAAGTCCTTGTAACAGGTAGAGGGACGTTCCTCTAGGGATTTAACTTCGTCCATGTTCATGCTTTGCTAAGGGCAAAAGGCAACCTTACCCTGATCCCCAGGACCCTGTAAGTCTACCTTAACATATAAAAATTCCTTTAGAAATTTCCTTTATCTCTAAATCCCCCAAGATATTGTTGGCAATCATCCCCCTTGCATATGGCCCACTGAGATGTATCTGAAGGGTCTCATGACTCAGGTTTTATTAAACAGTAATGAATGACCCTTTCCCAATGATAGCTAGCCCCCTCAAGGTCCTGGAAACCTTGCTTCCAAAATTCCTTAGATACTTGTACTCTCCCTAACCCCCTTCCTAACCTGAAGGTGTATAACGGGCCACTAATCATGATCCCAGGGCAGCTGTCTCTGCTGACAGGTCCTGTCCCCATGCTTTAAGAAGATCACCTTTAAAAAAAAAAAAAAAAAAGAAGATCACCTTTTTTGCACCGAAGATGCCTCAAGAATTCTTTCTTGGCCATTGACTTCGAACCCTGACATCTTTTCTTACATCACTAAGGCCTCAAGATTCCTCAGGAGACTGTAAATCCTCCTGAGGGCATCTGCCCATGGTGCCCAGTGCTAGGTGCAGTGAGCAATTGAAAACCAGAACGAGGACAAATCCCAGTGACGTTAATGGTATAACATATGTGAGACCCCAAATCAAGCGTGATTTGGAAATGTTCACCCTTAATTTATTTTTGTTAGGATTTTATTTATTTATGAGAGAGAGAGAGAGAGAGAGAGAGAGAGAGAGAGACCTAGAGGGAGAGGGAGAAAGAATCTGAAGCAGACTACACTGAGCAGAGCCTGACGTGGGGCTCGATCCCAAGACCCAGAGATCATGACCTGAGCAGAAACCAAGAGTTGGATGTTCAAATGACTGAGCCATCCAGGCGCCCCTTACATTTAATTTAAAAATGTTTCTCGACAAATACCCACCATTTGCTTCAACGTGGATGGAACTGGAGGGTATTATGCTGAGTGAAATAAGTCAATCGGAGAGGGACAAACAGTGTATGTTCTCATTCATTTGGGGAATATGAATAATGGTGAAAGGGAATATAAAGGAAGGGAAAAGAAATGTTGGGAAATATCAGGAAGGGAGACAGAACATAAAGACTCCTAACTCGGGGAAACGAACTAGGGGTGGTGGAAGGGGAGGAGGGCGGGTGTTGGAGGGGAATGGGTGACGGGCACTGAGGTGGACACTTGACGGGATGAGCACTGGGTGTTTTTCTGTATGTTGGTAAATTGAACACCAATAAAAATTAATTAAAAAAAAATGTTTCTTATGTTTGGCTTTATACTGTCAGAGAATATTTTAGAATGTGTATTGTATATCACTCAAACCATTGGTATGAATGTTTGAATTATATTCTCTCATGTTTAAAATTTGCCATTTATAATCTGTCAGCTTCTGTACGTGGGCATTTATATACACATAAGCTGGTGCAATGCCTCATGCATGACAACCACTCAATAAATACTTGATAAATAGATCCACACATATGTACATACTTATATTTAGATGTAGATATGCTTCTGTGTGAATGTAGCAGTGTACGTGCACGTGTGTGTGCGCGTGTATGTGTGTGTGTAATGATTCAACTCCCAAGCATGTCTCCATCTGTGGTTAGGTAAGGAAAAAGCCCGATTAACTTATCCCTGTTACAATAAATCTTTTATTCAATACCTATCTGACATCTCCTAGAAAGCCATGAGAAATGATTAATGAATGCTTAAAAGACAAATGTATGCTTTGTTCCCTGCTATTTATTTAAATAGCCCACTTTAGCTTCCAATCAAGACGGAAATTAATGCATCAAGCATTGAGAGCTCACACGTTGAAAGCAACTGTTAGAAGGCACATGCACTCAAGCGTTCCCTCTCTCTCCCCCTCTCTCCCCCTCTCTCTTTCTCACGCACAGGCACATACACACGCCAACAGGCTGGTGTCTGACCTTCGCATCCGTATATCCACAGCCTATTATGCTTTTAGGATGAAGAGCACATGATGCATTGTCAAAACAATTTTTGGATACGCAAATGATCATTCTCCCTGACTTGTAATGTTCAGGCTCCACCTGCAGAGATGCTCGTGTTAGCCACCTCAGGTGTCTGTAGGTGCGAAGACAGGGCCTCACCACGGGCCCTTAATTCCTGGGTGAGGGTCCGGGTCCGCAGCAGGCATGTGTCCACAGCAATCTCGGGGTGCCCTTCGCAGAGGTGCATGGTCCCATCCCCAGTAAGCGGGGAAGGTGGGGTGGCTGTCGTCTACACCGAGAGTGGCTCGGACTTTCCACTGACTGTGGCCCTCCATGCCTCACCTCACCTCACACTTGGCTTCCAGAAGTTTCAGGGCACGGCTCTCCTTAGGTTTGACTTTGGCTTTCCCCATTTCGAACGGGACACACACTCGGTGTTGGATTTAGGACCTCTCCAGGTCCACACATGTTCTGGTGTCTCCTGCTTCTCACGCGCCGTTCTGGAGCACCAGCCTTCATGCCTCGGATCCCTGCCTGCTTCCCTTAAACTTAGACTCAGACGCTCACAGGGTCGGGGTCCCCTCTCAAGGACCTCAATGTGACACGATGAGACATCTCAAGCCAGCCCTTGAGAGACTATGACTGAAGTCCAGGGAGCAGAGGGGGACTCCCCAGATCATGCACCTAAAGTGATTTCAAAAACTGGGTCTCCCCACTCCTAAAGACAGCCAACTGGTTTGGGGAGAGTTTTTGTTGGTTTCTTTGTTTTATTTTGTTTTGCCTGCAGATGTGCTTATGTAGAAAACCAGTTTCCTTTCAGGCAAGAATGAAAAGGTAGCTCTCTACCCACTTAGCTGGACATTCCATTGATTATTCCACCAAAGAAACCTAAAAGCTGCTAGTATTTGCCAGCAAGAGAAGCTCCTAATTCCTAGCTGGCTCCCTCTCCCTCTCTGTCTCTCTCTGTCTCTCTCTCTCTCTTTCATTATCTCTCCCTCTCCCTCCCTCCTTCTTCCTCCCTCCCTCTCTCTCCCCCCTCCCTCCCTCTTTTCCTCTCTTCTCAATAAAAAGGATCTAATTACTGCAAATGCTAGCTTCCATTCTCACTGACAAGTTTGAGGAAATGGGGCAAACATCTGATTCAGCCCCAGCTTCTCTCACTGTCTGTGATTAGCATCCCACCGTCCAGATGGGTTCCTGGAGCTTTACAATCAGGAGTCTGTTAACTCTGCTCCTGCCGACTTCTTTTCAGACTCTCTTTGACCAAAGGGAAATGAATCCAGTGCCCTGAACCTCACCAGGGGCTCTCCTACCAGGTGTAACCCACGCCCTTTGCCCTAAGGCCCTGTGCGGTTTGTCACAGGGGCTGGCAAACTAAAGCCCTAGGCCAAATCTGCCTCTACCTGTTTTGAAAATAAAGTTTTATTGCAGCAGAGCCATGCCCATATCTTTTGTGGGTTGTCCACCGCTACGAGTTTTGCTCTAAAGGCAGAGGGTCAAGCAGTCGTGACTCTGCGGCCCACAAAGCCCCCAAACACGGTCCTTTCCTGGAAAGGTTAGCCACCCTGGTTTGTGACCTTGTTACCCCCCTGGCCATTGCACAGAGGACTGGCCACATCCCAGGGAATCAGGGCATCTTGTTTTCTTATCCAGCTTACTCCACCGAAGAGACAGCTCTATCAGGTGCAGGCAGGAAGTAAGGACCCATACCAGCTAGTTCATTAGAGGACACTTGATGAAGAAAGCGCATAGATATGTGACAAAGCTCAAAACAGGGTGATAACAGCCTTCACCCCAGACTGGAGGGACAAGGGAGTAGCTGGTTTGACCAGAGCTTGGAGGCAGAACACGGGGATGGGGCAGGACATGGAAGGAAGGCTGGGCAGAGGGAGCTGGAATCACAGGGACCCGGCTGCTACTCCAAGGTGCCTCCTAAACCCCCAGAGGACAGGAGAGCCTGGATTCTCTGATCCTATAGCCTTCACTGTCCCACTGGCACCTTTCACTGGCTATACCCAATGGGAAATTAGCAGGCAGTGTCGTCTGGGAAATGGAGTCCTCAGGGATCAGAATCCTGCCACACAGAGCAGAGCAGAGCAAGGAAGTGGAAGGACACTGAGACAAAGACAAAGACATGGCAAGTGCAGGTGATTTTTGGCTAAGTCATGTCAGCAATGTCAGACCCCAGCTCCCTCCAGTAGGAAACTGAGATACCCCATATCTTGGTCATAAAATCAATAAAAGGGTTTCCCTGAAAGAGCATATTCTAACACATGTAGTGTGTAAACCCATGCACAGCAGATGCTGATTCACCTGAGGACCTGGTCCTGACGATGCCTTTCCCAAATGTCTCTTTTCCTTAGAGATGGGCACTTCACCTTCTGCCCACTGACACGCCTCCCCCAAAGATCCTGGGTACCGCCCTGTGGCTCATCAGGGTGAATGCAAACCCCACAGTTCCTTAGGATGAAACGGGAACATAATCCTGCAGTTCACTTTGCTGTTCATCCCCAGGCTTTGGTACTGCAAGCCTCTAGTCTAGGAGTCTGCATCTGAGGGAGCATCTCTCCCATGGGTGTTTATATATTTATTTGTTTCGACTGCCAGAGCTCCAGTTTTATTAGGACTAGCAGGCTGCTTCCATTTCTTAGCATTCTGGTCTCTCTTCCCTGAACCCATCAGAGATTAAACCTGGGGAATTAAATCACAAGC
Organism: Vulpes lagopus; assembly: GCF_018345385.1. Taxonomy (NCBI): domain Eukaryota; kingdom Metazoa; phylum Chordata; class Mammalia; order Carnivora; family Canidae; genus Vulpes; species Vulpes lagopus. Next base: position 5,443,548 of record NC_054832.1, on the reverse strand, counting down.
CGGTGACACAGGTTCTGCTTTCTGCTGACAGATGCTGCTATGCTACTAAATTTTTAAACTTGCAAACAGTTTCAGGTCCTAGATGCCGGATTTCCCTATGAGCCAGTAAAGAAGCAAATCTCTTCTGATTATTTGTTGTAGCTCTGTGACTGTGCTACATGCCTTTGGTCAGCTCAGGCTGGCTCAGAAAACTCCAGCCAATGAGTACCTGTGACACAGTGTGACAAGTTCGGCCCTCACAGAGGTGTGAGGGGCCAGGGAGGTCAAGAGCTGCCATGCACTTATTCTGGCATCTTGAAGGGAGCAGTTCAAGAAAGAGTAGGGAAGAGGAATTCATTGGAGATGAAAAGGAAACGGGCCTGAGATATCCTGAGAAGGGGAGGGATGGCATTCCAGGTGCTAATAACAGCACCTGCAAAGGGACAGGGGACTGGGAGGGCATGCCTTTTGAAATATTGGCGGGGGGAAGCCCAGGTGGCTTAGCAGTTAAGCATCAGCCTTCAGTCCAGGGTGTGATCCTGGAGTCCCAGGATCGAGTCCCATGTCGGGCTCCCTGCATGGAGTCTACTTCTCCCTCTGCCTCTGCCTGTGTCTCTGCCTCTCTCTCTCTCTCTCTCTCTCTCTCTCTGTGTGTGTGTGTGTGTCTCTCATGAATAACTAAATAAAATCTAAAAAAAAAAAAAAACAAGAAAAGAAATATTGATGAGGAATTGGACATGCCTGGAAACCTGTCCTTAGTTTCATCGGTCCTGCTTTCCCAGTGACTCGAGTTCTGCATATAGTCTACAGTGTTGGGATGCCCCACAGGACTTCCTAACTCGGTCCTGATAAAAGGGAGTAAATACAAGGTGAGATTTGAAATGCACACCCCCCAAGACTCAGGAGCTGATGGGCTGGCCACGAGAGCAGGGTTCCTGGAGCATCCCCCGCTCAGCTCTTTTGTCTCCAACCTGGCCCTTATCTAAATGGCCGTACCCAACCCTCTCCAACGTGAGCTGCCTCATTCCTTCCATCACATGTGGCGCCAGTCTCTGGAGCTGGAATTCTGCTTCTGTCCTGGTCTCTGAGGTAGGCGTTTCCTCTTTGGAGTCTTGGTCTCCATGCTAGAGATTTTGTTCTGTTTTTTTTTTTTTTTTTTTTTTTTTTTGTCCAGATCTCTCAGCCACATAGCCATGGCTCTATTCTCGTGTCTAATTAACATCAATTTTGGAACAAGGAAGTGACTTTATTTTTTTATTTTTTTTGTTTGTTTTTGTTTGTTTGTTTATTTATTTAGATTTTATTTATTCATGAGAGACTCAGAGACGTAGGCAGAGAGGTAGGCAGGAGAAGTAGGCTCCCTGCGGGAAGCCGGATGCAAGACTCAATCCCAGGACTCTGGGATCATGATCTGAGCCAAAGGCAGATGTTCAACCACTGAGCCACCCAGGTGTCCCAAGGAAGTGATTTTATTTGGAGAGATGCACTGATATTTGAAAATCAATTTCAAAATGGAATTTGAAGGTGCTCTCTCTCCTTCCTTCCCTTTTTCTCTCTCAATGTCTGTTTTATTCGAAAGTTCCCAGAGGTTCACTCATGGTCTTGGATGTTTAAGGCTATCCCCAGCAGACCCTCCAGGGCCACCTGAGGGAACCTATGAAGCTTACAAAGAGACTCAGAGTCGACCCCCATAAAATCCTCGCTCTGTATTATCCCAACATCCTATTATCCTCATGGGCTAATCCAAATTTTCCAATGAGGCACAGAGGAATTTACATGGCTAATAAACTCAATCAATTAATTTAAATCCTTGAAATCCATCTATTCATCTATATGTGTGTGCATATATATTCATATTTTTAAGATTATAGTAATAAAATTATATTAAAGACAATTAATGTGCTAGTCAGAAAATACACTACAAGTATTTCTTTACAATTTAGGGCCTCTCAAAACAGTCTTAATAAATCTTTTTCTTGTATCTCAGTGGTCAACCAAATGAAATGACTCTTCTTAAAACTGTGCTGGGTTTTAATTACAGCCGGATCAGTGGTAGATTGGAAGTAAGTGCCTTCACAGTCAGACAATATGTCAGAGCTGGCAGGCATGCTCCATGCAGGTTACCCTCGATCCTCTGCAATCTGTGTTGTGTTGGCCAAGGGCCTGTTCTTGAACTTGGAACTTTTATTCTGGCGGCCTGTCCATGGAGGTGTGAAAAATAACACATGTAAGCATTCGCCTAGGGAATGCAAATCTAAATTAATGGAGAAAATGTAATTCCCTGCCTCAGTTCTACCCTGATTCTGACACACCTGGAAACCCACCCTAACTCAGGTTCACTGTGCTCCTTTCCTGGTGACTTGGGTTCTGTGCACAGTCTACAGTGTCAGGACCACCCCGCTGGGGTTCCTAACCCTGCCCTGATGAAACAGTAAATACAAAATACCCTGGACTTTCCTAGATTCCCTGATTGTATACCAATGGGGCCTCCCCTATAGGTGCAGGCTCACCTGAGTTCCTGGTTCTGGTGCAAAGAATACCAAGAGCTGGTGAAAGAAGGTGGATATACCCATCATCCCAGAGTTATGGGACCTCGTATGCCTTGGCTAAGCCCCCCATAAAAGGAAGTAAGGAAACAAAACTACTGTTTCTTGAAGCTACTATGTTGTCGTGTTATATGTATTAGCCAGACCAGAATGTCTTTGTAGCCTCATGTATAGAAAATTTATGTTAACACGTTAAAGCTTAGTGAGTTTAGGAATAATGCCAAATCATCACCAATAAGAGGGGACTAAGGATTAAAGTCTGCATCTGATCCCAAACCTGCACTTCTCCCAGCAGCGAGTTCTGACCCAGGCAGGGCTCAGCATCCTTACTTCCCTCCAACTTGGCCTAGTCTAAAGAAAGTGTTTCTTTCAGAAGGATATTTTAGGGCTTCGGCTTCACACCCTGGAGATTGCTGTTCCCATGTTATAGATGCAGAGACTGAGGCTCAAGGAGTTTGAGCAAATCCCTGGGAGTCACAGAGAGGAGGGTTGCTGGACTTCCTTTAATGTTTCTGTTTCCAACTCGATTCTGTTTCCATTCTACTACCCTGTGCATCTCATTGGGACAAACTATTATTAAAGATTTTTGAAGAGACTCTTTGTGTACTTCTAGATCTGACTTTTTTTTTTTTTTTTTTGTAATGCCTTAAAGCAGAAAGTTGACAAAACTCAGGGACTGCTATGCCATCTCCAAGACACAGGCTCTGTTCTAAGGATGTAGGCCATATTCAGATCACTTTTTTCAGAGGACAGAAGTCTTATAACCTGTTTCCAACACAATCACAGCAGGAGACATTTATAGCATTAAGTGTAAGGAAGGGTAATTAAAATGTTGTTTGTACTCATTTTTTTCCCTCCCAGTGTGTGTCTCATGCCCACTGTGTCTTGGGCATCATCTGCTGCCCTGCAGGATATATGATGAGCATCCTAATTTGTTTGGGCTCTGTTTTCGGTAGGAATTTTGATGAACTACAACAGATTCCTTGAGCTCTGTGCCCTGCTTGGAGGCTACTCCCCTAGACACTCACAGCCAGCCCACAGCACTTCCAACCAGTGACAAACATTTTTATTCAGCTCTTGTCTGATACCTTGCAAAACTCTACAGTAGCTGGGGCCTCTGCTTATTCAGACCCTGGGCTTAGTTCTATTTTCCAAACCTAAGTGTCTCATGCAAAGTGAATTGTATACCTCCAAATTTCACATGTTAAAGCCATACCCCCCACAATGTGACTGCATTAGGAGACAGGACCTTTAGAGAAGTAATTAAGGTTAAATGAGGTCTTGCTCATGCACTTCTAGCCTTTGGAATCATGAGAAAATAAATTCTGTTGTTCCAATAGGTCTCTCTGTAGTGTTTTGTTATGGCAGCTCTTAGCAGGCTAATACAATGTCTACACCCTTTCTCGACAAAGAACCTATTTCTCATTCCCTCATTAATAATTAACTCACTCACTGCTGTACATGGCAGCATGATTTCACATCTTGAAGACTCAGCCCGGCCTCCTTGCCTCCTGAAACGTTGCAGATGGCATGGCCTCCCTAAGTGTCCCCATAGAACCTGGCACAGCATCCTGGCATCTTCACAGTGGGCAATAACTTGTAATGACTTTTTAACTTATGTTTCCCCACTTAAATTGTGACCTCTCAAAAACACCGATACATTTCCTTTCATTTTTAAATTCCCACTGTGGAAAGTCCTCCTTGGCACATTATAGCACTTGATATGTTTTGAATAAACAAATGAATTTACATTATTTCATTGAGTCTCCACAATGACAAATACTGGATGGAAGAAGTAAATTTTTTTTTTTTTAAGAAATGTATTTCTAGAAGAGATTAGACATTGCTTGCCTGACATCAGAAGAAAAGAAATAACCACATAGAAACTGGAAGGCAGGACAACAGACAACACAATGTCTTCTGTTTTTCTGCTTCCCTCATTGTGACCTGTTTGGAATAAAATTGCTGAAGCCCATTCTTACTATGGTGTAAATGAACAGTAACCATGGTGTGTAGGCGGTGCTCCGCAGCACCCAGGACAAGAACATACACGTTGTAGTAAACCACATAAGCATTAATTTTTTTTCCATCTAAAACGGTGACAATGAGCTCATTTCTGCATAGCTCACAAGTGTATTGTATAAACAACCAGATAAAGATATTGTGAGATAATAGAAAATACGTATGTTAGTCCCTGCCCCCAGTTCCTGACGCAGAGCTCCTGAAGCCCTTGCAATGTCCTGGGTGATAGGAGTTTCTTTTGTTCTAATGAAGGGACTCTCAGTGGGCTCTTAGTTGACTCCTGGATGAAGGCTGATCACCAGAGACCAAGTACTGTCGATCTCACCTTCCATTCTCTTGAGAAGAGAGAAGGGCTGAAAATGGAATTAATGGCTGATCATGCCTATGTGAGGAAGCTACCATCACATCCCAATAGTACAGGATTCAGAGAGTTTCCCGAGCAGTGAACACATCCACACTGGGAGGGTGACTCACCCCAAAAGCCCAGGGACAGAGGCCCCTGCACTCTTGACCCTCCCAGACCTCATCCTGTGTATATCTTCATCTGGCCGCTCATGTGTATCCTCTATCTATCCTTAAATAAACTGGTAAATGTGTTTCCCTGAGTCGGGTGATCTGCTCTAGCAATTTAATGGAACACAACAAGGGAACCTTGAGTCTGTAGCTGGTTGCTCAGCAGCACTGGGGTTGGTGCAGGGGTTGGTGGTGGGGTGGGGGCAGTCTTATGGGATTGGGTCCCTAAGCTGTGGGATCGGACTCTGTTTCCAGGCAGGTAGTGTTAGAATTTCTTTTTTTTTTTTTTTAATTTTTTATTTATTTATGATAGTCACAGATAGAGAGAGAGAGAGGCTGAGAGACACAGGCAGAGGGAGAAGCAGGCTCCATGCACCGGGAGCCCGATGTGAGATTCGATCCCGGGTCTCCAGGATCGCGCCCTGGGCCAAAGGCAGGCACCAAACCGCTGCGCCACCCAGGGATCCCCGGTAGTGTTAGAATTGAGCTGAACCACAGAACCTTAGCTGGTATCACAGAGAGTTATTTGTTGTGGGGAAAACCCCCACATATCTGGAGGCCAGAAATGCCAGAGTGAAGTGTTCTGTGGGAGGATAGAGGAGAGGGAGAGGCACAGGAGAGGAACACAGGAGGAAGAACCAGGCTGCCCTTGTGTAAGAGGAGGGAGACTGGAGATTTTACTATTTAGATATTGATGGTTTTATTTTTGAAATATGTCAGACAACTATAAAATTAAAATTGAGCGAGTCAACTCAGTCTCTAGGCTATCTTGGAAAATCCCAAGATCCAGTTACTTGTCTATGAAAATAACTTGTTGATATACTAAGAATGTTTGATATGGTTTATCCTTAGGAAAGGAGACATAATTCCAAAAGCCTTGCTGTAAGCTCTACTTTAAAATCATTGTATTTACTAAACCCCTCATAGGATTTCCATGGCTCCAGGACACAGAGTCCTATACCACATCCTTCATGGTTCAGCAACTTTTTGATCCAAAACAGTATCTCCCCAAACACTTTCCACCCATCACTTAGCTTATACCCCAGCAATACTCAAGTTCTTGGAGATTCACAGGACTTATCATGCTACTCTATGACAAATTTACACACTAGCCCCCACTTCTTTGTTATGTCTTCCCACAGCTGGGCTTATTGGGAATCTTATACATCCTTTATATCATCTCAATGATTACTTCTCAGGGCAATCAACAAATTTTCTCCCTTTGCAAATTCTATATACGACTATCACAAAATCACACTTTTGTGGTCATCTCTTTTCATGTCAATGCCTGTTTATATAAATCAGTGTTTCTCACCCTTGGAACTAGTTAGCTTTGGAGATTAATAATAATTTGTTGTATTGGGTTGTCCTATGAACTATAGGATGTTTAGAAGTACCCCTGGTTTTTCCCGACTACATGTCAGTAGCACCCCGAGGTGCGAGAACTAAGAACATATTCAGGTTTTGCGGATGTCCTTTTGGGAGCAAAACCACCCTGATTGAGAGCCACTGATTTAGAATCTTCTACACATAGGAATAAATGGTTAAACCTGCCCTTATAGAAGGCAGAGATAAGCTAAATAGCTGTCCAGGTTCTAATCCTCAGAAATGTAAATATGTTACTTCCCCTGTCAAAAGGAACTTGTCCTGTTAAGGATCTGGAGATAAGGAGATTGCTCTGGGTTATTTGGTGGGCTTGATGTATTCAAGGATTCTTATAAGAGGGAGGCAAGAAGGTTGAAGGCGCAAAGAGATCTAATGGAAGCAAAGGTCAAGTGATGCTCTTTGAAGATGGGGGAGGAGGCCAGGAGCCTAAGAATTCAAGTTAGAGGGGATCCCTGGGTGGGCTCAGCTGTTTAGCGCCTGCCTTCAGCCCAGGGCATGATCCTGGAGTCCCGGGATCCAGTCCCACATTGGGGTCCCTGCATGGAGCCTGCTTCTCCCTCTGCCTGTGTCTCTGCCTCTCTCTCTCTCTTTCTCTCTCTCTCTCTCTCTGTCTCTCATGGATAAATTAAAAGAAAAAAAAATAGAAGAAGAAGAAGAATTCAAGTTAGACAGGTCAAAGAGGTAAAATATCTTCTATAGCCTCTAGAATTCTGATCTGATAACATTGTTATTTTACTACAGTAAAGCTGATTTCAGACCTCTGATTTCCAGAAGGGTTAACATCCATTTATAATGCTCAGATCTTACCATGATTACTCAGTTAATGTTGCACAATCCTAGTTTTTTTTTTTTTTTTTTTTTAGATTTTATTTATTTATTCATGAGAGACACACACAGAGAGGCAGAGACATAGAGGGAGAAGCAGGCTCCTCACAGCAAGTCCCAGGTGGGACTCAATTCCTGGACCTGGGATCACGCCCTGAGCCCAAGGCAGACACTCAACTCCTAAGCCACCTAGGCGTCCCACAACCCTACTCTTTGAACTATCAAGAGAGTGGACTCCTTGACTGTGCCCCACTGGCTGTAAGATCCATCCCAGCTTCTAACAGAGCATGTGGGCAACAGTAGGTGCTCAAACATATTTATTGAATGACGAAACTACCATCAAGGAACATAAAATACCTAAAATACTGTGGTGCTTGAAATTATAGGGCTGACTATATTATAGACTCTCAGGAATTAAAACTACTGTTTAGTTCTTTTTAAAAATGTTTGGGTCAAGGAACTTATCCTATGGTCTCTCACAGGCAGGATATTATAATGGTAAATCACAGAGATTCTGGAGCCAAACTCAGTGAAGCTATACTTCACTTTGAAACATGGATCAGTTACTCACTAACTAAAATATTTTGTCATATCACTAAGTCTCTCTGAACCCCGATTTCCACATATATGGAGAAAGGATAAAAATACATATGGGAGCCTCTTACTGTACCAGAAGGTAAGTGTTAAAAAATAAAATAATACTAACACTGGTATATATGGCAAATTCTGTGAAGGGAGCATAGGAGTTCACTTAAAGACTCTCCAATGGCCAAAGCTGTACCAAACTCAGCACCAAAAGAAATAAGGTATTACTGGATTATAACCCAAAGTATAAAATCAGTTTCCCTGAGTCTCAACTGATATAAATAAATGATTCAATAGATAAATAAATGGAGGAGAATAGACATCTCCCATACAGAAGTACAAATAATTTGTTTATACACCTTACTCACAAGGCGGTAATATATAACCTCTCACTCCTAAAATGTGAGCTGTGGACGGTGACCTTCTAAAGAGTACAGTGTGAAAGGCAGAGAAAAGGAGTAACTTGACCGTGGAGAAACCTGACCATAAAAATACCTCAGCCATGGAGTAAAGTCAACATCAACATGTTGATAAGTCACATTAATAATAGGTGCTATTACTGTGATGTAAGGGAAATGACATTTTACGTCTGTGGTCTTCCTCCCCAAACCTGTGACTAATTATGAGAAAAGCATCAGGCAAATTCCAATTAAGGGATGATCTACAAAGTACTTGACCAGTACTCCTCGAAACTGTCAAGGTCCTCAGAAATAAAGAAGGCCCGAGAAGAACCTGTTATAATCAAGAGGAATCCAAGAAGACATATAGCTAAATGTAATCTGATATCCTTGATGGGACCCTGGGACGGAAAATGGACATTTGGCAAAACCAAGGGAAACAAATACTAAGGAAATCTGAATAAATGACGAACTTTAGATAAAAATGTATCCATATCTTTTCATAAATTGCAACGAATATACTGCTCTATTGTAAGATGTTAGTAATAGAGGCAACGATGCAGACTATATGGGAAGTTTTTGTACTATCCTCATGATTTTCTTTAAATCTAAAATTGCTCTATTATAAAAACGTGGTATTTTTTTAAGAGTTATGGCAAAGAATAACACAATATATTTCAAATACCAATTTAAAAATAGGGGCTAAAAAAAGGTTTCATTTGTAATATGTAAGACACAGTACCTACCCAATTCATGTCATGGTACAGGCTTGTCAGGACAGAGAGAGGAGGACTCAGTGCTCTGAGGATGTAATTCCCAGGACTATAAACTACTTGAGGATGGGAAGGGCAAGTTGTTCCTCTCTGTCATCCCTAGAGCCTCAAAGACTGTCTCCAATTAGATTATTATCAAATATATTTCCTATTTCTATTGCCTTTAAAATAAGTGGATGTATATATATGTCACATCTTTTCTTTAGAGCTTGGATGATGTTCTTCCACCTGTCAGAGCCCAGCACATATGTGAGCATCCCCCTGCAGGGATGATTCATACTCCCATCCCTACCCTCGTTCTTCATTCTTTTTTTTGTTTTTGTTGTATGACTTTGTACCTGCTGCTGCTCTGGGACTCTGCCACAGTAGATTCTGCTTTTCAACACATCTTAATTCTCCCATTAGACTTGAAGCCTTTGGGGGCAGAGGTTATGCAGCATAAATGCTTTTTTTTATATAAATGCTTTTTTTGTCGAAATGTGATATAATATTTGAACATGGCTTATCAAAGATGAATGAAAGAATGGATATTTGAATGGGGGGAATGATCAAACAAATAAAACTAACAGCCTACCAACAGTCAAAATAAAGCATGCATCTGTCTAAGTGTATTATTACTTTATTTTTTTATTTTTTTTTGTATTATTACTTTAAATTCTGTCCTGCAAACCCCAAAGCAAGGTGCAAAACATAGTACGTGTTAGTTCCTTACAGATGGATCCTAAAAGCTTTCAGGTAACACTGTCTGGGTTGTTGAAGAATGACTTGCCTGATCAAAAGAGGCGTCTTCTGTTATAATTAATAGGGTCAGAGCATGGAGAAGGGATTGTATTTAAATTCTCTTCTCTCTTCTTATCTATTCAGGAGGCATCTTTAATTTTAGGACTGAAAATTTATGAATCGAATCCCTGGTTCATTGATAAACATTAAGCAATGTTAACAACTAATATCTTTCTCAGATATGAAACATTTAGTTGAGAATCACGAGACAGTCTTCCGTGAAATGTTTAGTGCCTATGGAATCACGGGAGTTCAAAACTGCCGAATGAAGAGAATTCACTCAAGCTATTGCCTTTGAGTCAGATTGTAAAGCAAATCTCCTTATTTTCTTATTGTACCAGGACATTAAACCTAGAACCCTTTAGTCTAGGCTCTCTTTGAAGGGGGTGTTGTGAGTTAGTCATCTGAGTTATTTAGACCTGTGCTAACTGCTTGGAATGGTAAATGTATAGTGAACATGAGCCTGAAAGAGACAGCAAACACCAAATCAGGATAGGTACACACCAAGAATAAGAATCCCAGCACTCTGCCAGGCTCCACGGTGCTTTTCCAAAGCATCATAAGGAAACTTAGAGCCATCAATCTCATACCAGGGGTAAGTGCTGTGTTAGATGCCTCATATACAATATTTCCATTAACCCACACAATGGTTGAGAGGTAGGTCTTATTGTCATTTGGGTAAAGGAACACAATCAATATATCCTGTACTTAAGAAGAAGGATCAGAGTTTGCTGGGTTTACTCAAGGACTTTTGGTCTCACCTAGACAAAACCTCCTGAGTCTATATAATTTCCATATTCATACGTGCTGCACATACGTCGATCCTTTGTTAGCAGACAATTAGGCAATTCAGAAGGTTCACCATTCAAGTGTAAGGTTTACTCCAAAAATCTCCATTGACAAATTTATTACGTTTGCCCATTGACAAATAGCATCACATAATGAAAAGTTGAATAAATCAAGACTCTGAGAGAGGACAAGGTATCCATGCATTCTTATCTTTACTTACTTTTTAGTGGAGTTGAGAGCACTGGAAAGGGTACATTTGCATTGCTTGGTGGCTGTATGAGTTTGATAAGGATGCTAGCCAAAGTACCACAGACCAGGGGCTTACACGGAAATTTATTTTCTCCCAGTTCTGGAGAACAGGAGTCTGAGATCAAGGTGTCGGCAGGTTGGTTCCTTCTGAGGCCCAAGACGGAGGATCCCCAGGCACTCTCCTGGATTTGTAGGGGGCCCTATCTCTGTTTTGGTTTCCTGCATGGTCTCATTTAAATTTAATTACTTCTGTAAAGACTTTATTTCCAAATACACAGGCTGAGGTACGGGGGTCAGGATGTTTCTACCTCCACAGAGTTAAATGGATGAAACTTTGAATTCCTACACTTTCAGTTCCTTTAGGAAACTAAACACCGATCCACACTCAACAGAACTATAAAAAATGAAAAAACAAAAACAAAAATAAAAAACCCTCTGCTCTTTAATAAAACATGAAGATAAGTCATGCCAGGCGCCACATCTCAGAAATCATAGAGAATTTGAAAAATATAAGCTTTGCGCATGGAAATTCACTGAAAATTGCAATGCCATCCTTTTTTTTGGGGGGGGAGGCTTCTTTTTTCAAGCGTGCTTCCTCTTTTCTTCTCTTACTGTCTAGGACAGTTAATAGTGTTTCCACTCATTTTATAATTTATTCACATCCCTTTTCTTTTGTTCCATCATTTGTGCATGGAGTTTTCTTTCCCCCCACAGAGAAATTAAGCACCCTTTATGGTAATAAAACCTCACCTTATGCTGAAGCATCCAGCACAGCCCCCCACACTGGGATGGGTACATTCTGGAAGTGATACGTGGAATTTAAAACACCATTCAAAGGTAATGTTCAGAAGAACAGTCAGAGAACTGAGCTGTGGAGAAGGATCTTCGGTCCTCTAAATGGTTGTGTTCTTTCTTTCACACCTTGGACAAATTTAAAAGAAAAATCACAGATAGACAGTATTTGTCAGCCGCGTGTATCTCTCGGTTCTTCATCACAAGGGCCCTGACAGTGAGCTCTGGATGTGCCTGCGTGCAGATGAGCATCCACAGCCCGAGCCAGTTGAACAATCTATTCTAAGTCACCCATCTAGTAAGGGGAAGATTCTGAACAAAATATAGTGTTGGTCCAACTAATTTCAAAGCCCAAGTTCAGGCTTTTGGCACTCGCTTGTAGAATCTGGATCAACAGCTGAGATTTGCATGGGCCGTTGGCCTGTGGATAATATTTCTCTCCCTCTGTTTCACAGCCTCCAGAGCCTCCTGGAGGTTGCTGGGGATGTTCAAAGCTGGCAACCCAGGGACTCCCTCCCTTTGTTTACCTCTGCCATCTCAGCCTCTCACCACAGACAAGGAGTCCTACCAGCCCTCCACTGGTTTCTCAAAAAATCATGACCACAGCCTCCCAGTCCATCCTGAACGGTGCTGAAGAATTGGGAGGGACACAACATGAACCTTACAACAACTAATCCAACATATGCACAGGAAAGGAAAAAAAAGGATAGCAAAAACAGGAGTTTATATTAAACTTTATGTCGGGCTCCCGGTGCATGGAGCCTGCTTCTCCCTCTGCCTGTCTCTGCCTCTTTCTCTGTCTCTCTCTCTCTCTCTGTGACTATCATAAATAAATAAATTTAAAAAAAATTTAATAAAATATTCTTATGTTCATCAAATCTTTCTGACCACATTACCCTTCCAGTTGTTCCTTTGCGAATCTCTGATTTGGCTTAGAGACTGCAAATGAAGGCTTCTTCTTCTCCTTCACCAGCCTGATCTTTTCCCCCCCTCCAGCTCCCTGCCCTCCCTCCAGAACTCTCACCTCCTGGAGAAATCCACCAATTTCTTCCTGAGTCTCCCTCAGAGAAATACTCTCCTTTTATGCATCCCAGCTAAAAGATTGGACTGAGACTCTCATGGGAGAAGAAGGTACCAGGCTCAGCAGGGCAACAAAGAGCTTCAGTGACACCTATGGGGCTCTGGTAGGGAGGAGGGGTGGGTGGTGGTGGTATCCAGGTGAGACAATGACCAAATCTGTCTTTTTTTCCTTTAAAATATTTTTATTTATTTATTTGTTTGTTTATTTATTTATTTATTTATTTATTTATTTATTTATTTATTTATGAGAGACAGAGGAGGGGAGGGGCAGAGGGAGAAGCGGGTTCAAGAAGCAGCTTCTCTGCTGAGCAGGGACCCCAAAGGAGAACTTGATCGTAGGACCCCTGGATCATGACCTTAGCCAAAGGTGAATGCTTCACCCACTGTCCCACCCAGGTGCCCCTCAAAGGTGTCTTAAGGGAGCATCAGGGATTGACCCATTGAGGCTTGGGGTGAGCAGGGAGGGAGAGAGAGACAGGGCATTTTAGGCCCAAGAGGCCACCTTCTAGAGAAAGTTAAGACTTTTGCATAGAGCATCTTTTGCAACGTCAGTGCTGAATCCCTAGAAAACCAAAACAAAACAAAACAAAACAAAAAACAAAGCAAAAGCAAAGCAAAACAAAAATTTTCAGTCCCCTAAAAAATCCAGGGGCACATATGCCCCAAATACTGTCCGCTAAAAAAGTGGATGCCCCTCCTTGACCATCAACGTCTATGGGTATCTGTGCAGTGGATGGCATCTTTCTTTCCTCTCCCATCAAGCAGGGGCTGTGCTTTCCGCCCCAGCGTGTGTGCTGGGCCCCCTCTCTAAGCTTGGCTCTGTTGTGTGGACACTTGAGAGTACGCTGCCAGCCTCCTGTTTGCCTGGGGCTGATGAAAGCTAGAGGAGTTGTCTGGCACTCAACAATTTCGTGTGAAAGACACGGGTTCCATTATCTCTAATGCCTCTGAAATATTATAATTAAGGGCAACAGCGCTGAAAGAGAATTTCAGTTTTTCTTCAGCACTGAGGCTATAAATTGAGGCTGGTACAGCATTCCAGACAATTGAACCTCCATGTAGGTACTCAGTCATAATTGGCATTGATTGAACAGCACACAGCTCACCCCCTGCATCATGGATCGATCGGAAATGACAAGGGACTAAGATGAGCACCTTTTAGGGACCATGTTCTCCCTAAGTGAGTAAATATCAAAAGAAATACTTCATATCTCCTTCTATCCCATGAAAACCCCTCGAAAGAGCTCTAAACAAGAACGTCTTTCCAAGAGCAAAGCTGGTGACCTCCAGGAGAACCCAGCAACGTCATTCACTTCCTGAGCTCAAACTTGGGAGAGCTGCTTAAACTGTTTGTGTGAATTGGGGTGGATAGAGGGATCCCGCTCTGCAAATCCTACTTCCCCGTCCCCCAGCAGTTGAACAAGGGTTTATGTTTATAGCCCTTATTTGCCTTGGAAGTTGAAAATAATCATTTGGGTACAAGCTCTGAGTCCAGAAGGCCTGGGTTCAAATCCCCATGAGTGCATGTCACTGGTTGTATGCCTTACTTAATTCCTCTGTAATGCAATTATCTAATAGTTAAAGGGAAACTAATAATGGGGACCTACCTCACAAAAGGGATGAGATTATTAAGTGCCTTAAGTGTCAATGCTGAAGCATTGACAACACTACGTGCTATAAATGTTAGCTGTGAAAATCAGCTGCCCAGTTGGGAAGCCTGAGTCATGACAGGGCATCAGGGAGAAAGGGCTGTGATCCATCCCTCACTTTTAAGGAAAATGAAATTGCCTTTTACATTTTGAATATTAACAAAGTCCACAACATATAAAAATGTATGCAGGGAAAGCTCTCACTGCCACTGTTTCACATTTTTCTCCTGACCCACAGGAACTGTCTGAGGTCTTAATGTGTGCTGATGCTTTATGCCACTAGGGTCTGGGTTAATTTGTTACACGGCAAGAGATAGCTAATGTTCAACACTAGAATTGTAAATCCAGGTGATCTGTCCTCAGGCTATTGAGGTTACAGACAGAAATATGAAATGTATAAGAAGCCAGAGACTATTTTTCCATAAACTGAATTTGCTTTTCATTGCTGATTGGTCTCTGTAAGTTTTGCTAATCTCTTCATATTTTTAATTTCATGTAATAGGGCAGCCTGGGTGGCTCAGTGGTTTAGCTCCTGTCTTTAGCCCAGGGCCTGATCCTGGAGACCCTGGATCGAGTCCCATGTCAGGCTCCCTGCATGGGAGCCTGTTTCTCCCTCTGCCTGTGTCTCTGCCTCTCTCTCTGTCTTTCATGAATAAATAAATAAATAAAATTTAAAAAATAATAATTTCATGTAATATCTGTGTTTTAATGCAATACACATTTGTTTGTTTTATGATATTGTCAGTTGCGAGAGTTAGATCTTTACGTGGGACGTGGCTGGGATCATCTTAAGACATTCATATTCCCCAGGTTCTTGTTCTCTCTGCTGCTGCAGAGACAGACTTCTGCCTGTTAATATAGCGTGTGGGCATTATTTTTGAGATAGCAGTAGCTCGTTCACATCTATAGACCAAACCAGGCCCTGGAGAGGTTCTCCTTCCATCCCTGACCACAGCGGATCCCACTCTCATTGCTGCAGAGAGGGCATATGCTCTTCTCTCTTTGGGATGCAGTCACTCTTTAAGAAATGGTGTCCTTGCTGGGATTTCCGAAATCGGTTCATTCCAAGCCCTCTTGCCAATCTCTGTTTCCCTTCTCTTCACAGAACTACTCTGCCCCTGTTACGCGTATGATCCTGAGCAAGTTGCTTGATAGCCTCGTGCTTGTGTTCCACGTCTAACATGAATGCAGCGCTACTTGCCCTGGACGCCACGTGCATTAGGTTAAGCCTTCTCAGAGAGATACTGAGCCAGGGCTGTGACTCCAAGCTGTTTATTTGTAGGAGATCTTCAGGATCCACCAGTGGGGGAGTGGAGGGCTAGACAAGGAAGTGAGCAAGCCAGGGGAGGGTGCATTAATGAGCAGGTCACCTCCAGTGACCTCCAAATCCTGGCAGGATTTGTGGGAAGTTACATGTGATACAGCATCAGTCCCACCAGAGAGGGAGGAAGCTGGGGTATTTATCTACAAATCCCGCCTGTCACTGACCGAGAGCTGCTCCAGGGGTTGTTAACTGCCATAACTCCTGACCTTGCCATCTCCCTACCCACACAAGCAGGTCAAACAGAACCCCCTCCACCCCACCGTACCCCACACAGCTGGAGAAAGCCCTCAGATGGAGTGGCTGGTGCTCATAGTGGAAAGCTGTAGGCAGACACAGGATCTAGGCGTACTTGGCAATGGGGAGGGGGGTCCCAGATGAGGCTGTTGTGGCACACAGTGAGAAACTGAATAGAACTCACTCTGCAGATGCCAGGTCAGCTTAGAAGGAATATATGTGCATCGCTGTTATTAATACTAATTACAACAAAAGTGGTCTTCCTAAGCAGTTAAGAATGAGCCACTCAAACCCACAAATAATTCTGTGATACTCTTACAAGCACAAACCTTCCTACAGATGTACTTTATTAATGCAGACGTCTCTACAATGCAAGGGCTTCTCCTTCAGCCTTTGTGAATCCCATGTTCTGGCTCCCTAAGTCCAAGTCTCTAAGTCTAAGTCCTAAGTCTCTACTGAGACACTAGTCATCTTTCTGTTTGGATGCTTCGTGTCCAATACTCCATAGGAAGTGTGGAATATCTGTTGAATGAATGAACACCTTCACCTTGCATCTCACTCTCTTCCAATATGCCATAGGTTTCTGTTCTTTATTCATTTAAACAATGACACCGTCATTTCTGAAAATATATCTGCTGCTTTCTTTCCAAGAATTGGCACCTACAGCTGAATTGATTTATGCAGAAGCATACTTTCATATATTCTGCTCATCATGGTGTATACAATCATTAAGCTTCAGTGTTTCAAACTCGAAGAACAATTGCTTTCTGTGAGCATCTCCATCTGAGTTAGTTTTAGATTGATCCGTGACAGAAACACACTGGGACCCCAGAGCGTGCTCATGATCCCTGTGGCCCACCCTTCCTCAGGTTTGCATAATTCCCTCAGCTCTAAGACTAAAGTCAGTCTCTGATAGCCTCCCGAATAAGTCATCTAGCAGCAGGTGACAAGGAAAGCAGGCTGAGGTTAAATGATTTTTATTATGGAGTAAATATAGTCAGGCCCACTCATGTGTGACTCTAATTTGCAGCAATGACAAGCATAAGGAAGGGGACAGTTCACCGCCCCCTCATGGAGAACCATATGGAGCTGAGATGGCCCTGGTGATGTCCCTGGGTAGTGCCCTCTGTGAGAAAGGGGTTCCTGAAAGAGAGGGAGCCTCTAGAACAAGGGCTCAGAAAGAGAAGGAACACTTTTAGCCAATTGGTACTAAAATACATCTGATAACATGAGGGGGAAAAAAGTTACCAGTTCTACACTGCAGTGTTGAACAGACTAATGACTTGCACTTTTTTTCCTCCTCTTTGCTACGAGTGCTTTTCATTACCTTCCATTATGCTCTTGAAAAATGGAATTCTACTTAGATAAAATGTGATTAGAGGTCCTTCCTTGGTTCTTTTACAATTTTGAGCTTATTGCTTTTCATTTTAGCTATCCAGAATGTATTTCGTTTTGGTTTTTATTACTCCTGAGTCCTTCTGGAATTTTTGGATATGTGCTTTTGACTTCTCATTCATGGGGACAAGCATACTTAACATACTTGATGGGATCTCTTCTACCACATTTTCCTAAAAATATCTGAAAGCCGCTGGAAAACTGCTTCTTTCTATAGATGCAATTATGTATTCTCACACATTTAATATATACTTGCATCTATAGAAAGAAGCAGTTAAACCATTTCATGACAAGGCACCAATTGGATGTCAAAAATTGGTCTTATTCTTGAGCAAAGGCAGTTCGGTGGGCCTGCACACATTGCACCTGGCAGATTTCCACTCAGGGGAATGTCACTGACGCTATGGCTTGAAGCTCATTGCTGGAATGCCTGGGTGGCTCAGTGGTTGAGCATCTGCCTTTGGTTCAGGTCATGATCCCGGGGTCCTGGGATCGAGTCCTGCCTCAGGCTCCCCACAGGGAGCCTGCTTCTCCCTCTGCCTGAGTCTCTGCCTCTCTCTCTGTGTGTCTGTCATGAATAAATAAATAAAATCTTTTTTTTTAAATGGCTATTTTTTCTTTCAGGCCACCTATTGTAGCTGTTCCCCATCAGTGATGCGTGCAGGGTAGACATTAAGGCAGACCCATTTTGGGGAGATCCAGGCATTGTCCATCAACTGATTTTGGCCCAAGGATGGGATGGGAAGACTGAGATGCTCCCATCCACTCCTCTCTTCTCTCTTCTTCAGCTGGATTCAAAGTGATGTCACTATCTGGTGTGTCTCTCTATTTCCTGGCACACAGGTGTTTCCCCTAATAAAGTCTTGATATGTTTAAACTTTTTAGGGCATTTGCTCTATTGATGCCCTGGACTTCCATAGCAGCTAAAAAGACTTTTGAGGTTTCTACTCCCCTGGAGCATATACTTTAATTGGAAGGAAAGGAAGAAAGGAAGGAAGGAAAAGAAAGAAAGAAAGAAAAAAATGGAATATAAAGGAAGGAAGGATAGAAAGCAGGATGAAGGAGGGAAAGAAAGAAAGAAAGAAAGAAGAAGGGAAAGAAGATGATTTCAGGCAAGATATATATGTGGTACTAAGGCAAAGCTGATGAAGTGAAAGGGAGGTGATCCTATGTTACTGAGGCTGGAAAAGACGCTCTGAGGAGGTGTAGACTGAGTTCTGATTTGGATAATGAGGAGGAGATGTCTCTGCAAATAGAGAAAAATGACAGCAGGAGCAGTGATCTTTAGGTGGGATGGTGTAGGCGATCTGAGGCACACTGTGTAGGCTGCGGTGCTTGTGGAAGATGTGGCAAGAGTGGGGCGGGGGAGGGACAGGCAGCCACTAGGGAACGGAGGAGTCTCTAGGCCACTTTAGGGAAGTGGCATCTTGCAGTACATCATCACAAGTCCCTTAGGCCACTGCGCAGAAGACAAGTGTGGGGATGAGAACAGAAGTAGGGAGAGAGGCTTGGTGGCGCTGGATTACCATAGATAACACAAGAATATGCCCTGGACTTGGTTTTTAGTAGCAGAGAGGGTGGGGAGTGAGGAGAATTCGGGTGTATCTTGGAGGCGGAATGCCTAACTGAATACGAGGGAAGCTGCATGCACGATGGGGACACGTACTGAAATAGGAAAAGCTGTAGGGGGTACATTATGTGCGAAAAATAGAATCAATATTTTAACATATTCAGTTTGCCGTTCTTGTCATTAATCCAAGCAGAGATTTGGAGAAGGCATTTGTGTGTATCCCTCTGGAACTTGCAGAGAATTCTGAGGCGAAGATATGAATCTGAAAGTCTGCAACCTATTGATAATATTTTGAGCCAAGGAAATGTGTAGAATCGCCTAGACAGGCAATGTTACAAAGAAGTAAAAACAGGTGGATAGCACAGCATGGAGATGCCCCGCGCTGACACCATGGGGGGCCGAAGAGGAAGATCCAGGAAAACATAGCAAGTAATTGCCAAGAGGTTATGATACAACCAAGTAAGTATGGAGCAAAAAGGCAGCAGCAAAACACAGGTTCAAGAAGGATAAAGTGAGCAGCTCACCAAATACTGCAGAGAGGTCAAGACGCGGGAAAAGGGAGAATTGATTACTGTTTTCACAAGCAGTGATATGATTGATGACCTGAATGCGAGCCATTTCAGTGGAGAATAAAATCTGTGTGCTATCCCCTCCAACAACACCAAGATAACACTAAAATACCAATGTTTCCCTTCTTCCCTTCTAGACGGCTGCCTTGTCATACTCACAAGGTGCCTCAAAGTCTGGAGAATCTTCAGGGCAGTAAGGGGCAAGATCAGATTAAACACCATTTATCACATGCCTTGACCTGACCATGCACCCTTCCATTCTTGGTCATGTTTAACTAATAGGGAGACTCAGCTAAGTGTATTTATCTATGGCATGAAGAAAGAAAGAAAGAAGAAAGAAAGAAAGAAAGAAAGAAAGAAAGAAAGAAAGAAAGAAAGAAAGAAAGAAAGAAAGAAAGACATGAAGGAAAGAAAGAAAAGAAAAGAAAGAAAGAAAGAAGAGAAAGAAAAGAGAGAAAGAAAGAAAGAAAGAAAAGAAAGAAGAAAGGAAAGAAAAAGAAAGAAGAAAGAAAGAAAGAAAGAAAGAAAGAAAGAAAGAAAGAAAGAAAGAAAAAGAATCAGGATGTTCAAGGGACTCTCCCAAGGGTCACACGGCCAGTACATGCCTCACCTCTGAGTCAATGGTGGGATTTTGAGTGTCATTAAGGAAAAAGCACCACTGTATGATTTCAGACTGTCTTGATTCTTATTTTTTTTAAAGATTTTATTTATTTATTTATCTGAGAGAGCGTGAGCAAGAGAGAACAGGAGCAAGGGAAAGGGCAGAGGGGGAGGGAGAAGCAGACTCCTCGTTGAGTAGGAGCCCTCCCCTTCTGTCGCTACCCCAGGTCCTGTGGAAAACATTAGAGGAGCATGGATTGAGAAGTTCCTACAAAATAAGCAAGTGAAATAAGTCAATCGGAGAAGGACAAACATTATATGGTCTCATTCACTTGGGGAATATAAAAAATAGTGAAAGGGAATAAAGGGGAAAGGAGAAAAAATAAGTGGGAAATATCAGAGAGGGAGACAGAACATGAGAGACTCCTAACTCTGGGAAACGAACTAGGGGTGGTGGAAGGGGAGGTGGGAGGGGGTGGGGTGACTGGGTGATGGGCACTGAGGTGGGCACTTGACGGGATGAGCACTGGGTGTTATTCTAGATGTTGGCAAATTGAACTCCAATAAAAAATAAACTTATAAAAAAATAAGCAGACAGTGCTTTTGAAGAATCAGGTTATGAAAGACAAAGAAAATCTGAAGAGGTATCCCAGAGTGAAGGAGACGAAGGGTTCATGACAACTGAACACAATGCATCGGGATCCTGGATCTGAAAAATGGCATTGGTGAGACCATCTAGGAACTTGGAATTATAGATTAGTAGATTAATTAATTTTATTGATAATTTTCTGGCTTGTTCATTATGATTGTAACATAAGATTTAACATTCGAGGAAGCCAGGTAAAAGGCTCATAGCATAAGTCTGAAATTATTTCACAAGGCAAAGTTTAAAATTATATATAGGGCAGCCCAGGTGGCTCAGCAGTTTAGCGCCGCCTTCAGCCCAGGGCCTGATCCTGAAGACCCGGGATCGAGTCCCACATCAGGCTCCCTGCATGGAGCCTGCTTCTCCCTCTGCCTGTGTCTCTGCTGCTCTCTCTCTCTCTCTCTCTCTGTCTCTCATTAATAAATAAGTAAGTAAGTAAGTAAATAAATAAATCTTTAAAACATAAAAAATTATATATATATGTACACATATACATATAGGCATACGCATATACATAAAATGTAATATATAAGATGGTAATTCCGTGATCACAATTGTGTACGAAATGCCATGTGATCCTAAGAGAGGGGAGAGTTCACAATTCTATCAGGTCTTAAATTGCAAGTGAAAGGGGGGGCACTTTTAAGTTTATAGCAGAGCAAGAGACCTATTGTCCCAGGAACCCAGACCAGCAAACACCCCAGCCTTTTCAAAGGTCAGCATGTGATCATCCAGCTACAGCAAAAAACAGCATTCCAGACAGAGAGAAGAAAGGGAAAATCCAAAGAGGACAGTACAAAGTGTACCTAAGGTTGGAGGAAAGTGTAGAGGTGGGCAGCTCATTCATCTCAATTGGTTCCCTCTTACTGAGCACCTGCTGTGGATCCAGCTCCATCCAGGTAGAGGGATAACGTAATACGCAATGTGTCATAAATACTTGCTCTCCTAGACTTTATGCTCCAGTGGGGGAAGCCAGAAATAAATAAATAAATATCAGATATGACAAATCTTTTCACAATGAGACCTGAGGAAAGAATTCAAATAGAATGCATAGGATGACTTATCTTTCGGTGGCCACTGAAACTCAGATCCAAATGATCAGGGAGAGTAAGTGTGTGGATTGGTGATGCTCAGGGGGTGACGGGTAGGTGGGCAGGTGGGAGCACGTTCCAGGCAGAGAGGTCAACCAGTGCTAAGGCACTATGCTGGAAATGAGGTTGGCATATCCTGGGTCCCCAAAAAAGCCAGCATAGCTGGACATGGGAAGGCCGGAAGGAAATGATGGCAGAGATGTAATCACGAGCCCGAGTATTTAGGACTTCTGAGACCTGGAAAATAAATGTACTTCCCCTCATTCCAATTCTTAGTTCAAGCACATTCTTCTAAGTAGTTGGAAGATTTATCAGTAGAGCTGAAAATCACCACGTGCCCACACGCTACCATCATCTCATAATTTAGGTGAGCTGACCTGACTTACAGTTTAGAAAGATCAGTCTGGCTGCTTGGATTGAAGTGGCGGACGGGGATGTAGCAGGCTCTTGCTGACATTTAGCTCGTAGATGATGGTGCCTTGGATTAGAAGTAGCAGAAATGGAGAGAATCAGACAGGTTTAAGACATGTTTTAGAAGTAAAACTTGCTGATAGATTTAATGAGGGAGATTAGAGAAAGAGAAGTCCCTGGTCGATGTTCCAGGATGAAATGGAAGGCGTTAAGACAAGTGTGGCATAATCAAAATTGGATTTTAAAAAGCCGTTCTTGCCGCAGAGTTTCCTAAACCACTGTTATTATACTATGACCTTTATAATTTTGCTGCCATCACATGAACCTCGAGTGTTATTAAACTGATGTGAGCTGCTACTCTGAAATATATTTATACTGTTAATTTGCATGGACTCATTGTTTCTGCTTACACATGTATTATGTTAAAATGAAACTCTACTTCATTATGGGAAAATGTAAGCTAGTTGTAGCCTTATTTGCTGAAGATTCTACTTTGGTGTAATCAGAAAAGACTCAAATGCAACTTAAAAATAGAAAGAACTTACTCATGCATAATTCAGTATTTATTTAATGCCACGTCCATATGCCTATCTAAATTCATTGTTTAAGAAACACCAATTTAATGGAATATTATTCAGTTCTAAAAAGAAAGAAGCTATCAAGCCATGGGAAGACACGGAGGACACTTAAATGCATATCACTAAGTGAAAGAAGCCGATCTGAAAGCGATACATATGATTCCAACTACATTGCAATCTGGAAAAAGTGGGGCTTTTGGAGGCAAAAAAAGAGATCAGTGTTTGCCTGGGGTTAGCAGGAGGGAAGAATGAATAAGGCGGAGCACAGAGGATTTGTAGGAGAGTGAAAATACTCTGTATGAAACTATAATGACGGACACATGTCATCATAAATTTCTCCAAACTCACAGAATGCATGATACCAAGAGTAAGATAGAAGGTAAACCAGGGACTTTGGATGATTATGATGTGTCAGTACAGGTTGACCAATTGTAATAAATGTGCTATTCTGGTGGGGGATGTGGATATTGAGGAAGGCTATGCGGTGGTGCGGAGGGGATATATGGGGACTCTGTACCTCCTGCTCAATTTTTCTGTGAACCTACAACTGCTCTAAATAAACAAATAAATAAATAAATAATAAAGTCTCTTTCAAGAGAGAGTGGGGAGGAGAGCAATTTAAAAGCAGGAAAGCCAGTGAGGAGATTAAAACCCATCAACTGATGGTGTCTTCTGGTATAATCCGACACTCTTATCACTGTACACTTTCTGAAATATTTTTCTGTGGAGTGGGACCCACAACAACAACAAAAATGTATTGATAATTGCCCTTGTTCCCAAATTAATTTTAATAGAGAGCAGAACTATGCCATATAAAAGAACCTAGTGGTGTGAAACAGTTAATTCCCTAGAGCCCCAACTTGCTCACAGGAGATGAATTAGGTTTTGGAAAAAGTCCAGCTCATTTATTCTTTTACTCAAGATTCATTCACTGGCCTCAGGCTTACGATTACTGGTGAAAGAATAAATATAAAACATTTAAATTCAATGTGGATGTTAAATAAGAAGGCAGGGATGAACCCCTATCGTTAAATCACCAACACAATAGATTCTTGTACCATTTACTGAAAGCTGACATTGAGACTCCAGGGAGAAGAAAAGTGTGGTATATTCAGAGAAAAAAACATAAACCATATAGAATGATGATGTGTGCTGGGTCGGACTTTCAGGAGAGTTGTATTGGTGAGTTCAAAGTAGACGTTCCTGTTCACGACCCACTGATAGAGGTATTGGGTTCTTCTATGGGTTTTCTAAAGAAGCGTGCAGAAATGTGACTCTATGTAAGTGACAAAATATAACTTTATCTGCAATAAAATGAGTTTATCCCTCATCTGACTACCCTGCCTAAGAAATTGCAGAGCAGCGTAGCATGTGCCATGGTCCCAGTGAAGGCTCTTTTCTGGTTTTCACACACGTGAGATTTTTATGCCCGGCATATTACGCTCCACTCTCTAGGCCCATCTCGTCTTAGTTGCAGCTTCCATGCTAACCTCCCAGCCTCACGGCCTCTCAGTGTGTGCCCTGCAGACCTGCAGCTCTGAGCACACGCCCTGCCAGTTTCTTCTACTGAAGGTGTCTTTCTGTAACCACATCCCGGGAGTCCTGCCAGCTTTCAAGCACCTGCAGAAATGCCACCTTCCCTGGAAGTCTTTCCCAAATCTTTCTTACCTCGTGTTTCCACACTCTGGAGCTCACCTTCAATTGTTGCATCAGGCTCTCGAAAGGAGGGGATTGGCATCTATTGTCGTTAACAAAAGCTTCCAGTGATTTTTAGCATCAGGAACCTCAGGAAAGCAGTTCTGAAGTCAAAACATCTACTGGAGTAGAAATCTACGGACCAAGCATTTTACCTTTGTCGCCGGAAGGAGGAGCTCTCATGCCCCATTACTTGTCGTCAGTCTTGACCAACCTGGAAGAGGTGTGTCTCGTCATTATCCCTTGAATTCCCAACAGGAAGAAGCCCATACTCTGCTACCACAGAAGGAAGGAAAACTTTCTCCTTGCAACAAGCTCAGCCGATAAGAAAATACCACAACTGAGCCAATGAGAAACCATCAACCACCTGAATGTCTCTTTCCTCCAGTGGACTTTCCTTCAGAGCAGCCTGTCCCAAGGACCTGTTTTCTTCATAAAGTAACCTTCCCCTCCTTTGGTCTCTGGGCTGACCTATCTTTGTCATGGCTTGCTTGTCCAGAATTGCAGTTCTTCTGTTATTCCCGAATAAACTCATTTTGCTGGGTAAAATACTGGCTATTTTACTAAGGTCAGCACCGTTTTTCCAAATGCTGATAAAAAACTTTGTGACATCAGTTATTGACTCAATGTACTGAATAAGCAACTCTCTTCTTCAGGAAAGTGGCTCGTATAAAGCCACACGGCTAGTACAGTGGTAGAGTAGGCTCAAACCTCGCTGGTTTAAAACAAGAACTCTGCTGACACCACCCTGGTACCTACAAAACATATTTGCGTTATGTTATGCCATTTTTTAAATGTTATCTCATTTCTTTGGAAATAATCATACAGTGATTTTTAGAGATGAGCGTCTCTGAGATTCCCAAGAAAAATCACACGCCTGAGGCTTCTCCAACCTGAACATGGTGCCTGACTTCACATGGGAAGGTCACCTCTCACCCCCCAGGGAAGCCCCTGCAGTTCATACCTTTCAGATTTCATGCAAGGCCACTAATACCATGCTTAAAACCCAATCAGATTCTGCTGCATTCCTTTTGTTTAAAAAAAAATATTTTATTTATTTGAGGGAGGGATGGAGAGAGAGAGAGAGAATGGGAGAGAGTACATGCAGGGGGAGAGGAAGAGGGAGAAGCAGACTCCCCACTGAGCAGGGAGCCTGATGCGGGGCTCCATCCCAGGATCCTGAGGTGGTGACCTGAGCTGAAGTCAGATGCTTCACCGACTGAGCCACTCGGGTGCCTCTGTCGCATTCTTGATTGAGACTTTGGAATCCTCATGTTAGGACAAACAGATCTGACTGATCATTTGAAGAGTAACCATTTGACAGTAAGGACCGGAAAGGAGCTCTGGAAATGGTTAAACCGAGGCGCGAACATTCTGCGGAGGGGGGTTTCTGCAGCCATGTCTTCTGCCCTCTGACCCTTCCTGAATCAGGCTCCTTTTGTCTCCCCAAGACTCCCAGTTGATTACCTTTCTGTGTCCCTTTTCAAACTAATTCCCAGAGCCAGGAGTAATTGTGCATTCAGCATTGGTGTGAAAACCCATGGTCACATTAACGTAATTGTAGCCTTTCTTTCCCTGGCAAACAAGCTTTAAGGAAACAAGAGAAAATTTCATGTCAGCTCTAAACAGCTTTCTCTTTTGTCCTTAAAACATTTATCAATGGGTAATTTTTGAAGAGCCGCATAGTCACGAAAGGTGGTGGCTATAATCATGGTGAGAGAAAGAACCGGAGGAGAAGCAAAACAAATAAATGGCAAAGAATAGCCACGTGTGGACAGCAAAGGAGCTTCTGCAGCCTAAATTGGGAAATGCATGGAGCTGTGGTTGTGGACGACACTGGCATCCAGGTGGCCTGGGGCTGTCATGGTAGGGACTGGAACCAATTCTTTGGCCCAGCTCCCTTGATAATGGACACCGGGATATCTGCCCTTGGCTCCCCTCATTGGAACTACCTCTTTCTGAAAGCACTCTATCAATGAGAGAAATTTGGGAGGGGTAAACAAGCCCCCAAGGTAGCCAGATCGAGGGATTATGTGGCTTGATTATACCCTGCACGTTTCATTCTCGTAGAGTGGACTAATCCAAAAGAGTAAGAAACTACCTTTTCTATACCCGGGAGAAGTGATCTTTGTTTCCGTGCATTGCTCCAAGCCCAATCAGCTGCCACTTAGTAGGCCTTCAAATGGAGGTGAGTGAATATGAACAAAACATACACAAAGAGGAAGATTTACAATTTTACTTTACTAAAAACTTTGTTGTCACACATACTGGACGGATTCTAAAAGTCGAGACTGACTATCAAGTCGTGTGATTAGACAAAGGATTCCTGAATGCCTATCATTTCCTTCAAACTCATTCATTTAAAAATATTAGGTGCATTTCAGATGCTAGAGACTCTAGAATTAGGCACTGGAGATACTCGGCCAAAACCGCCATGGGACCCTGGGAAGACCTCCCCGTTTCCGTTTAGCCAGCAACATCAGCACAAGGGGAGAGCCCTGCATGCTCACAGGGGGACCTCTCCCCTCACCTCCTTCCAATGCTCAGAAGCGCACCCACCATGGTCCTACTGTCGTTCTTTGACACGGCAGCCGTTGCCTCCATCAGGTCCATTAGCCTAGGTCCTCCTGCACCCCTTGGATTCTCCCTCCACTGAGGCTCCGTGTGTTGATAAACTGACCTTTCCTCCATTCATCAGCAGTGTCCTCAGTACTTTCATTCCACCTTCCAGAAATGTTAGTCACCAGTACACTCTCTTATTTTATTTAATCTCATTTCTTAAACATTGTTGCTGTCCTGTAGGGAGCCTGATGCAGGATTCAGTCCCAGAACCCCGGGATCGCAACCTGAGCCAAAGGCAGATGCTCCACCACTGAGCCACCCAGGTGTCCCCTGCTCTTCCTGGAATCTGGTCCACCACAGAAAACTCTGCTTTCTCTGAAATCTTCTCGAAACCACAACTGTTTACCCATCCACATTCTTCATGCATCTCAAGGAGCTTCCCTTTGACTGCTGTTTCCAAAGCTTTGATGTCAACTCCTTTCATTTAGCTTCCTCCCTAAAGAGTCCCCAGGCTTGGAACTCACAGACTCAGATAATACTACACCAAGGCCATTGGCTTAAGTCACCTACAAACCCCCAAATCCTTATTCCTTAAGTATTTCATCACTTGTCTCATTATAATTTTCGCTAATGATATACATAATCCTCGCTTAGTGTAATATCCACATAAACCAGACTCCTAATATTTTAATTAGATCTATTAAGGTAAAATTTACGCACAGTGCGTGTACAGCTCATAAACTTTAATAAATGCAATAGGTTCTGTAACCACCACCACGTTCAACACAGAGAGCACTTCTATCACCCAGAGTGTCATCCTCCCCCTGTTGTCAGTCCCTCCACTTACCTGCAAGCCCTGCCACCACCCGTCATTTCTACCACTGTGATTTTTTTCCTCTCCCACAATGTCATGCAAAGGAATGGTATAATATGGAAATGTTGGCTTCCTTCATTTAATATTAGGCACTCGAGGTTCTCCTGTGCTGTTTTGTGTAAAAATAGTCTGTTACCTTTTATGGCTTAGTAGGATTCCACTGTATGGACATAACACTGTCCATTTATCCACTCACTATTTTGAAAAACCCAAATCGATCAGATTTTTCCAGCTTGGGTGATTATAATGAAAGATGCTATAAGTATCTGTACAATAGATTTTTGTGGGAACTTACATTTTCATTTCTCTGGGATAAATACGTGTAAGTAGGAGCACTAGACCATATGAGAAATGTTTAATTTTGGAAGAAAAGAAAAACCTACTTTCCATGCATTCCTACTAGCAATGTACGTGAATTCCCGTCTTTCAGCACCTTTTCCAGCAATGGATATGCATAAACAGGGCTGTTTTTTTTTTCTTTCAGTATTTCTAATAGATATGTCATTGTACTTTACTGTAATTTTATTCCTGATTAATGATGCTGAGCATTGTTTGTTTTTTCATGTGCTTATCTGCTATCCTGTTTTCTTGGGTTAAGTGCTCAGATCTTTTGCTAATTTTTTAAAATTGAGGTTTTATTTTCTTATTGAGTTTTGAGAGTTCTTCATATATTCTAGATACAAGTGGTTTTTAAGGTATGTATGTGTCTTACAAATATTTCTTCAGCCTTAGACTTACAATTTTCTTTAATTATCAATGACTTTTGAGAAATAGAAGTTTTTAATTATCATGAAGTCCAAATTCTCTTTTATTGGAGATTTGTGTATTCGATGTGCTTCCTAAGAAATCTTGCCCTCACCAAAGGTCACAATGATATATTCTTTTAAAAATCTGTTTTTGTTTTTACACCTCCATTTAGGATCCATGTATATATATATATATTTACATACACATAAATATATGAAATACATATATGGATCCATATACATATATATATGAAATGTGAAATGGAAGCCTTTGCACTACTCTGTGCCATCAGGCCTAAGTCTGAAGGTGGCTGAGGGAAAGTAGAATCAACCTTGTGGTTTCATGTCAATTCTATACTCTCTAAACTCAAGTGGCTGTTAGTGTTGATTTTATATTACTTCATCAATCTCTACAATCTTCCACTTTCCTAGATAGACGCGTTGTAGTTCATCTTCTCTCCTAAACCCTCCAATGCCACCTCCAATCTGCACTCTTACATAATAAGCATAATAATATAATATATATTATATATATATATACTGCAAATGTGCATGATATGGTTAAAATTCTTTCATTTTTTGTTTTTTGCATATGAACGGATGATCAATTGTTTCAATACAATTTGTTTTAAAAACTATCTTTTCTCCATTGATTTGCCTCAGTATTTTTGTTGAAGTCAACTGTTCAGGTATGAGTAGGATTATTTCTGTTTTCTGTTCTGTTCTGGAAAACTTTCAACCCATACTTTGTTCAAAAGTTTTCCATCCACTTTCTTTTCTTCATGGGCTCCAATGACCATTTATTAGGCTACTTAGAATCATCCACACAGCTCACTGATGTTTATTATTTTTTAATCTTTGTTCTCTGTGTATTTCATTTTGAATATTTTCTATTACCCTATTTTAAAATTCACTGTTTTTTATGCTATGTATTTCATTTTTGTCTCTAAAAGTATGATATTAATGCATTTTATATCTCCCATGACATTCCTCATACTTTTTTCTAGATTCTTGAACATACAGAATTTATTCATATCAACTGTTTTCAATGCACACTAATCACATTAGCTGTGTCATTTCTGGGTCTGGCTCCATTTTCCCTGCTTCTTGGCGGATCCGGTAATTTTTTTATTGGATTTGATGTTGTGAATTTAACATGTTTGGGTGTTGTCCGCCTGTTTATTTATTTCATACTCCTTTTAATAGTTTTGAGATCCCATTAAATGTATAATGCCTCCTTCAGTGAAGATCATTCAAATCAATATTCTAGACCTTGTCATTACCAACAGTTGCATACTCTTGATAATCGGATTTCCATACTTTCTATCTTCTAACCGATAGCTCCTACTTTTCCAACTTATTTCTTCTGGTATCTAATTCCAGCAATTCTTTCCTCCCTCAGAAACCCATATTGCATTGATGCTACCCCATCATTATTGTGTCTTCCACCATCCATGACCTTATGTTAATATTTGGTTCCACTTACAGTCCGAAGTTCATCATTAGCCTCATTCTTTTAAATCAAATTTCTATATGCTACTCTTTCCCCTGAATTTGCCAAGTGAACACCTTACCTGAGTGAAATGAAAGCCTTTACACTACTCTGTTCCATCACGCCTAAGTCTGAAGGTGGCTGAGGGAAAGTGGAATCAACCTTGTGGTTTCATGTCAATTCTATACTCTCTAAACTCAAGTGGCTGTGAGTGTTGATTTTATATTACTTCATCAGTCTCTACAATCTTCCACTTTCCTAGATAGATGTCTTGTAGTTCATCTTCTCTCCTAAACTCTCCAATGCCACCTCCAATCTTTACTCTTACATAATAAGCTTCTATGTATCATATCGAGGAAAACAAACATGCTCCCAGCATCACATTCATTTACCTGCCTCCCTTCCTGCTCCAGTGCTAGAGTGATCCAGGCTCAGACCTCACCAATCATTTATGTAGACTCATTCCTTGGGAGGGGATTCCATTCATTCATTTTTTAAAACTATTATTAGAATCGTCCACTTTTGTGATTTTAAATATCTTATGAATACTACAAACTCCCAAATTTATATTTATAGTCCAACTTTCTCTCCCAATTTTAGAGTCATGATTCAATCACCAGCTCAGCATCTTATATGCTCCAAACACATCTAGACTCATTAACACTAGTACGTGCCTTACCCATCAACCAATCATGCATAACACATCTCTAAATAACATCAAAACATAAACTTTTCCTTTCCCTACTTCCAACCACCCCTTCCAGTCTTTCTTTCTTCAGTGACTTACACAACCAATCACCCATTTTTTTTTTGTCTTCTCTTACCAGCCACAATGAATCTATCTGCAAATTCTGTTGGTTCTACCTTTTAAATAAACCTGAATATATTCAGTACTTGATCCTTTCTTACTCGCCCCCCTGTCACCACCCTGTGTTCCAGCCTTTCTCACTTTTAATGCATTGGCTCATTCACCTCCCAGCTTCCTCTCTAACCCCCACACCCCTCACATAGCCCCACACCCTAACATCAGCAGCCAGAACAGGAATCCCATCGAATCTTAAATCAGACCATGTTACATGTCCTCTGAAAATTCTCTTATACCTTTCCATCTCTATTGGAAATTCTCTATTGGCAGTTGTCTGTCGAATCCCAGAAGATCTGCACCTATACTTGCCTTTGATCTACCCCTTTGGCTCTCGCCTCCAGTCACTTCCTCAGGTCTTGCTTGCCTCCTATTGTGTCTCAGGCACACTCAGTACACTTCCTCCTCAGTCTCTTCATGCTGCAGTGGCCTTGGACCTGCATCTTCTGGACTTGTTCCCTCCTTTCCTTGAGTATCTGATCAAACGTGGCCTGCCTGATGAGGCCTTTGCTGACAAGTCCATATAAAATAGTTACCTCCCCCTGGCACTTTTTAGTACCTTTTCCTGAGCCTGTTTTACTTTTTCTCATAGTATTTATCACATTATGTAGACACTGATGCAATCAATATACATAGATGTAAATTTATTGTACATCCCATTCCACAGAAGGCAAGCTCTTTGAAAACAATAATTTTATCTCTTTTGGTATCTTAAATATCAAAGCCTAGAATGAGAAAAAACCTGAAATAGTGTAGGGATTTCAGAAATATTTCTTCTTGTAATTTCTTTTTTATGTATGCATGTATTTAATGGAGAGAGAGAGCACAAGCAGGGGGAGCAGCAGGCAGAGGGAGAAGGAAAAACAGGCTCCCCGCTGAAGGGGCTCCATCCCAGAACCCTGGGATCATGCCAAAGTTGAAGGCAGATGCTTAACCAACTGAGCCACCCCAGTACCCCTTCTCATAATTTCTTATTGTGAAATGAATAAAAAGATGAATGAATTGTTTGTACTCCTACTGAATCAGAGTTTAGGAGGAAGAGGGGCATCGGTGTTTCAAGAACTTCTACACAAACAATTTAACAACTTAGTCTTGCAAAAATCACAAAACTCAAATGTCAGTCAAGGCTATATTTAATGAAATGTCTTAAGTTTAAATAAGATAATTTCCTAAAATAATCTGCAAAAGCATCCAGGGTACATATGGCAACTGTGTCAATATGGCTTATAACTCACGATCTCTGTTATTTATTGAAACTTATCACTTCTAGCTCAAGAAGCAAAATTTAGGAGGTAAAATCTTTGTCACCATGATGGCACCACCTCTTTGGCTCTTCCCAATCATCCTGGTGTAACTGAAGCTCCTGCAATTTCTGCTTTAAAAGTTTCAGTCCCCATGGATGTGTTATTCCCTCAGTCCCTCTTCCATGCCAGCACTCATGGTCTTCTCCTGGAGTCTTGGACTAACAGACAAAAATATAAGAAGTTAAAAGGTGATAGGGTTAAATGGGCTCATGGGCCCAGCTAGCACCTATAATTAATAGGGATTATGGATCAGGTCTCAACACTGACAAAGTGTCCTTAGTAGAACTCTAGGTGTTCCCAGTGACAGAGGCAAGATAAAACAGGAGGAAAATAAATTGACGAATAGCATGAAACAATTGAGAAGGTCACCAGTCCTGCAGCCCAGCCTTAAAGAAATTCTCCAGCTGCACCAAAAGTGAGATGGTCTTGTACAATGTCTTTTGGTATCCAGGCATAGAGTTAGGTCAGCTCTTGGGAGTGAGGAAAAGTGCCATGTGAATTTCAGGGGGGGGAAGAGAAGTTGTGAAATAACGCATCGCAGACAGCAGGAGAGCAAGACTACGGCACCAAGGTGATGTGTATCCCCAGCTGCTCACAGAGTCTGTTACATGTGCAAAATCACAAAATTAAAGCAAAACCAATTTCTGGGCTGTGTGATTTTCTCCAGTGGTACAACCACCCAATGGTTTATTTTATCTGGGATTGGAAGTCTGGGAAAAGGAAGGAAGAGGCAAGGGGATTGAATGGTGAGCCCTGAGATTTGACTGGAACAAGCAAGAAAGCAAGGGTCGAAGTCAAGAATTCTTAGTGACTCGTGGTGGGTCAAAGTACTGTGAGAGCAACAGTCCTGGAGCATGAAGTGAAAGACAATTATGGGGGGCATATTTTCAGTACAGGTCTGTTTTTGAAAATGTGGTCCATTTGAGCAGTTATAACAATCAAAATACTATTGTGTTTGATGGAAAAGAACTGAGTTCCCATTAGTAGCAAAGCAGTGCTAGAACCTTGCTATTCTCTGAAAGGGCTGACAGCATCTTAATCCATTTGGTTCCCCTGCTTGTCGGAATCCTGTGGAGCTAATGGATGGACAGTCTCCCCTCTCATCACTTCATGTTGGCGTGACATCCCCTTAGCTATCACTGGGGTCAGACAGCTCCTGAGACCTGTTTTGCCCAAACTCATAGCACAGAATAGAGTTGGGGGAAACAATCCAATTATTAAGCACCAGCTGCATGCCGGACTTTCTGTGGGGCAAGAATACACACAGATATTGTATATCTATACACATTACACAGTGACTTACATGTAGCAGATACTCAAAAAGATTTTATTAACAACTAAATAAACGATGCTATATTGTTTGCCAACACTTAGAAATTTTCTCTTCTTACTTGCTCTCTAGAGCATACTTTGAACTCCAAGTTAATAACCACTTTTTTTCCCCCAGAAACTCTTTGAAGAAACATAGTAGCTGCTATGACTCCTGCTATTCAGTTGAAAAAAAATTAAATTAGAAATACATTTTGAACCAATGCAGTTTAAAATGAATAACAAAACAACATTCTAATCAAAAGCTCTGTGATATAATATTTAAGCTCACAACTGGCTGCTTTCAAGCTTAGAAATAAAATATCCTAATGGAATAGGTGGTACTATATAATCCTCTTCCTGGGATTCATTACATCTTGCCTCTCAGAGAGGACAGCTGGTGGATAGAAAATGAAAGTATTTCAACAGCAGATTTGTCAGCTCATAAGCTAGCATTATTTACTTTAAAACTTGCACTAAGAATACAACCATAGAGAATTGTCAATGAATAGTGCATTGGTATGCAAAGAGATTGCCAACAATTTGCTAATATTTAAATGAAAGATTATCCTGCAAATAATTATAGGGACAGACTCATCAAAGAATATTTTATCTTCAGGTTTGAGAGTTAACATCCCATAATGAGATTTGCTTGTAGACCGGGGGAGAAAAGATTAATTGAAAGAAAAGGGAGTGATTAGCAGGTTTGAGGGGCAGAGAAGGGCAGGAACAACTTTAATAATTTTTATAAAGAATGAGAGAAAACGCATTATATGACCTTGCCACTACTGCTACAATGAAATAAACGAATATTTTTAAAAATTGTGACTAGATCATTTAAGCCATGACAATCTTTTTGGGCAAAGCTAAAGTAACAATATCACA
Organism: Vulpes lagopus; assembly: GCF_018345385.1. NCBI lineage: Eukaryota > Metazoa > Chordata > Mammalia > Carnivora > Canidae > Vulpes > Vulpes lagopus. Next base: position 5,409,036 of record NC_054832.1, on the reverse strand, counting down.
GTTTCGATATCTGATTCTGGCTAAAGTGTATATTCTTGTGTCTGCTTCACTGGTTTCCAGAGTGTGTTCTCCATGCAACAGTCACACCAAAGAACCAATGATCAATTGTGTTGAAGAATCCGTGTATTTTAGCCCTCCTTCGAATACTTAGAATGCATCTAAAAGGCTCTGGGGCCTTTGCAGTAAATATATCTGATGAATTTTATTTTGATTTTTATTTTAATGCAAAGAAGATTAAAAAAAAAAAAAACCCTTCTCCCCTCTTCCTTTACCCTACACACTTCCTTTGCTACAACACACTCACAACACTTCTGACACCAGATGAGTGGGTTTATTCCCTACACCAAGCAATTCTCTGCAACACCACCTGGGAACCCTACAATTCAATTCAATTCTGACACTAACCTTGCACTAATCCAGGAGTCTAAGAATCGCCTCCTTATAACAAAAGACATTTATATTACCCACAAAATTCTAAGAATTTTAGGAGCCCATGCCAGGAACTGGGAGCAGAGACTGACCTATGGATTTTCTACCATTTCCCAATACCAATCCTCATCTCAGTTGACCATGCATTTATGTGTCCACTTGTGTATCATCCATCCCTTCACTCATTCTGTAGCACCTTTTTACATTGTGGGAACAGTGCTATCTGTAACCAACCAGGACATACAAATGGAATGGACCATGCTACAGTTTTTCTCTTGAAATAAATTGCTACAGCTTCCGGGCCACATTATCTCATTTAGAGACCTATGGACCCATGGAAGTGTCAAATGAGAGAGCACAGTGGCTGGTGAATTGTAGCAAATTTTATTAGTCACTGGATCCACCATGTGCCAGTGGAGTCATGTCCCAGCCTTAATGATCCAGAGATATTTTCACAAGACTGTTAAGATCCTAAATTATGATAGTTTCTAAACATTCCCACTAGTCACCTCCTTTCCCTTATGTGCCCTGTTAGCCATGCCCATCCATATCCATGTAATGGGAGAGAGAGGGTTGTGAGGGTATAGGGTGAGGCAGCTCACTGAGGCAGCCTCTCACCTGGGAGGCCTTGCTCTGTCCTTGGGGAAACCAAACAAGCCAGATTGAGATACATGTTGTTCTCTGACTAGTTTCAAATATGTGCGTTTGATTCTGCCCAGATTTTGTTTCTAGATGGGAATAAGGAGTGTAGCTACCTTTCACTATTAACAGTCACATCCTTGTTCACTGTCAACCCATAACTGAGCCTGAATCCAGAGATCTGAACAGAAGAGTTCGCAGTCAGTGTGCTGTGAAGGAAAAGAAAGAAAGGAAGGAAAACAGCCAGAATCCAGATTTAGCATTCGGCAGATGTTACCTTACTGCTCATTCACACTGAGATAATAGAAGGTCCTATAATGAGGATGATGTTTTGCACATATGAAATCCACCCATTGTAACTGACTCCTAAGCCAGGCTCCTATGCAGTTTCTCACCTCCCTGGCCGAGCTCTCAGCTTCCTATCTAGAGCATACTTTGTGACCTAGATCAGAGGTCATGCAGAAGCTTTGAGGTTGGAAGCTGAGTTTTTTACTTGCTAGCTATTTTGTAAAAACAGAACAACAACAAATAAGAACAAAAACAAACTAGTCACGTTGGGAGAGGAAAGGACTTTCAAATTTCTGGTAGTTCTGTTTTCAACACTCAGAATGAGTCATAAAATTGATTAAATGACATTAAAATAAGTTTTTATGTGCTTGTTTTTTGTAGATTTTTGGTGTTTTTTGTTTTGTTTTGTTTTGGGTGTGTTTGTCTCCACTTACTGATGAGGATACAACAGAGTCGATTAAAATAGAATATTGATTGAAGGTATCATTTACATCAAGAATAAATATTGCTTTGTGAAGTGTGCATATGAGAAACAGGAGGTGACAAGCAGTGCAAAGGCTCAGGGCAGGAGGAGACCAGGGGTGCTGCTAAGGATGATGGCAAGACCAAGACTGAGGTCCCTAGAAGGAGAAGTCCAGCAGAGCGCTCCCACACACACCTATACCAATTTTCTCAACCGTTGCATCAAACCAGAGGCAGGCACCTCCCAGGGAATTGAATAGCCAGGTTTAGTGAGGCAGAGTGGAGGGGCCTTGGTTTCTCACTACCAGAATGTGGCCAATAGCCTATTTTCTCCTCTGTCCTGTGGAAAGGTGTAGAATTAAGGAGACAGTGCTGAGGGGACCAGAGCGCTGCAGATGTTGCCAAAGACTGTGGAGCAAAGCTCCTTGCCTGACAGCCATGCAGTCCTCATAGTCAGGACTGTGGGTTGGGATGGAGTGCACTCAACACATGTTATGGGGGATTCTCTCCTCCCCCTTTTCCAAGCTGTAGGATCACATCAGAAGTGATCTCACCAGTAGACCTTGTCAGCAAACAGCAGCAGAATGCCCCACAGAGGGCACACTTCACTGTTCTTCCATCCACTGAGCAGCCCACAAAAAGAAGCTCCCTTGAAGTAAAGACCAAGGAGGATGCATGCTGCTTCCTGTACTGAAGGACCCCAACTCTCTCTCCACCACAAGATCCTGTAACTCACACCTTCTCTCAAGCACTCATGTACCATTTGGGGGTGGGGTACTGGCAGGTGGAGCTCTGAATGGTAGCGTATCTAAATGGATACCATCACCTAAAACACTGACCCAGGTTTGTTTTCCTGCTCACCATGCTTCCCTCACACTACCATTTCAAGAAAATCTGATTTATCAGCATAGAATCCCATTCAAAACTGTATCAGACCCAGGGACTCATTTTATTATGGAGAGACAACAATAAATATGATCATAATATGATCCAAGACACTGGAAAGTGGCCAGATGAAATAGAGGACATTCAACTTTGGGCTGGTGTACTCCATGAAGTTGTATATGCATACCAGTGGCATATATTTGATGCAGTGCCTCAAAAGCTGGAATCCATGCATCTGTATTCCATGTGGTCAGAGTAGATTGGCTCCTCTCAACGAACTACCAATATATCTCATTTGTGGAACTTGTGCTTCCCAGCCTTGAAACTTGGGCCTACTGAGTAGAACTTAGGTCTTAGTCCCAAGAAGAGGCTGTTTCCGTAAGACAAGGGTTGGTGTAAGAGAACCACCAAACTGAAAACTGCCAATCCCATTCTGGCATTTAGGGTATGCAAAAAGTCCAGCAGACCCTTTTTTAACAGGGTCACTGACTTAATGACTTTAATTCTCTAAGATTGTTGCTTAACTAGGCGGAGAGGAAAGAGTGTGCCTGGAACCAGGAAGCCTACTGGAGTAGCTGCCTTCTGTCATCACTGAAGACACACATAAATGGGCAATTACAGCAACCATGGCTCTCCATGAGATGCTAATCACAGCCTCAGACAACCAGACTCAGAGTTGCCCCACTACCTGCACCCCATGATAGCTGAGGTGCTGGCTAAGGAAATCCAGAATGGTGTTTGGCAGAAATGTTGAGTAACAATCTTGGACTTGGGAACAGAGGCGAGAAGTTGGGGGGCTGTTTTTTCTACTTTACCTAAATTGAGTCTTTTATAGAGGTTGAGGCTTGTCACCACATGGAAGGTGATTTCTCAAGCTGAAGGAGACATCATAAATCTCAGCAGTGGAAAAAAGGGATTGTACCTCATGCTTCCTGCCTCACGCTTCCTAGTTAACATGACAGAGCTTCGGAGGCCCCTGGTTTCTCTCATTTCTCCCTTTTCTAGCAGTATCATAGTCTGTACTGAGAAGATAAGGAGGCTGTTTGTTGCCTCTGGCCTCACAGAGTGCCCCAAATTTGCTAAATGCCCATCTGTAGACCCTCAGAACCCAAGGCCTTCCCTTTGTCCTTCTTGTTGTTGGGGAGCCAGAACAGGCCCAGCTGGGATGCAAGTTTAAGTTTTTGTTTCAGGGATCCCTGGGTGGCTCAGCGGTTTAGCGCCTGCCTTTGGCCCAGGGTGTGATCCTGGAGTCCCGGGATCGAGTCCTACATCGGGCTCCCTGCATGGAGCCTGCTTCTCCCTCTGCCTGTGTCTCTGCCTCTCTCTCTCTCTCTCCCTCTCTCTCTCTGTCTCTCTCATGAATAATAAATAAATAATCTTAAAAAAAGTTTTTGTTTCAGAAAATAGAAAATAGGGGAAGAATTCTAATCAGAGGCAATGGAGGAGACCCAAGAAGCCTAAGGGCAGACTAGTTCACTGGTGAAACGGCAAAATATTAAAATGTTTGAGCCCAACAACTGAATTCAGGGAGCAGAAACAGACATTCTGGTAAACGGCATTAATTCTGGAGGTCAGATCTGGGCAGAAATGTAATCTAAATGGAAATAGGTCAAGTCAAGGAAAACACAAATGCCAAAGAAATTGTAATAACAGAGTACATTAGCCAAATGTATATGTCTGTATCTATATCTATCTATTATCTATCATCTATCAATCAATCAATCAATCAATCTATCGATCATCTATCATCTATCTATCATCTTTGTGTAGTATAGCAGAACACTGAGAATCTCAGTAGCTTACAATAACACGTGTTTTTGTTGCTCGACAGGGGCAAGGCTGATCTCATCTGGGTCCAGTGAACTTGTCTATAGGCTACAGGTGAGATCTGGTTTGCTCTGCCCATTTGCTTCCAAGGTCTAGTCCGCAGACTCAGTGGCCACCTAGAGTTTGTGCTTCTTTTGGAGGATTACAGCCACACAAGGGGACACATGAAACCACATACACGTTTAGCCTCTCTACCCATGTCATATCCCTTCACATTCCATTATCCAAGGCAAGTCATGGCCAAATACAAAGTCAGTGGGTTAGGGAGGTACACTCCACCCCAGCTGGTGAGGGAAAGGAGGAAGTATTTGCTGCAGAGCAGTCCCTCACCAGTGAGTAAACGGTGGCTTTCCTGAGTATTCCTTAAGAAAAGATGGACACACGGTATCTGTGTTTGTGTGCCTGGCTCACACGACCACAGGCAGAGCTAGAGCAAACCTGAGGTTTGCCCACACAGCAGCTTAGTTTTGTCACTGAGTGAATCAAACATTCTGCGACTCTTCTCATCTATACTAATGAGCACACATGAGGATGCCGGTAAGTTAACTTATACGGAGTTGGCTATTTTTGCTAAGTAACCTAGACATTTGTTTTAATTGATCAGGACCTTTTCTTCTTAAAAGCAAATCTATTTGGATGTCAGGTTAATATCTTCAGGTTTGGTGAGTGTGAATTCAGGGAAGAACTCAGGATGGTGTCTTTCCTGGAATTCACCTGTGGATCCCTAATACAGGGAGGCACCATCCCCGGGATGGGCAGGCTGTTGCACATCTCCTGTTCTAGCACCAAAAAACACAATGCCAACTGGGTTTTGTCATTTAGATTCATGTTGACCGCCCTGCCCCTGATTGAAACAATATTCCTTTGTATATATAAAACAACTCATTAGGATGGAGATTGCCATACTCCCAACCTGAAGGCTATTTTGTCTATTTTTAAGTAAGCTGTCTATATATCAGGACATTCATATGAGTTGCTTTCATTTGTCAAGCTGAATTATAAAGGTGTTCATTTTCACCATCTCCTGTGGCCATGCATATGTATGTAATGGCCCACATGCCTTATGTATTCCTGGTCATTGAATTTCAAATATTCTCATTGTTCTATTGCGTATGCCTATATTGAGTTTGGTAAATATGGCTACTCAACATGTAAAGATAACTTCTTTTGAGAAGTGAGTTTATTTCCTCAATTCTGACTTTTTAGGATCATCATTAAAACACTAGTTGACATCTGGCTTCAAACTACTGTTTCACATTATGTTACAAACAAGTTTTGGGCATTTGAAAAAGTTTAATCAGTATTTTGACTATCTGATATCTCATCTGTAAATTGGGGGGCAAAGAACCAGGTTTGCTTGCTTTATGGAAATACTGAAAAGGAAATTAGATAATGTATGAAACACAATTCCTTTGGTCCATGGGAGGGGCTCAATAAATAGTCGATGAATCCAGTTAAGATTCTGAAAAAACTCTATGAAGTTTTAAGCGATACATATTATGAAGTAAAATTATTAAGTTCTTTTTGGCATTGATTGTTGCTGTTGTTTTACATGTTCCTTGTGCTTTCTGTTTTAATGTTTTAGAGGCCTTTTTGTCAGGATAGCAAATCAGGTTACATCTCCTTCTCTAGCCTTTGTTTTCTGGACCTATTGTCCCCATATACAGAAAAATCTTGATTGATTTGTTCCTATTGTTCCATTTGTCAACAGATGACAACTCAAGTCAGCAAACAATAAGAAAAGAAACTATCAAAAACAATTGAACAATAGACCCGATTTTAATTTTACTGCAAAATCTCCCAAAGGAAGATAGCAACAAAAATGCCACTCTTGGCATCAGCAATGTGCATTTTTCTACTTTGTTCTTCTCTTGTGAGCCTCCCTGGTTCATTTTAATCCTGACAATTCTCTATAATGGTCATTAAATTTCAAAGTACTGCACAATTAAAGATTAGTTAACTATTAGACCATATAATGCCACTCTGATTTATGCAAGCTTCATTAAAATCTTTTTCAGCTTAAGATCTGAGGGGGATAGGAAATGCATCAGATTTAAGAATTCAAATCAATTTAATGAGACTTTTCCTTTGTTGAATTCCAGCTAGGTGCTTGTGTGGTGTTAGAGAATGTAAAGAATTATAAATGGTTGGTAATGATGGAAAAAAAAAAGAGAATTTGGTATTTACGCAAGAGAAAAGAGTTTAAATGTATAGTAAAAACTAAAGTTTTTTTTTTTTTTTGATATTAGCATAGTGGTAAAATGCAAAGGATTTTGATTCAGACTAAACTGGGCAAGTTACACAATCTTTCTAAATTCCATTCCTGTTAACTGTGTATTAGTTTTCTCTTCATGTGTAGCAAATTATAACAAACTTAGCAACTCAAAGCAATGCCCATTTATTAAATTCCAGTTCTGTAGGTGAGACAGTGGGATTGGTTCACCTGGACTCTGTTTAGAGCCTTTGCAAAGCCTGAAACAGGTATGGGATGGTCAAGCTCTTATCTGGAAGATCTGAAAAATAATTCACTTTCAGTCTTCTTCAGGGAGGTGACAAAATCCAGTTCCTTGTGCTTGGAGCACTGAGATCTGTCTCCTGAGGGTACTTGGGTTAACTGAGAGTCCCCTTCTTCTCCTGATGATCATTCCTTCTCACGTGGTCCTCTCCATCTTCCAACCAACCACGCATACCCGGCCCTTTTCATGCTTCAAATCTGATTTCCCTTTGCACCTTCCTCTTATACTGCATCCAGAGAAAATTCCTTGCTTTTAGGGGCTGATGTAATTAAGTTAAAAAATCAACAAGCAAATATATATCTAATATATATATATATTAGATATATATTTGATATTAGACTTTTGGAGAAATCCAAGATATGTGAGGGCATCCTTTTAATTCATTTAAAAATCCTACAAGGCATGTTCTCTGACCTCTAATGGAAGGAAACTAAAATCAATAATAGAAAGAGAGCTGAAAAAGATCTCTAAGTTTGGAAAATTAACAGTATATTTAAGAATAACACATGAGTCAAAGAAGAACTCACATCAGAAATTAGAAAATAATTTTAATTGAGAAAAGTGAAAATTTAAGAAAGGAAAATTTGTTGAAATTAGCTAAAGCAGTGCTTAGAAGGAGGTTTATAGCATTATATGTTTCATTTAAAAAATAATTAATTTAAAAAATAATGGTCAGAAATTAATTCCTCAATTTCCAACTTAAAAAAAAAGGGGTTGGGGGCAGCCCCAATGGCTCAGTGGTTTAGCACCACCTGCAGCTGGCATGTAATCCTGGGGACCCAGGATGGAGCCCCATGCCAGGCTCCCTGAATGGAACCTGCTTCTCCCTCTGCCTGTGTCTCTGCCTCTCACTCTCTCTGTGTCTCTCGTGAATAAAAAACAAAAAACAAAAAAACAAAACAAAACAAAACAACAAAAAATCCTGAAGAGAGGAAGAACAAATTAAACTCAAACAAGCAGAGGAAATGAAATAATAAAGATAAGATCAGATTAAAATGAAATTAAGGACAGCAAAACTAATGGAAAAATCAATTTATGAAACAAAAAACAAAATTTACTAAAAAGATCAATAAAACTGATAAATATATAACCAATTTACCCAAGAAGAAAATGAGAGATGTCACATTGCTAGTATCAGAAATGCAAGAGAAATTACCACCAATGCAAGAAACATATTACAAGGTAATATGGACCAGCAAAATGATCTATGCCACAAAATTCTACATCTTAGATGAAATGGACCACTCATTTATTAGACACAAACTAACAAAATTCAATGAAGTGAAAATTGATGACCTAACTATTCCTATAACTTTTGAAGAAATGGAATACTTTCCAAAAAAGAAAAAGACTGACTCAAATATTTTCACCAAAAAATTCTACCAAATTCTTGAGGAGATAAATTACCCTTTTTATACAAACTGTTCCACGACAATAGGAGAGAAGGAAACATTTTGGAGATCATTTCTTGAGGCAAATATTATCCCCAAACCAGACAAAGACATCAGAAGGAATGAAAATTATGGGATGATATGTCCTGTTCGTATGAACAAAAAGTATCTTTACAAAATATTGGAAAATGGAATTCAGAATGAATTAAATGAAAATACAATGTAACCAATTTGGGGCACAAAAATCTGAGAACTAAAAAGAGTTTATGAAGATTACAGGACACAAAATCAATATACCAAAAAATCCATTGTATTTCTGTACACTAGTAATGAAAACTGAAAACTGGTAAAAACACAAAAACATAAAACCCTTGAAAGTAAATTCAACGTAGGTGCAAGATTTGTATACAAAGCAGTCATGAGAGAATTGAAAGGAGGCTAAATTAATAGAGAAATAGACACTGCCGCATTGAATTTGAAGACTATACTGGTTAAGATGTCAATTTCAATAAATTCATCTATAGAGGAAACATAATCCTAGAGAAAATATTGGCAAGACTTTTGGAGAAATCAACAAGCAAATTCTGAATTTATTTTGAAAAGCAAAAAACAAAGATAGGAGAAATAATTTGGAAAAGAACAAAACTAGAGGACTTAAAGTACCTGCTTTCAAAATACTGTAGTCTTAAGCTACAGTAAGCTGGACAGTCTTCTATTGGCAAAAAGCACAGACACATAAATCAATGGAACATAATAAAGAGCTCAGAAATAGATCCACACACATACGATCAATTGATTCTCAACAAGATGCAAAGGCCAGTCGGTAGAGAAAGGATTGCATTTTTAACAAATGGTATTGGCCGAATTGGTCATCCACATGCAAAACAATAAATCTTGACCCATAGCTCAATTTATTAAAAAAGGTAGATGATACTTACATGCAATTACACAACCTTGTGTTGAATCTCCCAAAAGTAGAGCCTAGCCAAATATTCAAGGGCAAGTATTATAGTGAAGTGTGGTGAGAGGTGGTGAAGCAGTATGGGGAAGAATCAGACAATTGGGGCACATTTTCCCTGTAAGGTCCTGACTCAGACCAATCCTTCAGGGATGTCTGGATTGTACATTTTACCACAGCGACCGCCCTGACTTGAGGCAAGAGAGATGGGTGTTTTATAATCACACACTGCTGGTGGCGTGGATAGGAACATAAATGCCAAGGTATTTCTGGCTCTTCATGCAGGCAAAGCAGCTTTGGTAGTCCTGGGCTACTTGTCTAAATAAAATCTCATATGGGAGATTTAATAGCAAAGCACACAGAGGCTAGGAGTGGACACACGGCATGAGTTAAAGGATACAAGGGGATCTGCGTTGACCACAATTCCAGACCACTCGCTACGTATACATGATACAGAGATAAAGATACTCACTAATGATAAGGATTCACAGTCTAGAAGAGGGATACACAACACCTAAAATGAAAGGTGAGATCCAGTTCCAGATCTAGTATGGGAAGTACTTGGCAGTTACCACTCCCGTCCCCATGACAAAACAGAATCTTAAAGATACTGAAAATCACTACCTGTCTTAGACCCATCAGGGACTGAACTTGTTGACAAATTGCCACTGTGAAATCTGGAAAGAGAAGTGAATGCAGAGAGTTACAACTCAGATTTGCTTAATCAGAGCAGAAGCCACTGCAGCTAAAACTGATAGGAACACTTAGGTGGCAATTTTGATAAATTCCTGGGTCTAAAAAAAAAAAAAAAAAAATCCTGAGTCTAGAAAAAAAAAATGATAAACTTCTAGGCAGGTTAACCAGGAAAAAAAGAAAAAAATACAAATCACTAGTATTAGAACTTTTAAAAAGCATCCATCACCACTGACCCTATGGACATCAAAAAGGAAAAGAATACCATAAGCAATCCTATGCATACAAATTTTATGCTTTAGACGAAATGGGGCCAATTCTTTGAAAGATATAAATAACCAAAGCTTACACAAGGGGAAATAGATAATATTAATAGTCCTATATCTATTAAATAAATTGAATCAATAATGAATAACCTTTCAAAAAAAACAAAACAAAACAAAATACCAGGCCCAGATGATTTCAGTCGTGAGTTTTACCACACACTTAAGAAGAAATTGTATTAATTATTCACAAACTCTTCCAGATAATAGAAGGCAAGGGAATATTTCCTAATTTATTCAATGACACTAGCAGCACTCTAAAACCAAAACCAGATAAAGACATCACAAGAAAGGAAAACCATAGACAAATATCTCTATTTGTTAGATGCAAATGTCCTTTGCAAAAATTAGCAAATGCAGTCCAACAGTTTACAAAAAGGACTAAACACCACGGCCAAATTGGGTATAAAACCCAAGGTGTTATGTACTGTAGTTGAGCTCCTCAGGGTTCTACGAGAGCTTCTGTGAGGATAATGTGCAGATTATGTGTAAGTCAGGGAAGACTTCCGGGAGGAAAGGACGTGCCCCAAGTTAGTGAGGTTAAAGTGGTTGAGTGGGTAAGAACACCCACTTTGCAATCATCATGCCTGGGTTTGAGCGATAGCTCACCACTTGCTCTCTGCATGACGGTGGCGAATTATTTGAAATTTCTGTTACCTTGAGTTTCCTCTTCAGAGAAAAGGAAATTTCTCCTAGTGCTTTGATGTACGTTAACGTATGTAAACCACTCAGAACACTGGCACATAGTTAGCTCTTACTCTTGGCTTGCTACTAACGTTATTATTAATCTAGAATTAGAAAATATATTGGCAGATATGGGGAGCGTATCCTAAAGGCAACTCAGAGACACCGGAATATTTTTTTTTTTGGAATATTTTAAATAAGGAAGTTTGCTCGGTGATATTTCCATTTTAGGAATAAACATGATCCCTCTAGCAGCAGTGTGGAGTAGCAAGATGAATTACAGAGAGGAGTTTAGAGTCTTTAGTGGTTGCCATCCAGGACAGAAAGAATGAAGGCAGGTGCCAACGCCACGCCTTCTGAGAGGGGTCGGAGTGGGGAGACAGTTATGAGGGATGTTTAGGAGGGAGAATCGGCAGGACCTGGCACCTGATTTAGTGTGGAGATTGTGGGAGAAACGCTGCCCTGGGAAGCAGTAAATAATCTCCGAAGAATGAACACGCCTACAAGACAATTCTTTATTGCTGCAAACATCGCTCTGGAGTAACAGCTTTGTAAATCACTGGAGTGAGTGTCTTCAGGAACGTGAAGAATTGGAACATGAGCAGTAAACCTCAGTGATCCCTGACATAAGCAACAGAAATCTCAGTGAGGAAGAGACTTGGAATGTAACCGAAGGCTGGCTGGGAAGGCACGGAAGAGGAGAAGAAGGGACAGGATGGTTTCTAACTAGACACATGATGGAACTGGAGGGTGTGATGCTGAGTGAAATAAGTCAATCGGAGAAGGACAAACATTATATGGTCTCGTGCATTTGGGGAATATAAAAATTAGTGAAAGGGAATAAAGGGGAAAGGAGAAAAATGAGTGGGAAATGTCAGAAAGGGAGACAGAACATGAGAGACTCCTAACTCTGGGAAACGAACTAGGGGTGGTGGAAGGGGAGGTGGGCAGGGGCTGGGGGTGACTGGGTGATGGGCACTGAGGGGGGGCACTTGATGGGATGAGCACTGAGTGTTATTCTATATGTTGGCAAATTGAACACCAGTAAACAATAATTAAAAAAAAAGAAAAACTTAAAAAAAATAGCCACATGATCTTGAATCCCAGCCACCTACAAACACATAGAGATCATGACACTGCTCCTTTGTCCTGAACACATGGGCTCATCAGCCAGGATGGAGATTCACTGGAGGAAATCCTAGACACACACACACACACACACACACACACACACACACTCACAGGTGTACACACCTGTTAGTTTCTCTAATTCCCACTGTAGGCTTGAGGATCTCCTAAAACATCCAGCGCTGCTTCACTTCCTATCTTTCTGACATATACAGTGACTGATCTGAAACAAATCATTTCGTCCAGTGTTCCCATTTTGCAGGTGAGAAAAGTTGTGGGTCTAGACACAGTTACGGGTACTCGGAGGTAGAAGGGGGACAGAGCCACCAGGCCGCCTTGTGCGGAAAGCTCCCTTCTGCGTGGCTCTGCATTCCCCTCCCT